>NC_082661.1:124583384-124888404 GCF_025265405.1 Mesoplodon densirostris
AAAGGCAAGACAGGCCCTGGAGAACAGGGAGCCTTGTTA
This sequence comes from Mesoplodon densirostris, assembly GCF_025265405.1. Classification (NCBI taxonomy): domain Eukaryota; kingdom Metazoa; phylum Chordata; class Mammalia; order Artiodactyla; family Ziphiidae; genus Mesoplodon; species Mesoplodon densirostris. The sequence continues at coordinate 124,583,424 of NC_082661.1, forward strand.
TGCTGATGGGCGGGATGTAAATTGCCAACTGCCTCACTGGAGTAGTGCATTGTGTTCCCTAAAACAAGTAAACAACAGAGCTACAGAGCCAAGGCCACTTCCAGTCTAGGGAATATACCTTGGGAAAACTGAAAATCAATAAGAAAGAGCCACCTCCAAATTTAGGGCTGCACTGACTACAAGAAACTCAACTTGGGTACACCTTAAATATCCCAGGAAATATAAAAATGGTTCAAAACATTGTGGTACTTACGTACGATGGAATATCCCTCAGCCATGAAATCAATGTCATAAGACCAGTAGCAGCAAAGTGAGTGGATTCAGGTACGATGATTCTAAGTGAAATAAGTCACACAGAAAAAGAAACTTATCATAAGATATCACTTATGAAGATCCTGTAAACATGGCTACACGTGAACTGAGTTAGGAAAGAGAACAGAGTCTCACATTTAGAAAACACTCTTATGCCTGCATAAAGGGGAAGGAGAGGTGGGGTGATGCATAAAACCAGAGTTTGATATAAGCACAGGGACCGTTTCCAAAACCAACTTTGGAATAGACAAGACCTACACCTTCCTCGGTGAAAGAGACTCAAAACCCCATAGTTCCCACAGAGGAATATATCTGACTAGTAAGAATCTTAAAACCTATGTATTGATATGTCTCCATAAGGGAATCAAGTGTGTCTAGAGTGGCATAAACATGGCAGCGAGAATCAGCTCAAACCCACTATAAAAAGGAATTTCAAAAGCAAAACCAAAAAACAGGGAAATTCTTTACAATTCCTTCAGGGTGTCTGAGGAAACCTGGAAAGACCCTATCTACAATGACAGCTGGATATGGCATAAGGCTGGACACTTGGGACTGAGAGGATTGGTGAGATTGGGTGAGCAAATGCAGACCCTTTCAAGCAATGATGCATGGCCCCCATTCCATGGGTCCCAACTCTCCAGGTTCAAGGGAATATTACTACAGCTATAACATGTACAGGAAACCTAGAGAATGGACACACTGTGAATACGAAAGGTTTCTAAAACTCAACGAATAGGCCCTCTCCTGGTGCTCCAGTTTGACTTTCCAACTGCCTTACTATCAATCTCCCAACTTGGAGAGACAGGCCCTTTAACCTCCTGGTTTGCACAGGTTCCCAATTTGGCAGAGGATGGAAGGGACGAGGGAGAACCCATGAGAGAGTAGCTGTTAGGCATTTGGACGGGCACATGTTACTCTAATTTCCCGGCAGGAAGAAGAATTAACCAAAGTCTCAGCCACCCACCGGGAAACAGTATAGGACATGATCCAAAATTTTGGACCTGCGTTCAGCTCACAAAAAACGAGTTGAGAAATGGAGCTCAGGGGCACAGCAATTCACAAACTGGCAGAGTGATAAAGGACAACTATCATCCAAAAATCTGTTGAGGGAAGTCAACGAGGCGGACTTGAAAGCGAGGCAAAATAGCAGGAAACAGATTTCAAGAGGTACCTTGGAATCGCCTGTAAAGCACAGGAAGAGGGGCACAACTTGGACAATGATGCACTTGGCCAAAAAGGGCGTATGCGTTTTCTCCTGAATATATTCAGGAGAAAACGCATACGCCCTTTTTGGCCAAGCAAGCAAGCGGGCAATGCAAATCTGCACTACAAAGAAGTATCACTTCCCACCGGTCAAAAGGGACATCCACAAAATGTGTAAAAACCAGAAAGGCAAGACAGGCCCTGGAGAACAGGGAGCCTTGTTATGCTGATGGGCGGGATGTAAATTGCCACCTGCCTCACTGGAGGAGTGCATTGTGTTCCCTAAAACAAGTAAACAACAGAGCTACAGAGCCAAGGCCACTTCCAGTCTAGGGAATATACCTTGGGAAAACTGAAAATCAATAAGAAAGAGCCACCTCCAAATTTAGGGCTGCACTGACTACAAGAACCTCAACTTGGGTACACCTTAAATATCCCAGGAAATATAAAAATGGTTCAAAACACTGTGGTAGTTACGTACGATGGAATATCCCTCAGCCATGAAATCAATGTCATAAGACCAGTAGCAGCAAAGTGAGGGGATTCAGGTACGATGATTCTAAGTGAAATAAGTCACACAGAAAAAGAAACTTATCATAAGATATCACTTATGAAGATCCTGTAAACATGGCTACATGTGAACTGAGTTAGGAAAGAGAACAGAGTCTCACATTTAGAAAACACTCTTATGCCTGCATAAAGGGGATGGAGAGGTGGGGTGATGCATAAAACCAGAGTTTGATATAAGCACAGGGACCGTTTCCAAAACCAACTTTGGAATAGACAAGACCTACACCTTCCTCAGTGAAAGAGACTCAAAACCCCATATTTCCCACAGAGGAATATATCTGACTAGTAAGAATCTTAAAACCTATGTATTGATATGTCTCCATAAGGGAATCAAGTGTGTCTAGACTGGCATAGCCATGGCAGCGAGAATCAGCTCAAACCCACTATAAAAAGGAATTTCAAAATCAAAACCAAAAAACAGGGAAAATCTTTACAATTCCTTCAGGGTGTCTGAGGAAACCTGGAAAGACCCTATCTACAATGAGAGCTGGATGTGGCATAAGGCTGGACACTTGGGACTGAGAGGATTGGTGAGATTGGGTGAGCAAATGCAGACCCTTTCAAGCAATAATGCATGGCCCCCATTCCATGGGTCCCAACTCTCCAGGTTCAAGGGAATATTACTACAGCTATAACATGTACAGGAAACCTAGAGAATGTACACACTGTGAATACGAAAGGTTTCTAAAACTCAACGAATAGTCCCTCTCCTGGTGCTCCAGTTTGACTTTCCAACTGCCTTACTATCAATCTTCCAACTTGGAGAGACAGGCTCTTTAACCTCCTGGTTTGCACAGGTTCCCAATTTGGCAGAGGATGGAAGGGACGAGGGAGAACCCATGAGAGAGTAGCTGTTAGGCATTTGGACGGGCACATGTCACTCTAATTTCCCGGCAGGAAGAAGAATTAACCAAAGTCTCAGCCACCCACCGGGAACCAGTATAGGACATGATCCAAAATTTTGGACTTGCGTTCAGCTCACAAAATCGAGTTGAGAAATGGAGCTCAGGGGCACAGCAATTCACAAACTGGCAGAGTGATAAAGGACAACTATCGTCCAAAAATCTGTTGAGGGAAGTCAACGAGGCGAACTTGAAAGCGAGGCAAAATAGCAGGAAACAGATTTCAAGAGGTACCTTGGAATCGCCTGTAAAGCACAGGAAGAGGGGCACAACTTGGACAATGATGCACTTGGCCAAAAAGGGCGTATGCGTTTTCTCCTGAATATATTCAGGAGAAAACGCATACGCCCTTTTTGGCCATGCAAGCAAGCGGGCAATGCAAATCTGCACTACAAAGAAGTATCACTTCCCACCAGTCAAAAGGGACATCCACAAAATGTGTAAAAACCAGAAAGGCAAGACAGGCCCTGGAGAACAGGGAGCCTTGTTATGCTGATGGGCGGGATGTAAATTGCCAACTGCCTCACTGGAGGAGTGCATTGTGTTCCCTAAAACAAGTAAACAACAGAGCTACAGAGCCAAGGCCACTTCCAGTCTAGGGAATATACCCTGGGAAAACTGAAAATCAATAAGAAAGAGCCACCTCCAAATTTAGGGCTGCACTGACTACAAGAAACTCAACTTGGGTACACCTTAAATATCCCAGAAAATATAAAAATGGTTCAAAACATTGTGGTACTTACGTACGATGGAATATCCCTCAGCCATGAAATCAATGTCATAAGACCAGTAGCAGCAAAGTGAGTGGATTCAGGTACGATGATTCTAAGTGAAATAAGTCACACAGAAAAAGAAACTTATCATAAGATATCACTTATGAAGATCCTGTAAACATGGCTACACGTGAACTGAGTTAGGAAAGAGAACAGAGTCTCACATTTAGAAAACACTCTTATGCCTGCATAAAGGGGAAGGAGAGGTGGGGAGATGCATAAGACCAGAGTTTGATATAAGCACAGGGACCGTTTCCATAACCAACTTTGGAATAGACAAGACCTACACCTTCCTCAGTGAAAGAGACTCAAAACCCCATATTTCCCACAGAGGAATATATCTGACTAGTAAGAATCTTAAAACCTATGTATTGATATGTCTCCATAAGGGAATCAAGTGTGTCTAGAGTGGCATAAACATGGCAGCGAGAATCAGCTCAAACCCATTCTAAAAAGGAATTTCAAAAGCAAAACCAAAAAACAGGGAAATTCTTTACAATTCCTTCAGGGTGTCTGAGGAAACCTGGAAAGACCCTATCTACAATGACAGCTGGATATGGCATAAGGCTGGACACTTGGGACTGAGAGGATTGGTGAGATTGGGTGAGCAAATGCAGACCCTTTCAAGCAATGATGCATGGCCCCCATTCCATGGGTCCCAACTCTCCAGGTTCAAGGGAATATTACTACAGCTATAACATGTACAGGAAACCTAGAGAATGGACACACTGTGAATACGAAAGGTTTCTAAAACTCAACGAATAGTCCCTCTCCTGGTGCTCCAGTTTGACTTTCCAACTGCCTTACTATCAATCTCCCAACTTGGAGAGACAGGCCCTTTAACCTCCTGGTTTGCACAGGTTCCCAATTTGGCAGAGGATGGAAGGGACGAGGGAGAACCCATGAGAGAGTAGCTGTTAGGCCTTTGGACGGGCACATGTTACTCTAATTTCCCGGCAGGAAGAAGAATTAACCAAAGTCTCAGCCACCCACCGGGAACCAGTATAGGACATGATCCAAAATTTTGGACTTGCGTTCAGCTCACAAAAAACGAGTTGAGAAATGGAGCTCAGGGGCACAGCAATTCACAAACTGGCAGAGTGATAAAAGACAACTATCATCCAAAAATCTGTTGAGGGAAGTCAACGAGGCGGACTTGAAAGCGATGCAAAATAGCAGGAAACAGATTTCAAGAGGTACCTTGGAATCGCCTGTAAAGCACAGGAAGAGGGGCACAACTTGGACAATGATGCACTTGGCCAAAAAGGGCGTATGCGTTTTCTCCTGAATATATTCAGGAGAAAACGCATACGCCCTTTTTGGCCAAGCAAGCAAGCGGGCAATGCAAATCTGCACTACAAAGAAGTATCACTTCCCACCGGTCAAAAGGGACATCCACAAAATGTGTAAAAACCAGAAAGGCAAGACAGGCCCTGGAGAACAGGGAGCCTTGTTATGCTGATGGGCGGGATGTAAATTGCCAACTGCCTCACTGGAGGAGTGCATTGTGTTCCCTAAAACAAGTAAACAACAGAGCTACAGAGCCAAGGCCACTTCCAGTCTAGGGAATATACCTTGGGAAAACTGAAAATCAATAAGAAAGAGCCACCTCCAAATTTAGGGCTGCACTGACTACAAGAACCTCAACTTGGGTACACCTTAAATATCCCAGGAAATATAAAAATGGTTCAAAACATTGTGGTACTTACGTACGATGGAATATCCCTGAGCCATGATATCAATGTCATAAGACCAGTAGCAGCAAAGTGAGTGGATTCAGGTACGATGATTCTAAGTGAAATAAGTCACACAGAAAAAGAAACTTATCATAAGATATCACTTATGAAGATCCTGTAAACATGGCTACACGTGAACTGAGTTAGGAAAGAGAACAGAGTCTCACATTTAGAAAACACTCTTATGCCTGCATAAAGGGGATGGAGAGGTGGGGTGATGCATAAAACCAGAGTTTGATATAAGCACAGGGACCGTTTCCAAAACCAACTTTGGAATAGACAAGACCTATACCTTCCTCAGTGAAAGAGACTCAAAACCCCATATTTCCCACAGAGGAATATATCTGACTAGTAAGAATCTTAAAACCTATGTATTGATATGTCTCCATAAGGGAATCAAGTGTGTCTAGACTGGCATAACCATGGCAGCGAGAATCAGCTCAAACCCACTATAAAAAGGAATTTCAAAATCAAAACCAAAAAACAGGGAAAATCTTTACAATTCCTTCAGGGTGTCTGAGGAAACCTGGAAAGACCCTATCTACAATGAGAGCTGGATGTGGCATAAGGCTGGACACTTGGGACTGAGAGGATTGGTGAGATTGGGTGAGCAAATGCAGACCCTTTCAAGCAATAATGCATGGCCCCCATTCCATGGGTCCCAACTCTCCAGGTTCAAGGGAATATTACTACAGCTATAACATGTACAGGAAACCTAGAGAATGTACACACTGTGAATACGAAAGGTTTCTAAAACTCAACGAATAGTCCCTCTCCTGGTGCTCCAGTTTGACTTTCCAACTGCCTTACTTTCAATCTCCCAACTTGGAGAGACAGGCTCTTTAACCTCCTGGTTTGCACAGGTTCCCAATTTGGCAGAGGATGGAAGGGACGAGGGATAACCCATGAGAGAGTAGCTGTTAGGCATTTGGACGGGCACAGGTCACTCTAATTTCCCGGCAGGAAGAAGAATTAACCAAAGTCTCAGCCACCCACCGGGAACCAGTATAGGACATGATCCAAAATTTTGGACTTGCGTTCAGCTCACAAAATCGAGTTGAGAAATGGAGCTCAGGGGCACAGCAATTCACAAACTGGCAGAGTGATAAAGGACAACTATCGTCCAAAAATCTGTTGAGGGAAGTCAACGAGGCGAACTTGAAAGCGAGGCAAAATAGCAGGAAACAGATTTCAAGAGGTACCTTGGAATCGCCTGTAAAGCACAGGAAGAGGGGCACAACTTGGACAATGATGCACTTGGCCAAAAAGGGCGTATGCGTTTTCTCCTGAATATATTCAGGAGAAAACGCATACGCCCTTTTTGGCCAAGCAAGCAAGCGGGCAATGCAAATCTGCACTACAAAGAAGTATCACTTCCCACCGGTCAAAAGGGACATCCACAAAATGTGTAAAAACCAGAAAGGCAAGACAGGCCCTGGAGAACAGGGAGCCTTGTTATGCTGATGGGCGGGATGTAAATTGCCAACTGCTTCACTGGAGGAGTGCATTGTGTTCCCTAAAACAAGTAAACAACAGAGCTACAGAGCCAAGGCCACTTCCAGTCTAGGGAATATACCTTGGGAAAACTGAAAATCAATAAGAAAGAGCTACCTCCAAATTTAGGGCTGCACTGATTACAAGAAACTCAACTTGGGTACACCTTAAATATCCCAGGAAATATAAAAATGGTTCAAAACATTGTGGTACTTACGTACGATGGAATATCCCTGAGCCATGAAATCAATGTCATAAGACCAGTAGCAGCAAAGTGAGTGGATTCAGGTACGATGATTCTAAGTGAAATAAGTCACACAGAAAATGAAACTTATCATAAGATATCACTTATGAAGATCCTGTAAACATGGCTACACGTGAACTGAGTTAGGAAAGAGAACAGAGTCTCACATTTAGAAAACACTCTTATGCCGGCATAAAGGGGAAGGAGAGGGGGGGTGATGCAAAAAACCAGAGTTTGATATAAGCACAGGGACCGTTTCCAAAACCAACTTTGGAATAGACAAGACCTACACCTTCCTCAGTGAAAGATACTCAAAACCCCATATTTCCCACAGAGGAATATATGTGACTAGTAAGAATCTTAAAACTTATGTATTGATATGTCTCCATAAGGGAATCAAGTGTGTCTAGAGTGCATTAACATGGCAGCGAGAATCAGCTCAAACCCACTATAAAAAGGAATTTCAAAAGCAAAACCAAAAAACAGGGAAATTCTTTACAATTCCTTCAGGGTGTCTGAGGAAACCTGGAAAGACCCTATCTACAATGACAGCTGGATGTGGCATAAGGCTGGACACTTGGGACAGAGAGGATTGGTGAGATTGGGTGAGCAAATGCAGACCCTTTCAAGCAATAATGCATGGCCCCCATTCCATGGGTCCCAACTCTCCAGGTTCAAGGGAATATTACTACAGTTATAACATGTACAGGAAACCTAGAGAATGTACACACTGTGAATACGAAAGGTTTCTACAACTCAACGAATAGTCCCTCTCCTGGTGCTCCAGTTTGAATTTCCAATTCCCTTACTATCAATCTCCCAATTTGGAGAGACAGGCCCTTTAACCTCCTGGTTTGCACAGGTTCCCAATTTGGCAGAGGATGGAAGGGACGAGGGAGAACCCATGAGAGAGTAGCTGTTAGGCATTTGGATGGGCACATGTCACTCTAATTTCCCAGCAGGAAGAAGAATGAACCAAAGTCTCAGCCACCCACCGGGAACCAGTATAGGACATGATCCAAAATTTTGGACTTGCGTTCAGCTCACAAAATCGAGTTGAGAAATGGAGCTCAGGGGCACAGCAATTCACAAACTGGCAGAGTGATAAAGGACAACTATCGTCCAAAAATCTGTTGAGGGAATTCAACGAGGCGAACTTGAAAGCGAGGCAAAATAGCAGGAAACAGATTTCAAGAGGTACCTTGGAATCGCCTGTAAAGCACAGGAAGAGGGGCACAACTTGGACAATGATGCACTTGGCCAAAAAGGGCGTATGCGTTTTCTCCTGAATATATTCAGGAGAAAACGCATACGCCCTTTTTGGCCAAGCAAGCAAGCGGGCAATGCAAATCTGCACTACAAAGAAGTATCACTTCCCACCGGTCAAAAGGGACATCCACAAAATGTGTAAAAACCAGAAAGGCAAGACAGGCCCTGGAGAACAGGGAGCCTTGTTATGCTGATGGGCGGGATGTAAATTGCCAACTGCTTCAATGGAGGAGTGCATTGTGTTCCCTAAAACAAGTAAACAACAGAGCTACAGAGCCAAGGCCACTTCCAGTCTAGGGAATATACCTTGGGAAAACTGAAAATCAATAAGAAAGAGCTACCTCCAAATTTAGGGCTGCACTGATTACAAGAAACTCAACTTGGGTACACCTTAAATATCCCAGGAAATATAAAAATGGTTCAAAACATTGTGGTACTTACGTACGATGGAATATCCCTGAGCCATGAAATCAATGTCATAAGACCAGTAGCAGCAAAGTGAGTGGATTCAGGTACGATGATTCTAAGTGAAATAAGTCACACAGAAAAAGAAACTTATCATAAGATATCACTTATGAAGATCCTGTAAACATGGCTACACGTGAACTGAGTTAGGAAAGAGAACAGAGTCTCACATTTAGAAAACACTCTTATGCCGGCATAAAGGGGAAGGAGAGGGGGGGTGATGCAAAAAACCAGAGTTTGATATAAGCACAGGGACCGTTTCCAAAACCAACTTTGGAATAGACAAGACCTACACCTTCCTCAGTGAAAGATACTCAAAACCCCATATTTCCCACAGAGGCATATATGTGACTAGTAAGAATCTTAAAACTTATGTATTGATATGTCTCCATAAGGGAATCAAGTGTGTCTAGAGTGCATTAACATGGCAGCGAGAATCAGCTCAAACCCACTATAAAAAGGAATTTCAAAAGCAAAACCAAAAAACAGGGAAATTCTTTACAATTCCTTCAGGGTGTCTGAGGAAACCTGGAAAGACCCTATCTACAATGACAGCTGGATGTGGCATAAGGCTGGACACTTGGGACAGAGAGGATTGGTGAGATTGGGTGAGCAAATGCAGACCCTTTCAAGCAATAATGCATGGCCCCCATTCCATGGGTCCCAACTCTCCAGGTTCAAGGGAATATTACTACAGTTATAACATGTACAGGAAACCTAGAGAATGTACACACTGTGAATACGAAAGGTTTCTACAACTCAACGAATAGTCCCTCTCCTGGTGCTCCAGTTTGAATTTCCAATTCACTTACTATCAATCTCCCAATTTGGAGAGACAGGCCCTTTAACCTCCTGGTTTGCACAGGTTCCCAATTTGGCAGAGGATGGAAGGGACGAGGGAGAACCCATGAGAGAGTAGCTGTTAGGCATTTGGATGGGCACATGTCACTCTAATTTCCCAGCAGGAAGAAGAATGAACCAAAGTCTCAGCCACCCACCGGGAACCAGTATAGGACATGATCCAAAATTTTGGACTTGCGTTCAGCTCACAAAATCGAGTTGAGAAATGGAGCTCAGGGGCACAGCAATTCACAAACTGGCAGAGTGATAAAGGACAACTATCGTCCAAAAATCTGTTGAGGGAAGTCAACGAGGCGAACTTGAAAGCGAGGCAAAATAGCAGGAAACAGATTTCAAGAGGTACCTTGGAATCGCCTGTAAAGCACAGGAAGAGGGGCACAACTTGGACAATGATGCACTTGGCCAAAAAGGGCGTATGCGTTTTCTCCTGAATATATTCAGGAGAAAACGCATACGCCCTTTTTGGCCAAGCAAGCAAGCGGGCAATGCAAATCTGCACTACAAAGAAGTATCACTTCCCACTGGTCAAAAGGGACATCCACAAAATGTGTAAAAACCAGAAAGGCAAGACAGGCCCTGGAGAACAGGGAGCCTTGTTATGCTGATGGGCGGGATGTAAATTGCCAACTGCTTCAATGGAGGAGTGCATTGTGTTCCCTAAAACAAGTAAACAACAGAGCTACAGAGCCAAGGCCACTTCCAGTCTAGGGAATATACCTTGGGAAAACTGAAAATCAATAAGAAAGAGCTACCTCCAAATTTAGGGCTGCACTGATTACAAGAAACTCAACTTGGGTACACCTTAAATATCCCAGGAAATATAAAAATGGTTCAAAACATTGTGGTACTTACGTACGATGGAATATCCCTGAGCCATGAAATCAATCTCATAAGACCAGTAGCAGCAAAGTGAGTGGATTCAGGTACGATGATTCTAAGTGAAATAAGTCACACAGAAAAAGAAACTTATCATAAGATATCACTTATGAAGATCCTGTAAACATGGCTACACGTGAACTGAGTTAGGAAAGAGAACAGAGTCTCACATTTAGAAAACACTCTTATGCCTGCATAAAGGGGAAGGAGAGGTGGGGTGATGCATAAAACCAGAGTTTGATATAAGCACAGGGACCGTTTCCAACACCAACTTTGGAATAGACAAGACCTACACCTTCCTCAGTGAAAGATACTCAAAACCCCATATTTCCCACAGAGGAATATATCTGACTAGTAAGAATCTTAAAACCTATGTATTGATATGTCTCCATAAGGGAATCAAGTGTGTCTAGAGTGCATTAACATGGCAGCGAGAATCAGCTCAAACCCACTATAAAAAGGAATTTCAAAAGCAAAACCAAAAAACAGGGAAATTCTTTACAATTCCTTCAGGGTGTCTGAGGAAACCTGGAAAGACCCTATCTACAATGACAGCTGCATGTGGCATAAGGCTGGACACTTGGGACTGAGAGGATTGGTGAGATTGGGTGAGCAAATGCAGACCCTTTCAAGCAATAATGCATGGCCCCCATTCCATGGGTCCCAACTCTCCAGGTTCAAGGGAATATTACTACAGTTATAACATGTACAGGAAACCTAGAGAATGTACACACTGTGAATACGAAAGGTTTCTACAACTCAACGAATAGTCCCTCTCCTGGTGCTCCAGTTTGACTTTCCAAATCCCTTACTATCAATCTCCCAACTTGGAGAGACAGGCCCTTTAACCTCCTGGTTTGCACAGGTTCCCAATTTGGCAGAGGATGGAAGGGACGAGGGAGAACCCATGAGAGAGTAGCTGTTAGGCATTTGGATGGGCACATGTCACTCTAATTTCCCGGCAGGAAGAAGAATGAACCAAAGTCTCAGCCACCCACCGGGAACCAGTATAGGACATGATCCAAAATTTTGGACTTGCGTTCAGCTCACAAAAAACGAGTTGAGAAATGGAGCTCAGGGGCACAGCAATTCACAAACTGGCAGAGTGATAAAGGACAACTATCGTCCAAAAATCTGTTGAGGGAAGTCAACGAGGCGGACTTGAAAGCGAGGCAAAATAGCAGGAAACAGATTTCAAGAGGTACATTGGAATCGCCTGTAAAGCACAGGAAGAGGGGCACAACTTGGACAATGGTGCACTTGGCCAAAAAGGGCATATGCGTTTTCTCCTGAATATATTCAGGAGAAAACGCATATGCCCTTTTTGGCCAAGCAAGCAAGCGGGCAATGCAAATCTGCACTACAAAGAAGTATCACTTCCCACCGGTCAAAAGGGACATCCACAAAATGTGTAAAAACCTGAAAGGCAAGACAGGCCCTGGAGAACATGGAGCCTTGTTATGCTGATGGGCGGGATGTAAATTGCCAACTGCCTCACTGGAGGAGTGCATTGTGTTCCCTAAAACAAGTAAACAACAGAGCTACAGAGCCAAGGCCACTTCCAGTCTAGGGAATATACCTTGGGAAAACTGAAAATCAATAAGAAAGAGCCACCTCCAAATTTAGGGCTGCACTGACTACGAGAATCTCAACTTGGGTACACCTTAAATATCCCAGGAAATATAAAAATGGTTCAAAACATTGTGGTACTTACGTACGATGGAATATCCCTCAGCGATGAAATCAATGTCATAAGACCATTAGCAGCAAAGTGAGTGGATTCAGGTACGATGATTCTAAGTGAAATAAGTCACACAGAAAAAGAAACTTATCATAAGATATCACTTATGAAGATCCTGTAAACATGGCTACACGTGAACTGAGTTAGGAAAGAGAACAGAGTCTCACATTTAGAAAACACTCTTATGCCTGCATAAAGGGCATGGAGAGGTGGGGTGATGCATAAAACCAGGGTTTGATATAAGCACAGGGACCGTTCCAAAAACCAACTTTGGAATAGACAAGACCTAAACCTTCCTCAGTGAAAGAGACTCAAAACCCCATATTTCCCGCAGAGGAATATATCTGACTAGTAAGAATCTTAAAACCTATGTATTGATATGACTCCATAAGGGAATCAAGTGTGTCTAGAGTGGCATAAACATGGCAGCGAGAATCAGCTCAAACCCACTATAAAAAGGAATTTCAAAAGCAAAACCAAAAAAACAGGGAAATTCTTTTCAATTCCTTCAGGGTGTCTGAGGAAACCTGGAAAGACCCTATCTACAATGACAGCTGGATGTGGCATAAGGCTGAACCCATGGGACTGAGAGGATTGGTGAGATTGGGTGAGCAAATGCAGACCCTTTCAAGCAATAATCCATGGCCCCCATTCCATGGGTCCCAACTCTCCAGGTTCAAGGGAATATTACTACAGCTATAACATGTACAGGAAACCTAGAGAATGTACACTCTGTGAATACCAAAGGTTTTTAAACTCAACGAACAGTCCCTCTCCTGGAGCTTCAGTTTGACTTTCCAACTGCCTTACTATCAATCTCCCAACTTGGAGAGACAGGCCCTTTAACCTCCTGGTTTGCACAGGTTCCCAATTTGGCAGAGGATGGAAGGGACGAGGGAGAACCCATGAGAGAGTAGCTGTTAGGCATTTGGACGGGCACATGTCACTCTAATTTCCCGGCAGGAAGAAGAATTAACCAAAGTCTCAGCCACCCACCGGGAACCAGTATAGGACATGATCCAAAATTTTGGACTTGCGTTCAGCTCACAAAAAAACGAGTTGAGAAATGGAGCTCAGGGGCACAGCAATTCACTAACTGGCAGAGTGATAAAGGACAAATATCGTCCAAAAATCTGTTGAGGGACGTCAACGAGGCGGACTTGAAAGCGAGGCAAAATAGCAGGAAACAGATTTCAAGAGGTACCTTGGAATCGCCTGTAAAGCACAGGAAGAGGGGCACAACTTGGACAATGATGCACTTGGCCAAAAAAGGGCGTATGCGTTTTTTCCTGAATATATTCAGGAGAAAACGCATACGCCCTTTTTTGGCCAAACAAGCAAGCGGGCAATGCAAATCTGCACTACAATGATGTATCACTTCCCACCGGTCAAAAGGGACATCCACAAAATGTGTAAAAACCAGAAAGGCAAGACAGGCCCTGGAGAACAGGGAGCCTTGTTATGCTGATGGGTGGGATGTAAATTGCCAACTGCCTCACTGGAGGAGTGCAATGTGTTCCCTAAAACAAGTAAACAACAGAGCTACAGAGCCAAGGCCACTTCCAGTCTAGGGAATATACCTTGGGAAAACTGAAAATCAATAAGAAAGAGCCACCTCCAAATTTAGGGCTGCACTGACTACAAGAACCTCAACTTGGGTACACCTTAAATATCCCAGGAAATATAAAAATGGTTCAAAACATTGTGGTACTTACGTACGATGGAATATCCCTCAGCCATGAAATCAATGTCATAAGACCAATAGCAGCAAAGTGAGTGGATTCAGGTACGATGATTCTAAGTGAAATAAGTCACACAGAAAATGAAACTTATCATAACATATCACTTATGAAGATCCTGTAAACATGGCTACACGTGAACTGAGTTAGGAAAGAGAACAGAGTCTCACATTTAGAAAACACTCTTATGCCTGCATAAAGGGGAAGGAGAGGTGGGGTGATGCATAATACCAGAGTTTGATATAATCACAGGGACCGTTTCAAAAACCAACTTTGGAATAGACAAGACCTACACCTTCCTCAGTGAAAGAGACTCAAAACCCCATATTTCACACAGAGGAATATATCTGACTAGTAAGAATCTTAAAACCTATGTATTGATATGTCTCCATAAGGGAATCAAGTGTGTCTAGAGTGGCATAAACATGGCAGCGAGAATCAGCTCAAACCCAGTATAAAAAGGAATTTCAAAAACAAAACCAAAAAACAGGGAAATCCTTTACAATTCCTTCAGGGTGTCTGAGGAAACCTGGAAAGACCCTATTTACAATGACAGCTGGATGTGGCATAAGGCTGGACACTTGGGACTGAGAGGATTGGTGAGATTGGGTGAGCAAATGCAGACCCTTTCAAGCAATAATGCATGGCCCCCATTCCATGGCTCCCAACTCTCCAGGTTCAAGGGAATATTACTACAGCTATAACATGTACAGGAAACCTAGAGAATGTACACACTGTGAATACGAAGGTTTTTAAAACTCAACGAATAGTCCCTCTCCTGGTGCTCCAGTTTAACCTTCCAACTGCCTTACTATCAATCTCCCAACTTGGAGAGACAGGCCCTTTAACCTCCTGGTTTGCACAGATTCCCAATTTGGCAGAGGATGGAAGGGACTAGGGAGAACCCATGAGAGAGTAGCTGTTAGGCATTTGGACGGGCACATGTTACTCTAATTTCCCGGCAGGAAGAAGAATTAACCAAAGTTTCAGGCACCCACCGGGAACCAGTATAGGACATGATCCAAAATTTTGGACTTGCGTTATGCTCACAAAAAACGAGTTGAGAAATGGAGCTCAGGGGCACAGCAATTCACAAACTGGCAGAGTGATAAAGGACAACTATCGTCCAAAAATCTGTTGAGGGAAGTCAACGAGGCGGACTTGAAAGCGAGGCAAAGTAGCAGGAAACAGATTTCAAGAGGTACCTTGGAATCGCCTGTAAAGCACAGGAAGAGGGGCACAACTTGGACAATGGTGCACTTGGCCAAAAAGGGCGTATGCGTTTTCTCCTGAATATATTCAGGAGAAAACGCATACGCCCTTTTTGGCCAAGCAAGCAAGCGGGCAATGCAAATCTGCACTACAAAGAAGTATCACTTCCCACCGGTCAAAAGGGACATCCACAAATTGTGTAAAAACCAGAAAGGCAAGACAGGCCATCTAGAACAGGGAGCCTTGTTATGCTGATGGGCGGGATGTAAATTGCCAACTGCCTCACTGGAGGAGTGCATTGTGTTCCCTAAAACAAGTAAACAACAGAGCTACAGAGCCAAGTCCACTTCCAGTCTAGGGAATATACCTTGGGAAAACTGAAACTCAATAAGAAAGAGCCACCTCCAAATTTATGGCTGCACTGACTACAAGAAACTCAACTTGGGTACACCTTAAATATCCCAGGAAATATAAAAATGGTTCAAAACATTGTGGTACTTACGTACGATGGAATATCCCTCAGCCATGAAATCAATGTCATAAGACCAGTAGCAGCAAAGTGAGTGGATTCAGGTACGATGATTCTAAGTGAAATAAGTCACACAGAAAAAGAAACTTATCATAAGATATCACTTATGAAGATCCTGTAAACATGGCTAAACTTGAACTGAGTTAGGAAAGAGAACAGAGTCTCACATTTAGAAAACACTCTTATGCCTGCATAAAGGGGAAGGAGAGGTGGGGTGCTGCATAAAACCAGAGTTTGATATAAGCACAGGGACCGTTCCAAAAACCAACTTTGGAATAGACAAGACCTACACCTTCCTCAGTGAAAGAGACTCAAAACCCCATATTTGCCACAGATATATATCTGACTAGTAAGAATCTTAAAACCTATGTATTGATATGACTCCATAAGGGAATCAAGTGTGTCTAGAGTGGCATAAACATGGCAGTGAGAATCAGCTCAAAGCCAGTAAAAAAAGGAATTTTAAAAGCAGAACCAAAAAACAGGGAAATTCTTTACAATTCCTTCAGGGTGTCTGAGGAAACCTGGAAAGACCCTATCTACCATGACAGCTGGATGTGGCATAAGGCTGGACACTTGGGACTGAGAGGATTGGTGAGATTGGGTGAGCAAATGCAGACCCTTTCAAGCAATAATGCATGGCCCCCATTCCATGGGTCCCAACTCTCCAGGTTCAAGGGAATATTAATACAGCTATAACATGTACAGGAAACCTAGAGAATGTACACACTGTGAATACCAAAGGATTCTAAAACTCAACGAATAGTCCCTCTCCTGGTGCTCCAGTTTGACTTTCCAACTGCCTTACTATCAATCTCCCAACTTGGAGAGACAGGCCCTTTAACCTCCTGGTTTGCACAGGTTCCCAATTTGGCAGAGGATGGAAGGGACGAGGGAGAACCCATGAGAGAGTAGCTGTTAGGCATTTGGACGGGCACATGTCACTCTAATTTCCCGGCAGGAAGAAGAATTAACCAAAGTCTCAGCCACCCACCGGGAAACAGTATAGGACATGATCCAAAATTTTGGACTTTCGTTCAGCTCACAAAAAACGAGTTGAGAAATGGAGCTCAGGGGCACAGCAATTCACAAACTGGCAGAGTGATAAAAGACAACTATCATCCAAAAATCTGTTGAGGGAAGTCAACGAGGCGGACTTGAAAGCGAGGCAAAATAGCAGGAAACAGATTTCAAGAGGTACCTTGGAATCGCCTGTAAAGCACAGGAAGAGGGGCACAACTTGGACAATGATGCACTTGGCCAAAAAGGGCGTATGCATTTTCTCCTGAATATATTCAGGAGAAAACGCATACGCCCTTTTTGGCCAAGCAAGCAAGCAGGCAATGCAAATCTGCACTACAAAGAAGTATCACTTCCCACCGGTCAAAAGGGACATCCACAAAATGTGTAAAAACCAGAAAGGCAAGACAGGCCCTGGAGAACAGGGAGCCTTGTTATGCTGATGGGCGGGATGTAAATTGCCACCTGCCTCACTGGAGGAGTGCATTGTGTTCCCTAAAACAAGTAAACAACAGAGCTACAGAGCCAAGGCCACTTCCAGTCTAGGGAATATACCTTGGGAAAACTGAAAATCAATAAGAAAGAGCCACCTCCAAATTTAGGGCTGCACTGACTACAAGAACCTCAACTTGGGTACACCTTAAATATCCCAGGAAATATAAAAATGGTTCAAAACACTGTGGTACTTACGTACGATGGAATATCCCTCAGCCATGAAATCAATGTCATAAGACCAGTAGCAGCAAAGTGAGGGGATTCAGGTACGATGATTCTAAGTGAAATAAGTCACACAGAAAAAGAAACTTATCATAAGATATCACTTATGAAGATCCTGTAAACATGGCTACATGTGAACTGAGTTAGGAAAGAGAACAGAGTCTCACATTTAGAAAACACTCTTATGCCTGCATAAAGGGGATGGAGAGGTGGGGTGATGCATAAAACCAGAGTTTGATATAAGCACAGGGACCGTTTCCAAAACCAACTTTGGAATAGACAAGACCTACACCTTCCTCAGTGAAAGAGACTCAAAACCCCATATTTCCCACAGAGGAATATATCTGACTAGTAAGAATCTTAAAACCTATGTATTGATATGTCTCCATAAGGGAATCAAGTGTGTCTAGACTGGCATAGCCAAGGCAGCGAGAATCAGCTCAAACCCACTATAAAATGGAATTTCAAAATCAAAACCAAAAAACAGGGAAAATCTTTACATTTCCTTCAGGGTGTCTGAGGAAACCTGGAAAGACCCTATCTACAATGAGAGCTGGATGTGGCATAAGGCTGGACACTTGGGACTGAGAGGATTGGTGAGATTGGGTGAGCAAATGCAGACCCTTTCAAGCAATAATGCATGGCCCCCATTCCATGGGTCCCAACTCTCCAGGTTCAAGGGAATATTACTACAGCTATAACATGTACAGGAAACCTAGAGAATGTACACACTGTGAATACGAAAGGTTTCTAAAACTCAACGAATAGTCCCTCTCCTGGTGCTCCAGTTTGACTTTCCAACTGCCTTACTATCAATCTTCCAACTTGGAGAGACAGGCTCTTTAACCTCCTGGTTTGCACAGGTTCCCAATTTGGCAGAGGATGGAAGGGACGAGGGAGAACCCATGAGAGAGTAGCTGTTAGGCATTTGGACGGGCACATGTCACTCTAATTTCCCGGCAGGAAGAAGAATTAACCAAAGTCTCAGCCACCCACCGGGAACCAGTATAGGACATGATCCAAAATTTTGGACTTGCGTTCAGCTCACAAAATCGAGTTGAGAAATGGAGCTCAGGGGCACAGCAATTCACAAACTGGCAGAGTGATAAAGGACAACTATCGTCCAAAAATCTGTTGAGGGAAGTCAACGAGGCGAACTTGAAAGCGAGGCAAAATAGCAGGAAACAGATTTCAAGAGGTACCTTGGAATCGCCTGTAAAGCACAGGAAGAGGGGCACAACTTGGACAATGATGCACTTGGCCAAAAAGGGCGTATGCGTTTTCTCCTGAATATATTCAGGAGAAAACGCATACGCCCTTTTTGGCCATGCAAGCAAGCGGGCAATGCAAATCTGCACTACAAAGAAGTATCACTTCCCACCGGTCAAAAGGGACATCCACAAAATGTGTAAAAACCAGAAAGGCAAGACAGGCCCTGGAGAACAGGGAGCCTTGTTATGCTGATGGGCGGGATGTAAATTGCCAACTGCCTCACTGGAGGAGTGCATTGTGTTCCCTAAAACAAGTAAACAACAGAGCTACAGAGCCAAGGCCACTTCCAGTCTAGGGAATATACCTTGGGAAAACTGAAAATCAATAAGAAAGAGCCACCTCCAAATTTAGGGCTGCACTGACTACAAGAAACTCAACTTGGGTACACCTTAAATATCCCAGGAAATATAAAAATGGTTCAAAACATTGTGGTACTTACGTACGATGGAATATCCCTCAGCCATGAAATCAATGTCATAAGACCAGTAGCAGCAAAGTGAGTGGATTCATGTACGATGATTCTAAGTGAAATAAGTCACACAGAAAAAGAAACTTATCATAAGATATCACTTATGAAGATCCTGTAAACATGGCTACACGTGAACTGAGTTAGGAAAGAGAACAGAGTCTCACATTTAGAAAACACTCTTATGCCTGCATAAAGGGGAAGGAGAGGTGGGGAGATGCATAAGACCAGAGTTTGATATAAGCACAGGGACCGTTTCCAAAACCAACTTTGGAATAGACAAGACCTACACCTTCCTCAGTGAAAGAGACTCAAAACCCCATATTTCCCACAGAGGAATATATCTGACTAGTAAGAATCTTAAAACCTATGTATTGATATGTCTCCATAAGGGAATCAAGTGTGTCTAGAGTGGCATAAACATGGCAGCGAGAATCAGCTCAAACCCATTCTAAAAAGGAATTTCAAAAGCAAAACCAAAAAACAGGGAAATTCTTTACAATTCCTTCAGGGTGTCTGAGGAAACCTGGAAAGACCCTATCTACAATGACAGCTGGATATGGCATAAGGCTGGACACTTGGGACTGAGAGGATTGGTGAGATTGGGTGAGCAAATGCAGACACTTTCAAGCAATGATGCATGGCCCCCATTCCATGGGTCCCAACTCTCCAGGTTCAAGGGAATATTACTACAGCTATAACATGTACAGGAAACCTAGAGAATGGACACACTGTGAATACGAAAGGTTTCTAAATCTCAACGAATAGTCCCTCTCCTGGTGCTCCAGTTTGACTTTCCAACTGCCTTACTATCAATCTCCCAACTTGGAGAGACAGGCCCTTTAACCTCCTGGTTTGCACAGGTTCCCAATTTGGCAGAGGATGGAAGGGACGAGGGAGAACCCATGAGAGAGTAGCTGTTAGGCATTTGGACGGGCACATGTTACTCTAATTTCCCGGCAGGAAGAAGAATTAACCAAAGTCTCAGCCACCCACCGGGAACCAGTATAGGACATGATCCAAAATTTTGGACTTGCGTTCAGCTCACAAAAAACGGGTTGAGAAATGGAGCTCAGGGGCACAGCAATTCACAAACTGGCAGAGTGATAAAAGACAACTATCATCCAAAAATCTGTTGAGGGAAGTCAACGAGGCGGACTTGAAAGCGATGCAAAATAGCAGGAAACAGATTTCAAGAGGTACCTTGGAATCGCCTGTAAAGCACAGGAAGAGGGGCACAACTTGGACAATGATGCACTTGGCCAAAAAGGGCGTATGCGTTTTCTCCTGAATATATTCAGGAGAAAACGCATACGCC
Source organism: Mesoplodon densirostris (assembly GCF_025265405.1). Lineage (NCBI taxonomy): Eukaryota > Metazoa > Chordata > Mammalia > Artiodactyla > Ziphiidae > Mesoplodon > Mesoplodon densirostris. Next base: position 124,604,143 of record NC_082661.1, read on the forward strand.
CTTTTTGGCCAAGCAAGCAAGCGGGCAATGCAAATCTGCACTACAAAGAAGTATCACTTCCCACCGGTCAAAAGGGACATCCACAAAATGTGTAAAAACCAGAAAGGCAAGACAGGCCCTGGAGAACAGGGAGCCTTGTTATGCTGATGGGCGGGATGTAAATTGCCAACTGCCTCACTGGAGGAGTGCATTGTGTTCCCTAAAACAAGTAAACAACAGAGCTACAGAGCCAAGGCCACTTCCAGTCTAGGGAATATACCTTGGGAAAACTGAAAATCAATAAGAAAGAGCCACCTCCAAATTTACGGCTGCACTGACTACAAGAACCTCAACTTGGGTACACCTTAAATATCCCAGGAAATATAAAAATGGTTCAAAACATTGTGGTACTTACGTACGATGGAATATCCCTCAGCCATGAAATCAATGTCATAAGACCAGTAGCAGCAAAGTGAGTGGATTCAGGTACGATGATTCTAAGTGAAATAAGTCACACAGAAAAAGAATCTTATCATAAGATATCACTTATGAAGATCCTGTAAACATGGCTACACGTGAACTGAGTTAGGAAAGAGAACAGAGTCTCACATTTAGAAAACACTCTTATGCCTGCATAAAGTGGAAGGAGAGGTGGGGAGATGCATAAGACCAGAGTTTGATATAAGCACAGGGACCGTTTCCAAAACCAACTTTGGAATAGACAAGACCTACACCTTCCTCAGTGAAAGAGACTCAAAACCCCATATTTCCCACAGAGGAATATATCTGACTAGTAAGAATCTTAAAACCTATGTATTGATATGTCTCCATAAGGGAATCAAGTGTGTCTAGAGTGGCATAAACATGGCAGCGAGAATCAGCTCAAACCCATTCTAAAAAGGAATTTCAAAAGCAAAACCAAAAAACAGGGAAATTCTTTACAATTCCTTCAGGGTGTCTGAGGAAACCTGGAAAGACCCTATCTACAATGACAGCTGGATATGGCATAAGGCTGGACACTTGGGACTGAGAGGATTGGTGAGATTGGGTGAGCAAATGCAGACCCTTTCAAGCAATAATGCATGGCCCCCATTCCATGGGTCCCAACTCTCCAGGTTGAAGGGAATATTACTACAGCTATAACATGTACAGGAAACCTAGAGAATGTACACACTGTGAATACGAAAGGTTTCTAAAACTCAACGAATAGTCCCTCTCCTGGTGCTCCAGTTTGACTTTCCAACTGCCTTACTATCAATCTTCCAACTTGGAGAGACAGGCTCTTTAACCTCCTGGTTTGCACAGGTTAACAATTTGGCAGAGGATGGAAGGGACGAGGGAGAACCCATGAGAGAGTAGCTGTTAGGCATTTGGACGGGCACATGTTACTCTAATTTCCCGGCAGGAAGAAGAATTAGCCAAAGTCTCAGCCACACACCGGGAACCAGTATAGGACATGATCCAAAATTTTGGACTTGCGTTCAGCTCACAAAAAACGAGTTGAGAAATGGAGCTCAGTGGCACAGCAATTCACAAACTGGCAGAGTGATAAAAGACAACTATCATCCAAAAATCTGTTGAGGGAAGTCAACGAGGCGGACTTGAAAGCGATGCAAAATAGCAGGAAACAGATTTCAAGAGGTACCTTGGAATCGCCTGTAAAGCACAGGAAGAGGGGCACAACTTGGACAATGATGCACTTGGCCAAAAAGGGCGTATGCGTTTTCTCCTGAATATATTCAGGAGAAAACGCATACGCCCTTTTTGGCCAAGCAAGCAAGCGGGCAATGCAAATCTGCACTACAAAGAAGTATCACTTCCCACCGGTCAAAAGGGACATCCACAAAATGTGTAAAAACCAGAAAGGCAAGACAGGCCCTGGAGAACAGGGAGCCGTGTTATGCTGATGGGCGGGATGTAAATTGCCAACTGCCTCACTGGAGGAGTGCATTGTGTTCCCTAAAACAAGTAAACAACAGAGCTACAGAGCCAAGGCCACTTCCAGTCTAGGGAATATACCTTGGGAAAACTGAAAATCAATAAGAAAGAGCCACCTCCAAATTTACGGCTGCACTGACTACAAGAACCTCAACTTGGGTACACCTTAAATATCCCAGGAAATATAAAAATGGTTCAAAACATTGTGGTACTTACGTACGATGGAATATCCCTGAGCCATGAAATCAATGTCATAAGACCAGTAGCAGCAAAGTGAGTGGATTCAGGTACGATGATTCTAAGTGAAATAAGTCACACAGAAAAAGAAACTTATCATAAGATATCACTTATGAAGATCCTGTAAACATGGCTACACGTGAACTGAGTTAGGAAAGAGAACAGAGTCTCACATTTAGAAAACACTCTTATGCCTGCATAAAGGGGATGGAGAGGTGGGGTGATGCATAAAACCAGAGTTTGATATAAGCACAGGGACCGTTTCCAAAACCAACTTTGGAATAGACAAGACCTATACCTTCCTCAGTGAAAGAGACTCAAAACCCCATATTTCCCACAGAGGAATATATCTGACTAGTAAGAATCTTAAAACCTATGTATTGATATGTCTCCATAAGGGAATCAAGTGTGTCTAGACTGGCATAACCATGGCAGCGAGAATCAGCTCAAACCCACTATAAAAAGGAATTTCAAAATCAAAACCAAAAAACAGGGAAAATCTTTACAATTCCTTCAGGGTGTCTGAGGAAACCTGGAAAGACCCTATCTACAATGACAGCTGGATATGGCATAAGGCTGGACACTTGGGACTGAGAGGATTGGTGAGATTGGGTGAGCAAATGCAGACCCTTTCAAGCAATGATGCATGGCCCCCATTCCATGGGTCCCAACTCTCCAGGTTCAAGGGAATATTACTACAGCTATAACATGTACAGGAAACCTAGAGAATGGACACACTGTGAATACGAAAGGTTTCTAAAACTCAACGAATAGTCCCTCTCCTGGTGCTCCAGTTTGACTTTCCAACTGCCTTACTATCAATCTCCCAAATTGGAGAGAGAAGCCCTTTAACCTCCTGGTTTGCACAGGTTCCCAATTTGGCAGAGGATGGAAGGGACGAGGGAGAACCCATGAGAGAGTAGCTGTTAGGCATTTGGACGGGCACATGTTACTCTAATTTCCCGGCAGGAAGAAGAATTAACCAAAGTCTCAGCCACCCACCGGGAACCAGTATAGGACATGATCCAAAATTTTGGACTTGCGTTCAGCTCACAAAAAACGAGTTGAGAAATGGAGCTCAGGGGCACAGCAATTCACAAACTGGCAGAGTGATAAAAGACAACTATCATCCAAAAATCTGTTGAGGGAAGTCAACGAGGCGGACTTGAAAGCGATGCAAAATAGCAGGAAACAGATTTCAAGAGGTACCTTGGAATCGCCTGTAAAGCACAGGAAGAGGGGCACAACTTGGACAATGATGCACTTGGCCAAAAAGGGCGTATGCGTTTTCTCCTGAATATATTCAGGAGAAAACGCATACGCCCTTTTTGGCCAAGCAAGCAAGCGGGCAATGCAAATCTGCACTACAAAGAAGTATCACTTCCCACCGGTCAAAAGGGACATCCACAAAATGTGTAAAAACCAGAAAGGCAAGACAGGCCCTGGAGAACAGGGAGCCTTGTTATGCTGATGGGCGGGATGTAAATTGCCAACTGCCTCACTGGAGGAGTGCATTGTGTTCCCTAAAACAAGTAAACAACAGACCTACAGAGCCAAGGCCACTTCCAGTCTAGGGAATATACCTTGGGAAAACTGAAAATCAATAAGAAAGAGCCACCTCCAAATTTAGGGCTGCACTGACTACAAGAACCTCAACTTGGGTACACCTTAAATATCCCAGGAAATATAAAAATGGTTCAAAACATTGTGGTACTTACGTACGATGGAATATCCCTGAGCCATGAAATCAATGTCATAAGACAAGTAGCAGCAAAGTGAGTGGATTCAGGTACGATGATTCTAAGTGAAATAAGTCACACAGAAAAAGAAACTTATCATAAGATATCACTTATGAAGATCCTGTAAACATGGCTACACGTGAACTGAGTTAGGAAAGAGAACAGAGTCTCACATTTAGAAAACACTCTTATGCCTGCATAAAGGGGATGGAGAGGTGGGGTGATGCATAAAACCAGAGTTTGATATAAGCACAGGGACCGTTTCCAAAACCAACTTTGGAATAGACAAGACCTATACCTTCCTCAGTGAAAGAGACTCAAAACCCCATATTTCCCACAGAGGAATATATCTGACTAGTAAGAATCTTAAAACCTATGTATTGATATGTCTCCATAAGGGAATCAAGTGTGTCTAGACTGGCATAACCATGGCAGCGAGAATCAGCTCAAACCCACTATAAAAAGGAATTTCAAAATCAAAACCAAAAAACAGGGAAAATCTTTACAATTCCTTCAGGGTGTCTGAGGAAACCTGGAAAGACCCTATCTACAATGAGAGCTGGATGTGGCATAAGGCTGGACACTTGGGACTGAGAGGATTGGTGAGATTGGGTGAGCAAATGCAGACCCTTTCAAGCAATAATGCATGGCCCCCATTCCATGGGTCCCAACTCTCCAGGTTCAAGGGAATATTACTACAGCTATAACATGTACAGGAAACCTAGAGAATGTACACACTGTGAATACGAAAGGTTTCTAAAACTCAACGAATAGTCCCTCTCCTGGTGCTCCAGTTTGACTTTCCAACTGCCTTACTATCAATCTCCCAACTTGGAGAGACAGGCTCTTTAACCTCCTGGTTTGCACAGGTTCCCAATTTGGCAGAGGATGGAAGGGACGAGGGAGAACCCATGAGAGAGTAGCTGTTAGGCATTTGGACGGGCACAGGTCACTCTAATTTCCCGGCAGGAAGAAGAATTAACCAAAGTCTCAGCCACCCACCGGGAACCAGTATAGGACATGATCCAAAATTTTGGACTTGCGTTCAGCTCACAAAATCGAGTTGAGAAATGGAGCTCAGGGGCACAGCAATTCACAAACTGGCAGAGTGATAAAGGACAACTATCGTCCAAAAATCTGTTGAGGGAATTCAACGAGGCGAACTTGAAAGCGAGGCAAAATAGCAGGAAACAGATTTCAAGAGGTACCTTGGAATCGCCTGTAAAGCACAGGAAGAGGGGCACAACTTGGACAATGATGCACTTGGCCAAAAAGGGCGTATGCGTTTTCTCCTGAATATATTCAGGAGAAAACGCATACGCCCTTTTTGGCCAAGCAAGCAAGCGGGCAATGCAAATCTGCACTACAAAGAAGTATCACTTCCCACCGGTCAAAAGGGACATCCACAAAATGTGTAAAAACCAGAAAGGCAAGACAGGCCCTGGAGAACAGGGAGCCTTGTTATGCTGATGGGCGGGATGTAAATTGCCAACTGCTTCACTGGAGGAGTGCATTGTGTTCCCTAAAACAAGTAAACAACAGAGCTACAGAGCCAAGGCCACTTCCAGTCTAGGGAATATACCTTGGGAAAACTGAAAATCAATAAGAAAGAGCTACCTCCAAATTTAGGGCTGCACTGATTACAAGAAACTCAACTTGGGTACACCTTAAATATCCCAGGAAATATAAAAATGGTTCAAAACATTGTGGTACTTACGTACGATGGAATATCCCTGAGCCATGAAATCAATGTCATAAGACCAGTAGCAGCAAAGTGAGTGGATTCAGGTACGATGATTCTAAGTGAAATAAGTCACACAGAAAAAGAAACTTATCATAAGATATCACTTATGAAGATCCTGTAAACATGGCTACACGTGAACTGAGTTAGGAAAGAGAACAGAGTCTCACATTTAGAAAACACTCTTATGCCGGCATAAAGGGGAAGGAGAGGGGGGGTGATGCAAAAAACCAGAGTTTGATATAAGCACAGGGACCGTTTCCAACACCAACTTTGGAATAGACAAGACCTACACCTTCCTCAGTGAAAGATACTCAAAACCCCATATTTCCCACAGAGGAATATATCTGACTAGTAAGAATCTTAAAACCTATGTATTGATATGTCTCCATAAGGGAATCAAGTGTGTCTAGAGTGCATTAACATGGCAGCGAGAATCAGCTCAAACCCACTATAAAAAGGAATTTCAAAAGCAAAACCAAAAAACAGGGAAATTCTTTACAATTCCTTCAGGGTGTCTGAGGAAACCTGGAAAGACCCTATCTACAATGACAGCTGCATGTGGCATAAGGCTGGACACTTGGGACTGAGAGGATTGGTGAGATTGGGTGAGCAAATGCAGACCCTTTCAAGCAATAATGCATGGCCCCCATTCCATGGGTCCCAACTCTCCAGGTTCAAGGGAATATTACTACAGTTATAACATGTACAGGAAACCTAGAGAATGTACACACTGTGAATACGAAAGGTTTCTACAACTCAACGAATAGTCCCTCTCCTGGTGCTCCAGTTTGACTTTCCAAATCCCTTACTATCAATCTCCCAACTTGGAGAGACAGGCCCTTTAACCTCCTGGTTTGCACAGGTTCCCAATTTGGCAGAGGATGGAAGGGACGAGGGAGAACCCATGAGAGAGTAGCTGTTAGGCATTTGGATGGGCACATGTCACTCTAATTTCCCGGCAGGAAGAAGAATGAACCAAAGTCTCAGCCACCCACCGGGAACCAGTATAGGACATGATCCAAAATTTTGGACTTGCGTTCAGCTCACAAAAAACGAGTTGAGAAATGGAGCTCAGGGGCACAGCAATTCACAAACTGGCAGAGTGATAAAGGACAACTATCGTCCAAAAATCTGTTGAGGGAAGTCAACGAGGCGGACTTGAAAGCGAGGCAAAATAGCAGGAAACAGATTTCAAGAGGTACATTGGAATCGCCTGTAAAGCACAGGAAGAGGGGCACAACTTGGACAATGGTGCACTTGGCCAAAAAGGGCATATGCGTTTTCTCCTGAATATATTCAGGAGAAAACGCATATGCCCTTTTTGGCCAAGCAAGCAAGCGGGCAATGCAAATCTGCACTACAAAGAAGTATCACTTCCCACCGGTCAAAAGGGACATCCACAAAATGTGTAAAAACCTGAAAGGCAAGACAGGCCCTGGAGAACATGGAGCCTTGTTATGCTGATGGGCGGGATGTAAATTGCCAACTGCCTCACTGGAGGAGTGCATTGTGTTCCCTAAAACAAGTAAACAACAGAGCTACAGAGCCAAGGCCACTTCCAGTCTAGGGAATATACCTTGGGAAAACTGAAAATCAATAAGAAAGAGCCACCTCCAAATTTAGGGCTGCACTGACTACGAGAATCTCAACTTGGGTACACCTTAAATATCCCAGGAAATATAAAAATGGTTCAAAACATTGTGGTACTTACGTACGATGGAATATCCCTCAGCGATGAAATCAATGTCATAAGACCATTAGCAGCAAAGTGAGTGGATTCAGGTACGATGATTCTAAGTGAAATAAGTCACACAGAAAAAGAAACTTATCATAAGATATCACTTATGAAGATCCTGTAAACATGGCTACACGTGAACTGAGTTAGGAAAGAGAACAGAGTCTCACATTTAGAAAACACTCTTATGCCTGCATAAAGGGCATGGAGAGGTGGGGTGATGCATAAAACCAGGGTTTGATATAAGCACAGGGACCGTTCCAAAAACCAACTTTGGAATAGACAAGACCTACACCTTCCTCAGTGAAAGAGACTCAAAACCCCATATTTCCCGCAGAGGAATATATCTGACTAGTAAGAATCTTAAAACCTATGTATTGATATGACTCCATAAGGGAATCAAGTGTGTCTAGAGTGGCATAAACATGGCAGCGAGAATCAGCTCAAACCCACTATAAAAAGGAATTTCAAAAGCAAAACCAAAAAAACAGGGAAATTCTTTTCAATTCCTTCAGGGTGTCTGAGGAAACCTGGAAAGACCCTATCTACAATGACAGCTGGATGTGGCATAAGGCTGGACCCATGGGACTGAGAGGATTGGTGAGATTGGGTGAGCAAATGCAGACCCTTTCAAGCAATAATCCATGGCCCCCATTCCATGGGTCCCAACTCTCCAGGTTCAAGGGAATATTACTAAAGCTATAACATGTACAGGAAACCTAGAGAATGTACACTCTGTGAATACCAAAGGTTTTTAAACTCAACGAATAGTCCCTCTCCTGGAGCTTCAGTTTGACTTTCCAACTGCCTTACTATCAATCTCCCAACTTGGAGAGACAGGCCCTTTAACCTCCTGGTTTGCACAGGTTCCCAATTTGGCAGAGGATGGAAGGGACGAGGGAGAACCCATGAGAGAGTAGCTGTTAGGCATTTGGACGGGCACATGTCACTCTAATTTCCCGGCAGGAAGAAGAATTAACCAAAGTCTCAGCCACCCACCGGGAACCAGTATAGGACATGATCCAAAATTTTGGACTTGCGTTCAGCTCACAAAAAAACGAGTTGAGAAATGGAGCTCAGGGGCACAGCAATTCACTAACTGGCAGAGTGATAAAGGACAAATATCGTCCAAAAATCTGTTGAGGGACGTCAACGAGGCGGACTTGAAAGCGAGGCAAAATAGCAGGAAACAGATTTCAAGAGGTACCTTGGAATCGCCTGTAAAGCACAGGAAGAGGGGCACAACTTGGACAATGACGCACTTGGCCAAAAAGGGCGTATGCGTTTTTTCCTGAATATATTCAGGAGAAAACGCATACGCCCTTTTTTGGCCAAACAAGCAAGCGGGCAATGCAAATCTGCACTACAATGATGTATCACTTCCCACCGGTCAAAAGGGACATCCACAAAATGTGTAAAAACCAGAAAGGCAAGACAGGCCCTGGAGAACAGGGAGCCTTGTTATGCTGATGGGCGGGATGTAAATTGCCAACTGCCTCACTGGAGGAGTGCAATGTGTTCCCTAAAACAAGTAAACAACAGAGCTACAGAGCCAAGGCCACTTCCAGTCTAGGGAATATACCTTGGGAAAACTGAAAATCAATAAGAAAGAGCCACCTCCAAATTTAGGGCTGCACTGACTACAAGAACCTCAACTTGGGTACACCTTAAATATCCCAGGAAATATAAAAATGGTTCAAAACATTGTGGTACTTACGTACGATGGAATATCCCTCAGCCATGAAATCAATGTCATAAGACCAGTAGCAGCAAAGTGAGTGGATTCAGGTACGATGATTCTAAGTGAAATAAGTCACACAGAAAAAGAAACTTATCATAACATATCACTTATGAAGATCCTGTAAACATGGCTACACGTGAACTGAGTTAGGAAAGAGAACAGAGTCTCACATTTAGAAAACACTCTTATGCCTGCATAAAGGGGAAGGAGAGGTGGGGTGATGCATAATACCAGAGTTTGATATAATCACAGGGACCGTTTCCAAAACCAACTTTGGAATAGACAAGACCTACACCTTCCTCAGTGAAAGAGACTCAAAACCCCATATTTCCCACAGAGGAATATATCTGACTAGTAAGAATCTTAAAACCTATGTATTGATATGTCTCCATAAGGGAATCAAGTGTGTCTAGAGTGGCATAAACATGGCAGCGAGAATCAGCTCAAACCCAGTATAAAAAGGAATTTCAAAAACAAAACCAAAAAACAGGGAAATCCTTTACAATTCCTTCAGGGTGTCTGAGGAAACCTGGAAAGACCCTATTTACAATGACAGCTGGATGTGGCATAAGGCTGGACACTTGGGACTGAGAGGATTGGTGAGATTGGGTGAGCAAATGCAGACCCTTTCAAGCAATAATGCATGGCCCCCATTCCATGGGTCCCAACTCTCCAGGTTCAAGGGAATATTACTACAGCTATAACATGTACAGGAAACCTAGAGAATGTACACACTGTGAATACGAAAGTTTTTAAAACTCAACGAATAGTCCCTCTCCTGGTGCTCCAGTTTAACCTTCCAACTGCCTTACTATCAATCACCCAACTTGGAGAGACAGGCCCTTTAACCTCCTGGTTTGCACAGGTTCCCAATTTGGCAGAGGATGGAAGGGACTAGGGAGAACCCATGAGAGAGTAGCTGTTAGGCATTTGGACGGGCACATGTTACTCTAATTTCCCGGCAGGAAGAAGAATTAACCAAAGTCTCAGCCACCCACCGGGAACCAGTAAAGGACATGATCCAAAATTTTGGACTGGCGTTCAGCTCACAAAAAACGAGTTGAGAAATGGAGCTCAGGGGCACAGCAATTCACAAACTGGCAGAGTGATAAAGGACAACTATCGTCCAAAAATCTGTTGAGGGAAGTCAAGGAGGCGGACTTGAAAGCGAGGCAAAATTGCAGGAAACAGATTTCAAGATGTACCTTGGAATCGCCTGTAAAGCACAGGAAGAGGGGCACAACTTGGACAATGATGCACTTGGCCAAAAAGGGCGTATGCGTTTTCTCCTGAATATATTCAGGAGAAAACGCATACGCCCTTTTTGGCCAAGCAAGCAAGCGGGCAATGCAAATCTGCACTACAAAGAAGTATCACTTCCCACCGGTCAAAAGGGACATCCACAAAATGTGTAAAAACCAGAAAGGCAAGACAGGCACTGGAGAACAGGGAGCCTTGTTATGCTGATGGGCGGGATGTAAATTGCCAACTGCCTCACTGGAGGAGTGCATTGTGTTCCCTAAAACAAGTAAACAACAGAGCTACAGAGCCAAGGCCACTTCCAGTCTAGGGAATATACCTTGGGAAAACTGAAAATCAATAAGAAAGAGCCACCTCCAAATTAAGGGCTGCACTGACTACGAGAATCTCAACTTGGGTACACCTTAAATATCCCAGGAAATATAAAAATGGTTCAAAACATTGTGGTACTTACGTACGATGGAATATCCCTTAGCCATGAAATCAATGTCATAAGATCAGTAGCAGCAAAGTGAGTGGATTCAGGTACGATGATTCTAAGTGAAATAAGTCACACAGAAAAAGAAACTTATCATAAGATATCACTTATGAAGATCCTGTAAACATGGCTACACGTGAACTGAGTTAGGAAAGAGAACAGAGTCTCACATTTAGAAAACACTCTTATGCCTGCATAAAGGGGATGGAGAGGTGGGGAGATGCATAAAACCAGAGTTTGATATAAGCACAGGGACCGTTCCAAAAACCAACTTTGGAATAGACAAGACCTACACCTTCCTCAGTGAAAGAGACTCAAAACCCCATATTTCCCGCAGAGGAATATATCTGACTAGTAAGAATCTTAAAACCTATGTATTGATATGAGTCCATAAGGGAATCAAGTGTGTCTAGAGTGGCATAAACATGGCAGCGAGAATCAGCTCAAACCCACTCTAAAAAGGAATTTCAAAAGCAAAACCAAAAAACAGGGAAATTCTTTACACTTCCTTCAGGGTGTCTGAGGAAACCTGGAAAGACCCTATCTACAATGACAGCTGGATGTGGCATAAGGCTGGACACTTGGGACTGAGAGGATTGGTGAGATTGGGTGAGCAAATGCAGACCCTTTCAAGCAATAATGCATGGCCCCCATTCCATGGGTCCCAACTCTCCAGGTTGAAGGGAATATTACTACAGCTATAACATGTACAGGAAACCTAGAGAATGTACACACTGTGAATACGAAAGGTTTCTAAAACTCAACGAATAGTCCCTCTCCTGGTGCTCCAGTTTGACTTTCCAACTGCCTTACTATCAATCTCCCAACTTGGAGAGACAGGCCCTTTAACCTCCTGGTTTGCACAGGTTCCCAATTCGGCAGAGGATGGAAGGGAAGAGGGAGAACCCACGAGAGAGTAGCTGTTAGGCATTTGGACGGGCACATGTCACTCTAATTTCCCGGCAGGAAGAAGAATTAACCAAAGTTTCAGGCACCCACCGGGAACCAGTATAGGACATGATCCAAAATTTTGGACTTGCGTTATGCTCACAAAAAACGAGTTGAGAAATGGAGCTCAGGGGCACAGCAATTCACAAACTGGCAGAGTGATAAAGGACAACTATCGTCCAAAAATCTGTTGAGGGAAGTCAACGAGGCGGACTTGAAAGCGAGGCAAAGTAGCAGGAAACAGATTTCAAGAGGTACCTTGGAATCGCCTGTAAAGCACAGGAAGAGGGGCACAACTTGGACAATGGTGCACTTGGCCAAAAAGGGCGTATGCGTTTTCTCCTGAATATATTCAGGAGAAAACGCATACGCCCTTTTTGGCCAAGCAAGCAAGCGGGCAATGCAAATCTGCACTACAAAGAAGTATCACTTCCCACCGGTCAAAAGGGACATCCACAAATTGTGTAAAAACCAGAAAGGCAAGACAGGCCATCTAGAACAGGGAGCCTTGTTATGCTGATGGGCGGGATGTAAATTGCCAACTGCCTCACTGGAGGAGTGCATTGTGTTCCCTAAAACAAGTAAACAACAGAGCTACAGAGCCAAGTCCACTTCCAGTCTAGGGAATATACCTTGGGAAAACTGAAACTCAATAAGAAAGAGCCACCTCCAAATTTATGGCTGCACTGACTACAAGAAACTCAACTTGGGTACACCTTAAATATCCCAGGAAATATAAAAATGGTTCAAAACATTGTGGTACTTACGTACGATGGAATATCCCTCAGCCATGAAATCAATGTCATAAGACCAGTAGCAGCAAAGTGAGTGGATTCAGGTACGATGATTCTAAGTGAAAATAGTCACACAGAAAAAGAAACTTATCATAAGATATCACTTATGAAGATCCTGTAAACATGGCTAAACTTGAACTGAGTTAGGAAAGAGAACAGAGTCTCACATTTAGAAAACACTCTTATGCCTGCATAAAGGGGAAGGAGAGGTGGGGTGCTGCATAAAACCAGAGTTTGATATAAGCACAGGGACCGTTCCAAAAACCAACTTTGGAATAGACAAGACCTACACCTTCCTCAGTGAAAGAGACTCAAAACCCCATATTTGCCACAGATATATATCTGACTAGTAAGAATCTTAAAACCTATGTATTGATATGACTCCATAAGGGAATCAAGTGTGTCTAGAGTGGCATAAACATGGCAGTGAGAATCAGCTCAAAGCCAGTAAAAAAAGGAATTTTAAAAGCAGAACCAAAAAACAGGGAAATTCTTTACAATTCCTTCAGGGTGTCTGAGGAAACCTGGAAAGACCCTATCTACCATGACAGCTGGATGTGGCATAAGGCTGGACACTTGGGACTGAGAGGATTGGTGAGATCGGGTGAGCAAATGCAGACCCTTTCAAGCAATAATGCATGGCCCCCATTCCATGGGTCCCAACTCTCCAGGTTCAAGGGAATATTACTACAGCTATAACATGTACAGGAAACCTAGAGAATGTACACACTGTGAATACCAAAGGTTTCTAAAACTCAACGAATAGTCCCTCTCCTGGTGCTCCAGTTTGACTTTCCAACTGCCTTACTATCAATCTCCCAACTTGGAGAGACAGGCCCTTTAACCTCCTGGTTTGCACAGGTTCCCAATTTGGCAGAGGATGGAAGGGACGAGGGAGAACCCATGAGAGAGTAGCTGTTAGGCATTTGGACGGGCACATGTCACTCTAATTTCCCGGCAGGAAGAAGAATTAACCAAAGTCTCAGCCACCCACCGGGAACCAGTATAGGACATGATCCAAAATTTTGGACTTGCGTTCAGCTCACAAAAAACGAGTTGAGAAATCGAGCTCAAGGGCACAGCAATTCACAAACTGGCAGTGAGATAAAGGACAACTATAGACCAAAAATCTGTTGAGGGAAGTTAACGAGGCGGACTTGAAAGCGAGGCAAAATAGCAGGAAACAGATTTCAAGAGGTACCATGGAATCGCCTGTAAAGCACAGGAAGATGGGCCCAACTTGGACAATGGTGCACTTGGCCAAAAAGGGCATATGCGTTTTCTCTTGAATATATTCAGGAGAAAACGCATATGCCCTTATGGCCAAGCAAGCAAGCGGGCAATGCAAATCTGCACTACAAAGAAGTATCACTTCCAACCGGTCAAAAGGGACATCCACAAAATGTGTAAAAGCCAGAAAGGCAAGACAGGCCCTGGAAAACAGGGAGCCTTGTTATGCTGATGGGCGGGATGTAAATTGCCAACTGCCTCACTGGAGGAGTGCATTGTGTTCCCTAAAACTAGTAAACAACAGAGCTACAGAGCCAAGGCCACTTCCAGTCTAGGAAATATACCTTGGGAAAACTGAAAATCAATAAGAAAGAGCCACCTCCAAATTTAGGGCAGCACTGACTACAATAACCTCAACTTAGGTACACCTTAAATATCCCAGGAAATATAAAAATGGTTCAAAACATTGTGGTACTTACGTACGATGGAATATCCCTCAGCCATGAAATCAATGTCATAAGACCAGTAGCAGCAAAGTGAGTGTATTCAGGTACGATGATTCTAAGTGAAATAAGTCACACAGAAAAAGAAACTTATCATAAGATATCACTTATGAAGATCCTGTAAACATGGCTACACGTGAACTGAGTTAGGAAAGAGAACAGAGTCTCACATTTAGAAAACACTCTTATGCCTGCATAAAGGGGATGGAGAGGTCGGGTGATGCATAAAACCAGAGTTTGATATAAGCACAGGGACCATTCCAAAAACCAACTTTGGAATAGACAAGACCTACACCTTCCTCAGTGAAAGAGACTCAAAACCCCATATTTCCCGCAGAGGTATATATCTGACTAGTAAGAATCTTAAAACCTATGTATTGATATGACTCCATAAGGGAATCAAGTGTGTCTAGAGTGGCTTAAACATGGCAGCGAGAATCAGCTCAAACCCACTCTAAAAAGGAATTTCAAAAGCAAAACCAAAAAACAGGGAAATTCTTTACAATTCCTTCAGGGTGTCTGAGGAAACCTGGAAAGACCCTATCTACAATGACAGTTGGATGTGGCATAAGGCTGGACACTTGGGACTGAGAGGATTAGTGAGATTGGGTGAGCAAATGCAGACCCTTTCAAGCAATAATGCATGGCCCTCATTCCATGGGTCCCAACTCTCCAGGTTGAAGGGACTATTACTACAGCTATAACATGTACAGGAAACCTAGAGAATATACACACTGTGAATATGAAAGGTTTCTAAAACTCAACGAATAGTCCCTCTCCTGGTGCTCCAGTTTGACTTTCCAACTGCCTTACTATCAATCTCCCAACTTGGAGAGACAGGCCTTTTAACCTCCTGGTTTGCATAGGTTCCCAATTTGGCAGAGGATGGAAGGGATGAGGGAGAACCCATGAGAGAGTAGCTGTTAGGCATTTGGACGGGCACATGTCACTCTAATTTCCCGGCAGGAAGAAGAATTAACCAAAGTCTCAGCCACCCACTGGGGACCAGTACAGGACATGATCCAAAATTTTGGACTTGCGTTTAGCTCACAAAAAACGAGTTGAGAAATGGAGCTCAGGGGCACAGCAATTCACAAACTGGCAGAGTGATAAAGGACAACTATCGTCCAAAAATCTGTTGAGGGAAGTCAACGAGGCTGACTTGAAAGCGAGGCAAATTAGCAGGAAACAGATTTCAAGAGGTACCTTGGAATCGCCTGTAAAGCACAGGAAGAGGGGCACAACTTGGACAATGGTGCACTTGGCCAAAAAGGGCGTATGCGTTTTCTCCTGAATATATTCAGGAGAAAACGCATACGCCCTTTTTGGCCAAGCAAGCAAGCGGGAAATGCAAATCTGCACTACAAAGAAATATCACTTCCCACCGGTCAAAAGGGACATCCACAAAATGTGTAAAAACCAGAAAGGCAAGACAGGCCCTGGAGAACAGGGAGCCTTGTTATGCTGATGGGCGGGATGTAAATTGCCAACTGCCTCACTGGAGGAGTGCATTGTGTTCCCTAAAACAAGTAAACAACAGAGCTACAGAGCCAAGGCCACTTCCAGTCTAGGGAATATACCTTGGGAAAACTGAAAATCAATATGAAAGAGCCACCTCCAAATTTAGGGCTGCACTGACTACAAGACCCTCAACTTGGGTACACCTTAAATATTTCCCGGAAATATAAAAATGGTTCAAAACATTGTGGTACTTACGTACGATGGAATATCCCTCAGCCATGAAATCAATGTCATAAGACCAGTAGCAGCAAAGTGAGTGGACTCAGGTACGATGATTCTAAGTGAAATAAGTCACACAGAAAAAGAAACTTATCATAAGATATCACTTATGAAGATCCTGTAAACATGGCTACACGTGAACTGAGTTAGGAAAGAGAACAGAGTCTCACATTTAGAAAACACTCTTATGCCTGCATAAAGGGCATGGAGAGGTGGGGTGATGCATAAAACCAGAGTTTGATATAAGCACAGGGACCGTTCCAAAAACCAACCTTGGAATAGACAAGACCTACACCTTCCTCAGTGAAAGAGACTCAAAACCCCATATTTCCCGCAGAGGAATATATCTGACTAGTAAGAATCTTAAAACCTATGTATTGATATGACTCCATAAGGGAAGCAAGTGTGTCTAGAGTGGCATAAAAATGGCAGCGAGAATCAGCTCAAACCCACTCTAAAAATGAATTTCAAAAGCAAAACCAAAACACAGGGAAATTCTTTACAATTCCTTCAGGGTGTCTGAGGAAACATGGAAAGACCCTATCTACAATGACAGCTGGATGTGGCATAAGGCTGGACACTTGGGACTGAGAGGATTGGTGAGATTGGGTGAGCAAATGCAGACCCTTTCAAGCAATAATGCATGGCCCCCATTCCATGGGTCCCAACTCTACAGGTTGAAGGGAATATTACTACAGCTATAACATGTACAGGAAACCTAGAGAATGTACACACTGTGAATACGAAAGGTTTCTAAAACTCAACGAATAGTCCCTCTCCTGGTGCTCCAGTTTGACTTTCCAACTGCCTTACTATCAATCTCCCAACTTGGAGAGACAGGCTCTTTAACCTCCTGGTTTGCACAGGTTCCCAATTTGGCAGAGGATGGAAGGGACGAGGGAGAACCCATGAGAGAGTAGCTGTTAGGCATTTGGACGGGCACATGTCACTCTAATTTCCCGGCAGGAAGAAGAATTAACCAAAGTCTCAGCCACCCACCGGGAACCAGTATAGGACATGATCCAAAATTTTGGACTTGCGTTCAGCTCACAAAGAGCGAGTTGAGAAATGGAGCTCAGGGGCACAGCAATTCACAAACTGACAGAGTGATAAAGGACAACTATCGTCCAAAAATCTGTTGAGGGAAGTCAACGAGGCGGACTTGAAAGCGAGGCAAAATAGCAGGAAACAGATTTCAAGAGGTACCTTGGAATCGCCTGTAAAGCACAGTAAGAGGGGCACAACTTGGACAATGGTGCACTTGGCCAAAAAGGGCGTATGCGTTTTCTCCTGAATATATTCAGGAGAAAACGCATACGCCCTTTTTGGCCAAGCAAGCAAGCAGGCAATGCAAATCTGCACTACAAAGAAGTATCACTTCCCACCGGTCAAAAGAGACATCCACAAAATGTGTAAAAACCAGAAAGGCAAGACAGGCCCTCAAGAAAAGGGAGCCTTTTTATGCTGATGGGTGGGATGTAAATTGCCAACTGCCTCACTGGAAGAGTGCATTGTGTTCCCTAAAACAAGTAAACAACAGAGCTACAGAGCCAAGGCCACTTCCAGTCTAGGGAATATACCTTGGGAAAACTGAAAATCAATAAGAAAGAACCACCTCCAAATTTAGGGCTGCACTGACTACAAGAACCTCAACTTGGGTACACCTTAAATATCCCAGGAAATATAAAAATGGTTCAAAACATTGTGGTACTTACGTACAATGGAATATTCCTCAGCCATGAAATCAATGTCATAAGACCAGTAGCAGCAAAGTGAGTGGATTCAGGTACGATGATTCTAAGTGAAATAAGTCTCACAGAAAAAGAAACATATCATAAGATATCACTTATGAAGATCCTGTAAATATGGCTACACGTGAACTGAGTTAGGAAAGAGAACAGAGTCTCACATTTAGAAAAAACTCTTATGCCTGCATAAAGGGGAAGGAGAGGTGGGGTGATGCATAAAACCAGAGTTTGATATAAGCACAGGGACCGTTCCAAAAACCAACTTTGGAATAGACAAGACCTACACCTTCCTCAGTGAAAGAGACTCAAAACCCCATATTTCCCACAGAGGAATATATCTGACTAGTAAGAATCTTAAAACCGATGTATAGATATGACTGCATAAGGGAATCAAGTGTGTCTAGAGTGGCATAAACATGGCAGCGAGAATCAGCTCAAACCCACTATAAAAAGGAATTTCAAAAGCAAACCCAAAAAACAGGGAAATTCTTTACAATTCCTTCAGTGTGTCTGAGGAAACCTGGAAAGACCCTATATACAATGACAGCAGGATGTGGCATAAGGCTGGACACTTGGGACTGAGAGGAATGGTGAGATTGGGTGAGCAAATGCAGACCCTTTCAAGCAATAATGAATGGCCCCCATTCCATGGGTCCCAACTCTCCAGGTTGAAGGGAATATTACTACAGCTATAACATGTACAGGAAACATAGAGAATGTACACACTGTGAATACAAAATTTTCTACAACTCAACGAATAGTCCCTCTCCTGGTGCTCCAGTTTGACTTTCCAACTGCCTTACTATCAATCTCCCAACTTGGAGAGACAGGCCCTTTAACCTCCTGGTTTGCACAGGTTCCCAATTTGGCAGAGGATGGAAGGGACGAGGGAGAACCCATGAGAGAGTAGCTGTTAGGCATTTGGACGGGCACATGTCACTCTAATTTCCCGGCAGGAAGAAGAATTAACCAAAGTCTCAGCCACCCACCGGGAACCAGTATAGGACATGATCCAAAATTTTGGACTTGCGTGCAGCTCACAAAGAACGAGTTGAGAAATGGAGCTCAGGGGCACAGCAATTCACAAACTGGCAGAGTGATAAAGGACAACTATCGTCCAAAAATCTGTTGAGGGAAGTCAACGAGGCGGACTTGAAAGCGAGGCAAAATAGCAGGAAACAGATTTCAAGAGGTACCTTGGAATCGCCTGTAAAGCACAGTAAGAGGGGCACAACTTGGACAATGGTGCACTTGGCCAAAAAGGGTGTATGCGTTTTCTCCTGAATATATTCAGGAGAAAACGCATACGCCCTTTTTGGCCAAGCAAGCAAGCGGGCAATGCAAATCTGCACTACAAAGAAGTATCATTTCCCACCGGTCAAAAGGGACATCCACAAAATGTGTAAAAACCAGAAAGGCAAGACAGGCCCTGGAGAACAGGGAGCCTTGTTATGCTGATGGGCGGGATGTAAATTGCCAACTGCCTCACTGGAGGAGTGCATTGTGTTCCCTAAAACAAGTAAACAACAGAGCTACAGAGCCAAGGCCACTTCCAGTCTAGGGAATATACCTTGGGAAAACTGAAAATCAATAAGAAAGAGCCACCTCCAAATTTAGGGCTGCACTGACTACAAGAACCTCAACTTGGGTACACCTTAAATATCCCAGGAAATATAAAAATGGTTCAAAACCTTGTGGTACTTACGTACGATGGAATATCCCTCAGCCATGAAATCAATGTCATAAGACCAGTAGCAGCAAAGTGAGTGGATTCAGGTACGATGATTCTAAGTGAAATAAGTCACACAGAAAAAGAAACTTATCATAAGATATCACTTATGAAGATCCTGTAAACATGGCTACACGTGAACTGAGTTAGGAAAGAGAACAGAGTCTCACATTTAGAAAACACTCTTATGCCTGCATAAAGGGGAAGGAGAGGTGGGGTGATGCATAAAACCAGAGTTTGATAAAAGCACAGGGACCGTTCCAAAAACCAACTTTGGAATAGACAAGACCTACACCTTCCTCAGTGAAAGAGACTCAAAACCCCATATTTCCCACAGATATATATCTGACTAGTAAGAATCTTAAAACCTATGTATTGATATGACTCCATAAGGGAATCAAATGTGTCTAGAGTGGCATAAACATGGCAGTGAGAATCAGCTCAAACCCAGTAAAAAAAGGAATTTTAAAAGCAAAACCAAAAAACAGGGAAATTCTTTCCAATTCCTTCAGGGTGTCTGAGGAAACCTGGAAAGACCCTATCTACCATGACAGCTGGATGTGGCATAAGGCTGGACACTTGGGACTGAGAGGATTGGTGAGATCGGGTGAGCAAATGCAGACCCTTTCAAGCAATAATGCATGGCCCCCATTCCATGGGTCCCAACTCTCCAGGTTCAAGGGAATATTACTACAGCTATAACATGTACAGGAAACCTAGAGAATGTACACACTGTGAATACCAAAGGTTTCTAAAACTCAACGAATAGTCCCTCTCCTGGTGCTCCAGTTTGACTTTCCAACTGCCTTACTATCAATCTCCCAACTTGGAGAGACAGGCCCTTTAACCTCCTGGTTTGCACAGGTTCCCAATTTGGCAGAGGATGGAAGGGACGAGGGAGAACCCATGAGAGAGTAGCTGTTAGGCATTTGGACGGGCACATGTCACTCTAATTTCCCGGCAGGAAGAAGAATTAACCAAAGTCTCAGCCACCCACCGGGAACCAGTATAGGACATTATCCAAAATTTTGGACTTGCGTTCAGCTCACAAAAAACGAGTTGAGAAATGGAGCTCAAGGGCACAGCAATTCACAAACTGGCAGTGTGATAAAGGACAACTATCGACCAAAAATCTGTTGAGGGAAGTCAACGAGGCGGACTTGAAAGCGAGGCAAAATAGCAGGAAACAGATTTCAAGAGGTACCATGGAATCGCCTGTAAAGCACAGGAAGATGGGCACAACTTGGACAATGGTGCACTTGGCCAAAAAGGGCATATGCGTTTTCTCCTGAATATATTCAGGAGAAAACGCATATGCCCTTTTTGGCCAAGCAAGCAAGCGGGCAATGCAAATCTGCACTACAAAGAAGTATCACTTCCCACCGGTCAAAAGGGACATCCACAAAATGTGTAAAAACCAGAAAGGCAAGACAGGCCCTGGAAAACAGGGAGCCTTGTTATGCTGATGGGCGGGATGTAAATTGCCAACTGCCTCACTGGAGGAGTGCATTGTGTTCCCTAAAACAAGTAAACAACAGAGCTACAGAGCCAAGGCCACTTCCAGTCTAGGGAATATACCTTGGGAAAACTGAAAATCAATAAGAAAGAGCCACCTCCAAATTTAGGGCTGCACTGACTACAAGAACCTCAACTTGGGTACACCTTAAATATCCCAGGAAATATAAAAATGGTTCAAAACATTGTGGTACTTACGTACGATGGAATATCCCTGAGCCATGAAATCAATGTCATAAGACCAGTAGCAGCAAAGTGAGTGGATTCAGGTACGATGATTCTAAGTGAAATAAGTCACACAGAAAAAGAAACTTATCATAAGATATCACTTATGAAGATCCTGTAAACATGGCTACACGTGAACTGAGTTAGGAAAGAGAACAGAGTCTCACATTTAGAAAACACTCTTATGCCTGCATAAAGGGCATGGAGAGGTGGGGTGATGCATAAAACCAGAGTTTGATATAAGCACAGGGACCGTTCCAAAAACCAACTTTGGAATAGACAAGACCTACACCTTCCTCAGTGAAAGAGACTCAAAACCGCATATTTCCCGCAGAGGAATATATCTGACTAGTAAGAATCTTAAAACCTATGTATTGATATGACTCCATAAGGGAATCAAGTGTGTCTAGAGTGGCATAAACATGGCAGCGAGAATCAGCTCAAACCCTCTATAAAAATGAATTTCAAAAGCAAAACCAAAAAACAGGGAAATTCTTTACAATTCCTTCAGGGTGTCTGAGGAAACCTGGAAAGACCCTATCTACAATGACAGCTGGATGTGGCATAAGGCTGGACACTTGGGACTGAGAGGATTGGTGAGATTGGGTGAGCAAATGCAGAACCTTGCAAGCAATAATGCATGGCCCCCATTCCATGGGTCCCAACTCTCCAGGTTGAAGGGAATATTACTACAGCTATAACATGTACAGGAAACCTAGAAAATGTACACACTGTGAATACGAAAGGATTCTAAAACACAACGAATAGTCCCTCTCCTGGTGCTCCAGTTTGACTTTCCAACTGCCTTACTATCAATCTCCCAACTTGGAGAGACAGGCCCTTTAACCTCCTGGTTTGCACAGGTTCCCAATTTGGCAGAGGATGGAAGGGACGAGGGAGAACCCATGAGAGAGTAGCTGTTAGGCATTTGGACGGGCACATGTCACTCTAATTTCCCGGCAGGAAGAAGAATTAACCAAAGTCTCAGCCACCCACCGGGAACCAGTATAGGACATGATCCAAAATTTTGGACTTGCGTTCAGCTCACAAAAAACGAGTTGAGAAATGGAGCTCAGCGGCACAGCAATTCACAAACTGGCAGAGTGATAAAGGACAACAATCGTCCAAAAATCTGTTGAGGGAAGTCAACGAGGCGGACTTGAAAGCGAGGCAAAATAGCAGGAAACAGATTTCAAGAGGTACCTTGGAATCGCCTGTAAAGCACAGGAAGAGGGGCACAACTTGGACAATGGTGCACTTGGCCAAAAAGGGCATACGCGTTTTCTCCTGAATATATTAAGGAGAAAATGCATACGCCCTTTTTGGCCAAGCAAGCAAGCGGGCAATGCAAATCTGCACTACAAAGAAGTATCATTTCCCACCGGTCAAAAGGGACATCCACAAAATGTGTAAAAACCAGAAAGGCAAGACAGGCCCTGGAGAACAGGGAGCCTTGTTATGCTGATGGGCGGGATGTAAATTGCCAACTGCCTCACTGGAGGAGTGCATTGTGTTCCCTAAAACAAGTAAACAACAGAGCTACAGAGCCAAGGCCACTTCCAGTCTAGGGAATATACCTTGGGAAAACTGAAAATCAATAAGAAAGAGCCACCTCCAAATTTAGGGCTGCACTGACTACAAGAACCTCAACTTGGGTACACCTTAAATATCCCAGGAAATATAAAAATGGTTCAAAACATTGTGGTACTTACGTACGATGGAATATCCCTCAGCCATGAAATCAATGTCATAAGAGCAGTAGCAGCAAAGTGAGTGGATTCATGTACGATGATTCTAAGTGAAATAAGTCACACAGAAAAAGAAACTTATCATAAGATATCACTTATGAAGATCCTGTAAACATGGCTACACGTGAACTGAGTTAGGAAAGAGAACAGAGTCTCACATTTAGAAAACACTCTTATGCCTGCATAAAGGGGAAGGAGAGGTGGGGTGATGCATAAAACCAGAGTTTGATATAAGCACAGGGACCGTTCCAAAAACCAACTTTGGAATAGACAAGACCTACACCTTCCTCAGTGAAAGAGACTCAAAACCCCATATTTCCCGCAGAGGAATATATCTGACTAGTAAGAATCTTAAAACTTATGTATTGATATGACTCCATAAGGGAATCAAATGTGTCTAGAGTGGCATAAATATGGCAGCGAGAATCAGCTCAAACCCACTCTAAAAATGAATTTCAAAAGCAAAACCAAAAAACAGGGAAATTTTTACAATTCCTTCAGGGTGTCTGAGGAAACCTGGAAAGACCCTATCTACAATGACAGCTGGATGTGGCATAAGGCTGGACACTTGGGACTGAGAGGATTGGTGAGATTGGGTGAGCAAATGCAGACCCTTTCAAGCAATAATGCATGGCCCCCATTCCATGGGTCCCAACTCTCCATGTTGAAGGGAATATTACTACAGCTATAACATGTACAGGAAACCTAGAGAATGTACACACTGTGAATACGAAAGGATTCTAAAACTCAACGAATAGTCCCTTTCCTGGTGCTCCAGTTTGACTTTCCAACTGCCTTACTATCAATCTCCCAACTTGGAGAGACAGGCCCTTTAACCTCCTGGTTTGCACAGGTTCCCAATTTGGAAAAGGATGGAAGGGACGAGGGAGAACCCATGAGAGAGTAGCTGTTAGGCATTTGGACGGGCACATGTCACTCTAATTTCCCGGCAGGAAGAAGAATTAACAAAAGTCTCAGGAACCCACCGGGAACCAGTATAGGACATGATCCAAAATTTTGGACTTGCGTTCAGCTCACAAAAAACGAGTTGAGAAATGGAGCTCAGGGGCACAGCAATTCACAAACTGGCAGAGTGATAAAGGACAAATATCGTCCAAAAATCTGTTGAGGGAAGTCAACGAGGCAGACTTGAAAGCAACGCAAAATAGCAGGAAACAGATTTCAAGAGGTACCTTGGAATCGCCTGTAAAGCACAGGAAGAGGGGCACAACTTGGACAATGGTGCACTTGGCCAAAAAGGGCGTATGCGTTTTCTCCTGAATATATTCAGGAGAAAACGCATACGCCCTTTTTGGCCAAGAAGGCAAGCGGGCAATGCAAATCTGCACTACAAAGAAGTATCACTTCCCACCGGTCAAAAGGGACATCCAGAAAATGTGTAAAAACCAGAAAGGCAACACAGGCCCTGGAGAACAGGGAGCCTTGTTATGCTGATGGGCGGGATGTAAATTGCCAACTGCCTCACTGGAGGAGTGCATTGTGTTCCCTAAAACAAGTAAACAACAGAGCTACAGAGCCAAGGCCACTTCCAGTCTAGGGAATATACCTTGGGAAAACTGAAAATCAATAAGAAAGAGCCACCTCCAAATTTAGGGCTGCACTGACTACAAGAACCTCAACTTGGGTACACCTTAAATATCCCAGGAAATATAAAAATGGTTCAAAACATTGTGGTACTTATATACGATGGAATATCCCTCAGCCATGAAATCAATGTCATAAGACCAGTAGAAGCAAAGTGAGTGGATTCAGGTACGATGATTCTAAGTGAAATAAGTCACACAGAAAAAGAAACTTATCATAAGATATCACTTATGAAGATCCTGTAAACATGGCTACACGTGAACTGAGTTAGGAAAGAGAACAGAGTCTCACATTTAGAAAACACTCTTATGCCTGCATAAAGGGGAAGGAGAGGTGGGGTGATGCATAAAACCAGAGTTTGATATAAGCACAGGGACCGTTCCAAAAACCAACTTTGGAATAGACAAGACCTACACCTTCCTCAGTGAAAGAGACTCAAAACCGCATATTTCCCGCAGAGGAATATATCTGACTAGTAAGAATCTTAAAACCTATGTATTGATATGACTCCATAAGGGAATCAAGTGTGTCTAGAGTGGCATAAACATGGCAGCGAGAATCAGCTCAAACCCTCTATAAAAATGAATTTCAAAAGCAAAACCAAAAAACAGGGAAATTCTTTACAATTCCTTCAGGGTGTCTGAGGAAACCTGGAAAGACCCTATCTACAATGACAGCTGGATGTGGCATAAGGCTGGACACTTGGGACTGAGAGGATTGGTGAGATTGGGTGAGCAAATGCAGACCCTTGCAAGCAATAATGCATGGCCCCCATTCCATGGGTCCCAACTCTCCAGGTTGAAGGGAATATTACTACAGCTATAACATGTACAGGAAACCTAGAAAATGTACACACTGTGAATACGAAAGGATTCTAAAACACAACGAATAGTCCCTCTCCTGGTGCTCCAGTTTGACTTTCCAACTGCCTTACTATCAATCTCCCAACTTGGAGAGACAGGCCCTTTAACCTCCTGGTTTGCACAGGTTCCCAATTTGGCAGAGGATGGAAGGGACGAGGGAGAACCCATGAGAGAGTAGCTGTTAGGCATTTGGACGGGCACATGTCACTCTAATTTCCCGGCAGGAAGAAGAATTAACCAAAGTCTCAGCCACCCACCGGGAACCAGTATAGGACATGATCCAAAATTTTGGACTTGCGTTCAGCTCACAAAAAACGAGTTGAGAAATGGAGCTCAGGGGCACAGCAATTCACAAACTGGCAGAGTGATAAAGGACAACTATCGTCCAAAAATCTGTTGAGGGAAGTCAACGAGGCGGACTTGAAAGCGAGGCAAAATAGCAGGAAACAGATTTCAAGAGGTACCTTGGAATCGCCTGTAAAGCACAGGAAGAGGGGCACAACTTGGACAATGGTGCACTTGGCCAAAAAGGGCATACGCGTTTTCTCCTGAATATATTAAGGAGAAAATGCATACGCCCTTTTTGGCCAAGCAAGCAAGCGGGCAATGCAAATCTGCACTACAAAGAAGTATCATTTCCCACCGGTCAAAAGGGACATCCACAAAATGTGTAAAAACCAGAAAGGCAAGACAGGCCCTGGAGAACAGGGAGCCTTGTTATGCTGATGGGCGGGATGTAAATTGCCAACTGCCTCACTGGAGGAGTGCATTGTGTTCCCTAAAACAAGTAAACAACAGAGCTAGAGAGCCAAGGCCACTTCCAATCTTTGGAATATACCTTGGGAAAACTGAAAATCAATAAGAAAGAGCCACCTCCAAATTTAGGGCTGCACTGACTACAAGAACCTCAACTTGGGTACACCTTAAATATCCCAGGAAATATAAAAATGGTTCAAAACATTGTGGTACTTACGTACGATGGAATATCCCTCAGCCATGAAATCAATGTCATAAGACCAGTAGCAGCAAAGTGAGTGGATTCATGTACGATGATTCTAAGTGAAATAAGTCACACAGAAAAAGAAACTTATCATAAGATATCACTTATGAAGATCCTGTAAACATGGCTACACGTGAACTGAGTTAGGAAAGAGAACAGAGTCTCACATTTAGAAAACACTCTTATGCCTGCATAAAGGGGAAGGAGAGGTGGGGTGATGCATAAAACCAGAGTTTGATATAAGCACAGGGACCGTTCCAAAAACCAACTTTGGAATAGACAAGACCTACACCTTCCTCAGTGAAAGAGACTCAAAACCCCATATTTCCCGCAGAGGAATATATCTGACTAGTAAGAATCTTAAAACTTATGTATTGATATGACTCCATAAGGGAATCAAGTGTGTCTAGAGTGGCATAAACATGGCAGCGAGAATCAGCTCAAACCCACTCTAAAAAGGAATTTCAAAAGCAAAACCAAAAAACAGGGAAATTCTTTACAATTCCTTCAGGGTGTCTGAGGAAACCTGGAAAGACCCTATCTACAATGACAGCTGGATGTGGCATAAGGCTGGACACTTGGGACTGAGAGGATTGGTGAGATTGGGTGAGCAAATGCAGACACTTTCAAGCAATAATGCATGGCCCCCATTCCATGGGTCCCAACTCTCCATGTTGAAGGGAATATTACTACAGCTATAACATGTACTGGAAACCTAGAGAATGTACACACTGTGAATACGAAAGGATTCTAAAACTTAACGAATAGTCCCTTTCCTGGTGCTCCAGTTTGACTTTCCAACTGCCTTACTATCAATCTCCCAACTTGGAGAGACAGGCCCTTTAACCTCCTGGTTTGCACAGGTTCCCAATTTGGAAAAGGATGGAAGGGACGAGGGAGAACCCATGAGAGAGTAGCTGTTAGGCATTTGGACGGGCACATGTCACTCTAATTTCCCGGCAGGAAGAAGAATTAACCAAAGTCTCAGGAACCCACCGGGAACCAGTATAGGACATGATCCAAAATTTTGGACTTGCGTTCAGCTCACAAAAAACGAGTTGAGAAATGGAGCTCAGGGGCACAGCAATTCACAAACTGGCAGAGTGATAAAGGACAAATATCGTCCAAAAATCTGTTGAGGGAAGTCAACGAGGCAGACTTGAAAGCAACGCAAAATAGCAGGAAACAGATTTCAAGAGGTACCTTGGAATCGCCTGTAAAGCACAGGAAGAGGGGCACAACTTGGACAATGGTGCACTTGGCCAAAAAGGGCGTATGCGTTTTCTCCTGAATATATTCAGGAGAAAACGCATACGCCCTTTTTGGCCAAGAAGGCAAGCGGGCAATGCAAATCTGCACTACAAAGAAGTATCATTTCCCACCGGTCAAAAGGGACATCCAGAAAATGTGTAAAAAACCAGAAAGGCAAGACAGGCCCTGGAGAACAGGGAGCCTTGTTATGCTGATGGGCGGGATGTAAATTGCCAACTGCCTCACTGGAGGAGTGCATTGTGTTCCCTAAAACAAGTAAACAACAGAGCTACAGAGCCAAGGCCACTTCCAGTCTAGGGAATATACCTTGGGAAAACTGAAAATCAATAAGAAAGAGCCACCTCCAAATTTAGGGCTGCACTGACTACAAGAACCTCAACTTGGGTACACCTTAAATATCCCAGGAAATATAAAAATGGTTCAAAACATTGTGGTACTTACGTACGATGGAATATCCCTCAGCCATGAAATCAATTTCATAAGACCAGTAGCAGCAAAGTGAGTGGATTCAGGTACGATGATTCTAAGTGAAATAAGTCACACAGAAAAAGAAACTTATCATAAGATATCACTTATGAAGATCCTGTAAACATGGCTACACGTGAACTGAGTTAGGAAAGAGAACAGAGTCTCACATTTAGAAAACACTCTTATGCCTGCATAAAGGGGAAGGAGAGGTGGGGTGATGCATAAAACCAGAGTTTGATATAAGCACAGGGACCGTTCCAAAAACCAACTTTGGAATAGACAAGACCTACCCCTTCCTCAGTGAAAGAGACTCAAAACCCCATATTTCCCGCAGAGGAATATATCTGACTAGTAAGAATCTTAAAACCTATGTATTGATATGACCCCATAAGGGAATCAAGTGTGTCTAGAGTGGCATAAACATGGCAGCGAGAATCAGCTCAAACCCACTCTAAAAAGGAATTTCAAAAGTAAAACCAAAAAACAGGGAAATTCTTTACAATACCTTCAGGGTGTCTGAGGAAACCTGGAAAGACCCTATCTACAATGACAGCTGGATGTGGCATAAGGCTGGACACTTGGGACTGAGGGGATTGGTGAGATTGGGTGAGCAAATGCAGACCCTTTCAAGCAATAATGCATGGCCCCCATTCCATGGGTCCCAACTCTCCAGGTTGAAGGGAATATTACTACAGCTATAACATGTACAGGAAACCTAGAGAATGTTCACACTGTGAATACGAAAGGTTTCTAAATCTCAACGAATAGTCCCTCTCCTGGTGCTCCAGTTTGACTTTCCAACTGCCTTACTATCAATCTCCCAACTTGGAGAGACAGGCCCTTTAACCTCCTGGTTTGCACAGGTTCCCAATTTGGCAGAGGATGGAAGGGACGAGGGAGAACCCATGAGAGAGTAGCTGTTAGGCATTTGGACGGGCACATGTGACTCTAATTTCCCGGAAGGAAGAAGAATTAACCAAAGTCTCAGCCACCCACCGGGAACCAGTATAGGACATGATCCAAAATTTTGGACTTGCGTTCAGCTCACAAAGAACGAGTTGAGAAATGGAGCTCAGGGGCACAGCAATTCACAAACTGGCAGAGTGATAAAGGACAACTGTCGTCCAAAAATCTGTTGAGGGAAGTCAACGAGGCGGACTTGAAAGCGAGGCAAAACAGCAGGAAACAGATTTCAAGAGGTACCTTGGAATCGCCTGTAAAGCACAGGAAGAGGGGAACAACTTGGACAATGGTGCACTTGGCCAAAAAGGGCGTATGTGTTTTCTCCTGAATATATTCAGGAGAAAACGCATACGCCCTTTTTGGCCAAGCAAGCAAGCGGGCAATGCAAATCTGCATTACAAAGAAGTATCATTTCCCACCGGTAAAAAGGGACATCCACAAAATGTGTAAAAACCAGAAAGGCAAGACAGGCCCTGGAGAACAGGGAGCCTTGTTATGCTGATGAGCGGGATGTAAATTGCCAACTGCCTCACTGGAGGAGTGCATTGTGTTCCCTAAAACAAGTAAACAACAGAGCTACAGAGCCAAGGCCACTTCCAGTCTAGGGAATATACCTTGGGAAAACTGAAAATCAATAAGAAAGAGCCACCTCCAAATATCGGGCTGCACTGACTACAAGAACCTCAACTTGGGTACACCTTAAATATCCCAGGAAATATAAAAATGGTTCAAAACATTGTGGTACTTACGTACGATGGAATATCCCTCAGCCATGAAATCAATGTCTTAAGACCAGTAGCAGCAAAGTGAGTGGATTCAGGTACGATGATTCTAAGTGAAATAAGTCACACAGAAAAAGAAACTTATCATAAGATATCACTTATGAAGATCCTGTAAACATGGCTACACGTGAACTGAGTTAGGAAAGAGAACAGAGTCTCACATTTAGAAAACACTCTTATGCCTGCATAAAGGGGAAGGAGAGGTGGGGTGATGCATAAAACCAGAGTTTGATATAAGCACAGGGACCGTTCCAAAAACCAACCTTGGAATAGACAAGACCTACACCTTCCTCAGTGAAAGAGACTCAAAACCCCATATTTCCCGCAGAGGAATATATCTGACTAGTAAGAATCTTAAAACCTATGTATTGATATGACTCCATAAGGGAAGCAAGTGTGTCTAGAGTGGCATAAAAATGGCAGCGAGAATCAGCTCAAACCCACTCTAAAAATGAATTTCAAAAGCAAAACCAAAAAACAGGGAAATTCTTTACAATTCCTTCAGGGTGTCTGAGGAAACATGGAAAGACCCTATCTACAATGACAGCTGGATGTGGCATAAGGCTGGACACTTGGGACTGAGAGGATTGGTGAGATTGGGTGAGCAAATGCAGACCCTTTCAAGCAATAATGCATGGCCCCCATTCCATGGGTCCCAACTCTACAGGTTGAAGGGAATATTACTACAGCTATAACATGTACAGGAAACCTAGAGAATGTACACACTGTGAATACGAAAGGTTTCTAAAACTCAACGAATAGTCCCTCTCCTGGTGCTCCAGTTTGACTTTCCAACTGCCTTACTATCAATCTCCCAACTTGGAGAGACAGGCTCTTTAACCTCCTGGTTTGCACAGGTTCCCAATTTGGCAGAGGATGGAAGGGACGAGGGAGAACCCATGAGAGAGTAGCTGTTAGGCATTTGGACGGGCACATGTCACTCTAATTTCCCGGCAGGAAGAAGAATTAACCAAAGTCTCAGCCACCCACCGGGAACCAGTATAGGACATGATCCAAAATTTTGGACTTGCGTTCAGCTCACAAAGAGCGAGTTGAGAAATGGAGCTCAGGGGCACAGCAATTCACAAACTGACAGAGTGATAAAGGACAACTATCGTCCAAAAATCTGTTGAGGGAAGTCAACGAGGCGGACTTGAAAGCGAGGCAAAATAGCAGGAAACAGATTTCAAGAGGTACCTTGGAATCGCCTGTAAAGCACAGTAAGAGGGGCACAACTTGGACAATGGTGCACTTGGCCAAAAAGGGCGTATGAGTTTTCTCCTGAATATATTCAGGAGAAAACGCATACGCCCTTTTTGGCCAAGCAAGCAAGCAGGCAATGCAAATCTGCACTACAAAGAAGTATCACTTCCCACCGGTCAAAAGAGACATCCACAAAATGTGTAAAAACCAGAAAGGCAAGACAGGCCCTCAAGAAAAGGGAGCCTTTTTATGCTGATGGGTGGGATGTAAATTGCCAACTGCCTCACTGGAAGAGTGCATTGTGTTCCCTAAAACAAGTAAACAACAGAGCTACAGAGCCAAGGCCACTTCCAGTCTAGGGAATATACCTTGGGAAAACTGAAAATCAATAAGAAAGAACCACCTCCAAATTTAGGGCTGCACTGACTACAAGAACCTCAACTTGGGTACACCTTAA
Source organism: Mesoplodon densirostris (assembly GCF_025265405.1). NCBI lineage: Eukaryota > Metazoa > Chordata > Mammalia > Artiodactyla > Ziphiidae > Mesoplodon > Mesoplodon densirostris. The sequence continues at coordinate 124,635,787 of NC_082661.1, forward strand.
ATATCCCAGGAAATATAAAAATGGTTCAAAACATTGTGGTACTTACGTACAATGGAATATTCCTCAGCCATGAAATCAATGTCATAAGACCAGTAGCAGCAAAGTGAGTGGATTCAGGTACGATGATTCTAAGTGAAATAAGTCTCACAGAAAAAGAAACATATCATAAGATATCACTTATGAAGATCCTGTAAATATGGCTACACGTGAACTGAGTTAGGAAAGAGAACAGAGTCTCACATTTAGAAAACACTCTTATGCCTGCATAAAGGGGAAGGAGAGGTGGGGTGATGCATAAAACCAGAGTTTGATATAAGCACAGGGACCGTTCCAAAAACCAACTTTGGAATAGACAAGACCTACACCTTCCTCAGTGAAAGAGACTCAAAACCCCATATTTCCCACAGAGGAATATATCTGACTAGTAAGAATCTTAAAACCGATGTATAGATATGACTGCATAAGGGAATCAAGTGTGTCTAGAGTGGCATAAACATGGCAGCGAGAATCAGCTCAAACCCACTATAAAAAGGAATTTCAAAAGCAAACCCAAAAAACAGGGAAATTCTTTACAATTCCTTCAGTGTGTCTGAGGAAACCTGGAAAGACCCTATATACAATGACAGCAGGATGTGGCATAAGGCTGGACACTTGGGACTGAGAGGAATGGTGAGATTGGGTGAGCAAATGCAGACCCTTTCAAGCAATAATGAATGGCCCCCATTCCATGGGTCCCAACTCTCCAGGTTGAAGGGAATATTACTACAGCTATAACATGTACAGGAAACATAGAGAATGTACACACTGTGAATACAAAATTTTCTACAACTCAACGAATAGTCCCTCTCCTGGTGCTCCAGTTTGACTTTCCAACTGCCTTACTATCAATCTCCCAACTTGGAGAGACAGGCCCTTTAACCTCCTGGTTTGCACAGGTTCCCAATTTGGCAGAGGATGGAAGGGACGAGGGAGAACCCATGAGAGAGTAGCTGTTAGGCATTTGGACGGGCACATGTCACTCTAATTTCCCGGCAGGAAGAAGAATTAACCAAAGTCTCAGCCACCCACCGGGAACCAGTATAGGACATGATCCAAAATTTTGGACTTGCGTGCAGCTCACAAAGAACGAGTTGAGAAATGGAGCTCAGGGGCACAGCAATTCACAAACTGGCAGAGTGATAAAGGACAACTATCGTCCAAAAATCTGTTGAGGGAAGTCAACGAGGCGGACTTGAAAGCGAGGCAAAATAGCAGGAAACAGATTTCAAGAGGTACCTTGGAATCGCCTGTAAAGCACAGTAAGAGGGGCACAACTTGGACAATGGTGCACTTGGCCAAAAAGGGTGTATGCGTTTTCTCCTGAATATATTCAGGAGAAAACGCATACGCCCTTTTTGGCCAAGCAAGCAAGCGGGCAATGCAAATCTGCACTACAAAGAAGTATCATTTCCCACCGGTCAAAAGGGACATCCACAAAATGTGTAAAAACCAGAAAGGCAAGACAGGCCCTGGAGAACAGGGAGCCTTGTTATGCTGATGGGCGGGATGTAAATTGCCAACTGCCTCACTGGAGGAGTGCATTGTGTTCCCTAAAACAAGTAAACAACAGAGCTACAGAGCCAAGGCCACTTCCAGTCTAGGGAATATACCTTGGGAAAACTGAAAATCAATAAGAAAGAGCCACCTCCAAATTTAGGGCTGCACTGACTACAAGAACCTCAACTTGGGTACACCTTAAATATCCCAGGAAATATAAAAATGGTTCAAAACCTTGTGGTACTTACGTACGATGGAATATCCCTCAGCCATGAAATCAATGTCATAAGACCAGTAGCAGCAAAGTGAGTGGATTCAGGTACGATGATTCTAAGTGAAATAAGTCACACAGAAAAAGAAACTTATCATAAGATATCACTTATGAAGATCCTGTAAACATGGCTACACGTGAACTGAGTTAGGAAAGAGAACAGAGTCTCACATTTAGAAAACACTCTTATGCCTGCATAAAGGGGAAGGAGAGGTGGGGTGATGCATAAAACCAGAGTTTGATAAAAGCACAGGGACCGTTCCAAAAACCAACTTTGGAATAGACAAGACCTACACCTTCCTCAGTGAAAGAGACTCAAAACCCCATATTTCCCACAGATATATATCTGACTAGTAAGAATCTTAAAACCTATGTATTGATATGACTCCATAAGGGAATCAAATGTGTCTAGAGTGGCATAAACATGGCAGTGAGAATCAGCTCAAACCCAGTAAAAAAAGGAATTTTAAAAGCAAAACCAAAAAACAGGGAAATTCTTTCCAATTCCTTCAGGGTGTCTGAGGAAACCTGGAAAGACCCTATCTACCATGACAGCTGGATGTGGCATAAGGCTGGACACTTGGGACTGAGAGGATTGGTGAGATCGGGTGAGCAAATGCAGACCCTTTCAAGCAATAATGCATGGCCCCCATTCCATGGGTCCCAACTCTCCAGGTTCAAGGGAATATTACTACAGCTATAACATGTACAGGAAACCTAGAGAATGTACACACTGTGAATACCAAAGGTTTCTAAAACTCAACGAATAGTCCCTCTCCTGGTGCTCCAGTTTGACTTTCCAACTGCCTTACTATCAATCTCCCAACTTGGAGAGACAGGCCCTTTAACCTCCTGGTTTGCACAGGTTCCCAATTTGGCAGAGGATGGAAGGGACGAGGGAGAACCCATGAGAGAGTAGCTGTTAGGCATTTGGACGGGCACATGTCACTCTAATTTCCCGGCAGGAAGAAGAATTAACCAAAGTCTCAGCCACCCACCGGGAACCAGTATAGGACATTATCCAAAATTTTGGACTTGCGTTCAGCTCACAAAAAACGAGTTGAGAAATGGAGCTCAAGGGCACAGCAATTCACAAACTGGCAGTGTGATAAAGGACAACTATCGACCAAAAATCTGTTGAGGGAAGTCAACGAGGCGGACTTGAAAGCGAGGCAAAATAGCAGGAAACAGATTTCAAGAGGTACCATGGAATCGCCTGTAAAGCACAGGAAGATGGGCACAACTTGGACAATGGTGCACTTGGCCAAAAAGGGCATATGCGTTTTCTCCTGAATATATTCAGGAGAAAACGCATATGCCCTTTTTGGCCAAGCAAGCAAGCGGGCAATGCAAATCTGCACTACAAAGAAGTATCACTTCCCACCGGTCAAAAGGGACATCCACAAAATGTGTAAAAACCAGAAAGGCAAGACAGGCCCTGGAAAACAGGGAGCCTTGTTATGCTGATGGGCGGGATGTAAATTGCCAACTGCCTCACTGGAGGAGTGCATTGTGTTCCCTAAAACAAGTAAACAACAGAGCTACAGAGCCAAGGCCACTTCCAGTCTAGGGAATATACCTTGGGAAAACTGAAAATCAATAAGAAAGAGCCACCTCCAAATTTAGGGCTGCACTGACTACAAGAACCTCAACTTGGGTACACCTTAAATATCCCAGGAAATATAAAAATGGTTCAAAACATTGTGGTACTTACGTACGATGGAATATCCCTGAGCCATGAAATCAATGTCATAAGACCAGTAGCAGCAAAGTGAGTGGATTCAGGTACGATGATTCTAAGTGAAATAAGTCACACAGAAAAAGAAACTTATCATAAGATATCACTTATGAAGATCCTGTAAACATGGCTACACGTGAACTGAGTTAGGAAAGAGAACAGAGTCTCACATTTAGAAAACACTCTTATGCCTGCATAAAGGGCATGGAGAGGTGGGGTGATGCATAAAACCAGAGTTTGATATAAGCACAGGGACCGTTCCAAAAACCAACTTTGGAATAGACAAGACCTACACCTTCCTCAGTGAAAGAGACTCAAAACCGCATATTTCCCGCAGAGGAATATATCTGACTAGTAAGAATCTTAAAACCTATGTATTGATATGACTCCATAAGGGAATCAAGTGTGTCTAGAGTGGCATAAACATGGCAGCGAGAATCAGCTCAAACCCTCTATAAAAATGAATTTCAAAAGCAAAACCAAAAAACAGGGAAATTCTTTACAATTCCTTCAGGGTGTCTGAGGAAACCTGGAAAGACCCTATCTACAATGACAGCTGGATGTGGCATAAGGCTGGACACTTGGGACTGAGAGGATTGGTGAGATTGGGTGAGCAAATGCAGAACCTTGCAAGCAATAATGCATGGCCCCCATTCCATGGGTCCCAACTCTCCAGGTTGAAGGGAATATTACTACAGCTATAACATGTACAGGAAACCTAGAAAATGTACACACTGTGAATACGAAAGGATTCTAAAACACAACGAATAGTCCCTCTCCTGGTGCTCCAGTTTGACTTTCCAACTGCCTTACTATCAATCTCCCAACTTGGAGAGACAGGCCCTTTAACCTCCTGGTTTGCACAGGTTCCCAATTTGGCAGAGGATGGAAGGGACGAGGGAGAACCCATGAGAGAGTAGCTGTTAGGCATTTGGACGGGCACATGTCACTCTAATTTCCCGGCAGGAAGAAGAATTAACCAAAGTCTCAGCCACCCACCGGGAACCAGTATAGGACATGATCCAAAATTTTGGACTTGCGTTCAGCTCACAAAAAACGAGTTGAGAAATGGAGCTCAGCGGCACAGCAATTCACAAACTGGCAGAGTGATAAAGGACAACAATCGTCCAAAAATCTGTTGAGGGAAGTCAACGAGGCGGACTTGAAAGCGAGGCAAAATAGCAGGAAACAGATTTCAAGAGGTACCTTGGAATCGCCTGTAAAGCACAGTAAGAGGGGCACAACTTGGACAATGGTGCACTTGGCCAAAAAGGGCATACGCGTTTTCTCCTGAATATATTAAGGAGAAAATGCATACGCCCTTTTTGGCCAAGCAAGCAAGCGGGCAATGCAAATCTGCACTACAAAGAAGTATCATTTCCCACCGGTCAAAAGGGACATCCACAAAATGTGTAAAAACCAGAAAGGCAAGACAGGCCCTGGAGAACAGGGAGCCTTGTTATGCTGATGGGCGGGATGTAAATTGCCAACTGCCTCACTGGAGGAGTGCATTGTGTTCCCTAAAACAAGTAAACAACAGAGCTACAGAGCCAAGGCCACTTCCAGTCTAGGGAATATACCTTGGGAAAACTGAAAATCAATAAGAAAGAGCCACCTCCAAATTTAGGGCTGCACTGACTACAAGAACCTCAACTTGGGTACACCTTAAATATCCCAGGAAATATAAAAATGGTTCAAAACATTGTGGTACTTACGTACGATGGAATATCCCTCAGCCATGAAATCAATGTCATAAGAGCAGTAGCAGCAAAGTGAGTGGATTCATGTACGATGATTCTAAGTGAAATAAGTCACACAGAAAAAGAAACTTATCATAAGATATCACTTATGAAGATCCTGTAAACATGGCTACACGTGAACTGAGTTAGGAAAGAGAACAGAGTCTCACATTTAGAAAACACTCTTATGCCTGCATAAAGGGGAAGGAGAGGTGGGGTGATGCATAAAACCAGAGTTTGATATAAGCACAGGGACCGTTCCAAAAACCAACTTTGGAATAGACAAGACCTACACCTTCCTCAGTGAAAGAGACTCAAAACCCCATATTTCCCGCAGAGGAATATATCTGACTAGTAAGAATCTTAAAACTTATGTATTGATATGACTCCATAAGGGAATCAAATGTGTCTAGAGTGGCATAAATATGGCAGCGAGAATCAGCTCAAACCCACTCTAAAAATGAATTTCAAAAGCAAAACCAAAAAACAGGGAAATTTTTACAATTCCTTCAGGGTGTCTGAGGAAACCTGGAAAGACCCTATCTACAATGACAGCTGGATGTGGCATAAGGCTGGACACTTGGGACTGAGAGGATTGGTGAGATTGGGTGAGCAAATGCAGACCCTTTCAAGCAATAATGCATGGCCCCCATTCCATGGGTCCCAACTCTCCATGTTGAAGGGAATATTACTACAGCTATAACATGTACAGGAAACCTAGAGAATGTACACACTGTGAATACGAAAGGATTCTAAAACTCAACGAATAGTCCCTTTCCTGGTGCTCCAGTTTGACTTTCCAACTGCCTTACTATCAATCTCCCAACTTGGAGAGACAGGCCCTTTAACCTCCTGGTTTGCACAGGTTCCCAATTTGGAAAAGGATGGAAGGGACGAGGGAGAACCCATGAGAGAGTAGCTGTTAGGCATTTGGACGGGCACATGTCACTCTAATTTCCCGGCAGGAAGAAGAATTAACAAAAGTCTCAGGAACCCACCGGGAACCAGTATAGGACATGATCCAAAATTTTGGACTTGCGTTCAGCTCACAAAAAACGAGTTGAGAAATGGAGCTCAGGGGCACAGCAATTCACAAACTGGCAGAGTGATAAAGGACAAATATCGTCCAAAAATCTGTTGAGGGAAGTCAACGAGGCAGACTTGAAAGCAACGCAAAATAGCAGGAAACAGATTTCAAGAGGTACCTTGGAATCGCCTGTAAAGCACAGGAAGAGGGGCACAACTTGGACAATGGTGCACTTGGCCAAAAAGGGCGTATGCGTTTTCTCCTGAATATATTCAGGAGAAAACGCATACGCCCTTTTTGGCCAAGAAGGCAAGCGGGCAATGCAAATCTGCACTACAAAGAAGTATCACTTCCCACCGGTCAAAAGGGACATCCAGAAAATGTGTAAAAACCAGAAAGGCAACACAGGCCCTGGAGAACAGGGAGCCTTGTTATGCTGATGGGCGGGATGTAAATTGCCAACTGCCTCACTGGAGGAGTGCATTGTGTTCCCTAAAACAAGTAAACAACAGAGCTACAGAGCCAAGGCCACTTCCAGTCTAGGGAATATACCTTGGGAAAACTGAAAATCAATAAGAAAGAGCCACCTCCAAATTTAGGGCTGCACTGACTACAAGAACCTCAACTTGGGTACACCTTAAATATCCCAGGAAATATAAAAATGGTTCAAAACATTGTGGTACTTATATACGATGGAATATCCCTCAGCCATGAAATCAATGTCATAAGACCAGTAGAAGCAAAGTGAGTGGATTCAGGTACGATGATTCTAAGTGAAATAAGTCACACAGAAAAAGAAACTTATCATAAGATATCACTTATGAAGATCCTGTAAACATGGCTACACGTGAACTGAGTTAGGAAAGAGAACAGAGTCTCACATTTAGAAAACACTCTTATGCCTGCATAAAGGGGAAGGAGAGGTGGGGTGATGCATAAAACCAGAGTTTGATATAAGCACAGGGACCGTTCCAAAAACCAACTTTGGAATAGACAAGACCTACACCTTCCTCAGTGAAAGAGACTCAAAACCGCATATTTCCCGCAGAGGAATATATCTGACTAGTAAGAATCTTAAAACCTATGTATTGATATGACTCCATAAGGGAATCAAGTGTGTCTAGAGTGGCATAAACATGGCAGCGAGAATCAGCTCAAACCCTCTATAAAAATGAATTTCAAAAGCAAAACCAAAAAACAGGGAAATTCTTTACAATTCCTTCAGGGTGTCTGAGGAAACCTGGAAAGACCCTATCTACAATGACAGCTGGATGTGGCATAAGGCTGGACACTTGGGACTGAGAGGATTGGTGAGATTGGGTGAGCAAATGCAGACCCTTGCAAGCAATAATGCATGGCCCCCATTCCATGGGTCCCAACTCTCCAGGTTGAAGGGAATATTACTACAGCTATAACATGTACAGGAAACCTAGAAAATGTACACACTGTGAATACGAAAGGATTCTAAAACACAACGAATAGTCCCTCTCCTGGTGCTCCAGTTTGACTTTCCAACTGCCTTACTATCAATCTCCCAACTTGGAGAGACAGGCCCTTTAACCTCCTGGTTTGCACAGGTTCCCAATTTGGCAGAGGATGGAAGGGACGAGGGAGAACCCATGAGAGAGTAGCTGTTAGGCATTTGGACGGGCACATGTCACTCTAATTTCCCGGCAGGAAGAAGAATTAACCAAAGTCTCAGCCACCCACCGGGAACCAGTATAGGACATGATCCAAAATTTTGGACTTGCGTTCAGCTCACAAAAAACGAGTTGAGAAATGGAGCTCAGGGGCACAGCAATTCACAAACTGGCAGAGTGATAAAGGACAACTATCGTCCAAAAATCTGTTGAGGGAAGTCAACGAGGCGGACTTGAAAGCGAGGCAAAATAGCAGGAAACAGATTTCAAGAGGTACCTTGGAATCGCCTGTAAAGCACAGGAAGAGGGGCACAACTTGGACAATGGTGCACTTGGCCAAAAAGGGCATACGCGTTTTCTCCTGAATATATTAAGGAGAAAATGCATACGCCCTTTTTGGCCAAGCAAGCAAGCGGGCAATGCAAATCTGCACTACAAAGAAGTATCATTTCCCACCGGTCAAAAGGGACATCCACAAAATGTGTAAAAACCAGAAAGGCAAGACAGGCCCTGGAGAACAGGGAGCCTTGTTATGCTGATGGGCGGGATGTAAATTGCCAACTGCCTCACTGGAGGAGTGCATTGTGTTCCCTAAAACAAGTAAACAACAGAGCTAGAGAGCCAAGGCCACTTCCAATCTTTGGAATATACCTTGGGAAAACTGAAAATCAATAAGAAAGAGCCACCTCCAAATTTAGGGCTGCACTGACTACAAGAACCTCAACTTGGGTACACCTTAAATATCCCAGGAAATATAAAAATGGTTCAAAACATTGTGGTACTTACGTACGATGGAATATCCCTCAGCCATGAAATCAATGTCATAAGACCAGTAGCAGCAAAGTGAGTGGATTCATGTACGATGATTCTAAGTGAAATAAGTCACACAGAAAAAGAAACTTATCATAAGATATCACTTATGAAGATCCTGTAAACATGGCTACACGTGAACTGAGTTAGGAAAGAGAACAGAGTCTCACATTTAGAAAACACTCTTATGCCTGCATAAAGGGGAAGGAGAGGTGGGGTGATGCATAAAACCAGAGTTTGATATAAGCACAGGGACCGTTCCAAAAACCAACTTTGGAATAGACAAGACCTACACCTTCCTCAGTGAAAGAGACTCAAAACCCCATATTTCCCGCAGAGGAATATATCTGACTAGTAAGAATCTTAAAACTTATGTATTGATATGACTCCATAAGGGAATCAAGTGTGTCTAGAGTGGCATAAACATGGCAGCGAGAATCAGCTCAAACCCACTCTAAAAAGGAATTTCAAAAGCAAAACCAAAAAACAGGGAAATTCTTTACAATTCCTTCAGGGTGTCTGAGGAAACCTGGAAAGACCCTATCTACAATGACAGCTGGATGTGGCATAAGGCTGGACACTTGGGACTGAGAGGATTGGTGAGATTGGGTGAGCAAATGCAGACACTTTCAAGCAATAATGCATGGCCCCCATTCCATGGGTCCCAACTCTCCATGTTGAAGGGAATATTACTACAGCTATAACATGTACTGGAAACCTAGAGAATGTACACACTGTGAATACGAAAGGATTCTAAAACTTAACGAATAGTCCCTTTCCTGGTGCTCCAGTTTGACTTTCCAACTGCCTTACTATCAATCTCCCAACTTGGAGAGACAGGCCCTTTAACCTCCTGGTTTGCACAGGTTCCCAATTTGGAAAAGGATGGAAGGGACGAGGGAGAACCCATGAGAGAGTAGCTGTTAGGCATTTGGACGGGCACATGTCACTCTAATTTCCCGGCAGGAAGAAGAATTAACCAAAGTCTCAGGAACCCACCGGGAACCAGTATAGGACATGATCCAAAATTTTGGACTTGCGTTCAGCTCACAAAAAACGAGTTGAGAAATGGAGCTCAGGGGCACAGCAATTCACAAACTGGCAGAGTGATAAAGGACAAATATCGTCCAAAAATCTGTTGAGGGAAGTCAACGAGGCAGACTTGAAAGCAACGCAAAATAGCAGGAAACAGATTTCAAGAGGTACCTTGGAATCGCCTGTAAAGCACAGGAAGAGGGGCACAACTTGGACAATGGTGCACTTGGCCAAAAAGGGCGTATGCGTTTTCTCCTGAATATATTCAGGAGAAAACGCATACGCCCTTTTTGGCCAAGAAGGCAAGCGGGCAATGCAAATCTGCACTACAAAGAAGTATCATTTCCCACCGGTCAAAAGGGACATCCAGAAAATGTGTAAAAAACCAGAAAGGCAAGACAGGCCCTGGAGAACAGGGAGCCTTGTTATGCTGATGGGCGGGATGTAAATTGCCAACTGCCTCACTGGAGGAGTGCATTGTGTTCCCTAAAACAAGTAAACAACAGAGCTACAGAGCCAAGGCCACTTCCAGTCTAGGGAATATACCTTGGGAAAACTGAAAATCAATAAGAAAGAGCCACCTCCAAATTTAGGGCTGCACTGACTACAAGAACCTCAACTTGGGTACACCTTAAATATCCCAGGAAATATAAAAATGGTTCAAAACATTGTGGTACTTACGTACGATGGAATATCCCTCAGCCATGAAATCAATTTCATAAGACCAGTAGCAGCAAAGTGAGTGGATTCAGGTACGATGATTCTAAGTGAAATAAGTCACACAGAAAAAGAAACTTATCATAAGATATCACTTATGAAGATCCTGTAAACATGGCTACACGTGAACTGAGTTAGGAAAGAGAACAGAGTCTCACATTTAGAAAACACTCTTATGCCTGCATAAAGGGGAAGGAGAGGTGGGGTGATGCATAAAACCAGAGTTTGATATAAGCACAGGGACCGTTCCAAAAACCAACTTTGGAATAGACAAGACCTACCCCTTCCTCAGTGAAAGAGACTCAAAACCCCATATTTCCCGCAGAGGAATATATCTGACTAGTAAGAATCTTAAAACCTATGTATTGATATGACCCCATAAGGGAATCAAGTGTGTCTAGAGTGGCATAAACATGGCAGCGAGAATCAGCTCAAACCCACTCTAAAAAGGAATTTCAAAAGTAAAACCAAAAAACAGGGAAATTCTTTACAATACCTTCAGGGTGTCTGAGGAAACCTGGAAAGACCCTATCTACAATGACAGCTGGATGTGGCATAAGGCTGGACACTTGGGACTGAGGGGATTGGTGAGATTGGGTGAGCAAATGCAGACCCTTTCAAGCAATAATGCATGGCCCCCATTCCATGGGTCCCAACTCTCCAGGTTGAAGGGAATATTACTACAGCTATAACATGTACAGGAAACCTAGAGAATGTTCACACTGTGAATACGAAAGGTTTCTAAATCTCAACGAATAGTCCCTCTCCTGGTGCTCCAGTTTGACTTTCCAACTGCCTTACTATCAATCTCCCAACTTGGAGAGACAGGCCCTTTAACCTCCTGGTTTGCACAGGTTCCCAATTTGGCAGAGGATGGAAGGGACGAGGGAGAACCCATGAGAGAGTAGCTGTTAGGCATTTGGACGGGCACATGTGACTCTAATTTCCCGGAAGGAAGAAGAATTAACCAAAGTCTCAGCCACCCACCGGGAACCAGTATAGGACATGATCCAAAATTTTGGACTTGCGTTCAGCTCACAAAGAACGAGTTGAGAAATGGAGCTCAGGGGCACAGCAATTCACAAACTGGCAGAGTGATAAAGGACAACTGTCGTCCAAAAATCTGTTGAGGGAAGTCAACGAGGCGGAATTGAAAGCGAGGCAAAACAGCAGGAAACAGATTTCAAGAGGTACCTTGGAATCGCCTGTAAAGCACAGGAAGAGGGGAACAACTTGGACAATGGTGCACTTGGCCAAAAAGGGCGTATGTGTTTTCTCCTGAATATATTCAGGAGAAAACGCATACGCCCTTTTTGGCCAAGCAAGCAAGCGGGCAATGCAAATCTGCATTACAAAGAAGTATCATTTCCCACCGGTAAAAAGGGACATCCACAAAATGTGTAAAAACCAGAAAGGCAAGACAGGCCCTGGAGAACAGGGAGCCTTGTTATGCTGATGAGCGGGATGTAAATTGCCAACTGCCTCACTGGAGGAGTGCATTGTGTTCCCTAAAACAAGTAAACAACAGAGCTACAGAGCCAAGGCCACTTCCAGTCTAGGGAATATACCTTGGGAAAACTGAAAATCAATAAGAAAGAGCCACCTCCAAATATCGGGCTGCACTGACTACAAGAACCTCAACTTGGGTACACCTTAAATATCCCAGGAAATATAAAAATGGTTCAAAACATTGTGGTACTTACGTACGATGGAATATCCCTCAGCCATGAAATCAATGTCTTAAGACCAGTAGCAGCAAAGTGAGTGGATTCAGGTACGATGATTCTAAGTGAAATAAGTCACACAGAAAAAGAAACTTATCATAAGATATCACTTATGAAGATCCTGTAAACATGGCTACACGTGAACTGAGTTAGGAAAGAGAACAGAGTCTCACATTTAGAAAACACTCTTATGCCTGCATAAAGGGGAAGGAGAGGTGGGGTGATGCATAAAACCAGAGTTTGATATAAGCACAGGGACCGTTCCAAAAACCAACTTTGGAATAGACAAGTCCTACACCATCCTCAGTGAAAGAGACTCAAAACCCCATATTTCCCGCAGAGGAATATATCTGACTAGTAAGAATCTTAAAACCGATGTATAGATATGACCGCATAAGGGAATCAAGTGTGTCTAGAGTGGCATAAACATGGCAGCGAGAATCAGCTCAAACCCACTCTAAAAAGGAATTTCAAAAGCAAAACCAAAAAACAGGGAAATTCTTTACAATTCCTTCAGGGTGTCTGAGGAAACCTGGAAAGACCCTATCTACAATGACAGCTGGATGTGGCATAAGGCTGGACACTTGGGACTGAGAGGATTGGTGAGATTGGGTGAGCAAATGCAGACACTTTCAAGCAATAATGCATGGCCCCCATTCCATGGGTCCCAACTCTCCATGTTGAAGGGAATATTACTACAGCTATAACATGTACTGGAAACCTAGAGAATGTACACACTGTGAATACGAAAGGATTCTAAAACTCAACGAATAGTCCCTTTCCCGGTGCTCCAGTTTGACTTTCCAACTGCCTTACTATCAATCTCCCAACTTGGAGAGACAGGCCCTTTAACCTCCTGGTTTGCACAGGTTCCCAATTTGGAAAAGGATGGAAGGGACGAGGGAGAACCCATGAGAGAGTAGCTGTTAGGCATTTGGACGGGCACATGTCACTCTAATTTCCCGGCAGGAAGAAGAATTAACCAAAGTCTCAGGAACCCACCGGGAACCAGTATAGGACATGATCCAAAATTTTGGACTTGCGTTCAGCTCACAAAAAACGAGTTGAGAAATGGAGCTCAGGGGCACAGCAATTCACAAACTGGCAGAGTGATAAAGGACAAATATCGTCCAAAAATCTGTTGAGGGAAGTCAACGAGGCAGACTTGAAAGCAACGCAAAATAGCAGGAAACAGATTTCAAGAGGTACCTTGGAATCGCCTGTAAAGCACAGGAAGAGGGGCACAACTTGGACAATGGTGCACTTGGCCAAAAAGGGCGTATGCGTTTTCTCCTGAATATATTCAGGAGAAAACGCATACGCCCTTTTTGGCCAAGAAGGCAAGCGGGCAATGCAAATCTGCACTACAAAGAAGTATCATTTCCCACCGGTCAAAAGGGACATCCAGAAAATGTGTAAAAACCAGAAAGGCAAGACAGGCCCTGGAGAACAGGGAGCCTTGTTATGCTGATGGGCGGGATGTAAATTGCCAACTGCCTCACTGGAGGAGTGCATTGTGTTCCCTAAAACAAGTAAACAACAGAGCTACAGAGCCAAGGCCACTTCCAGTCTAGGGAATATACCTTGGGAAAACTGAAAATCAATAAGAAAGAGCCACCTCCAAATTTAGGGCTGCACTGACTACAAGAACCTCAACTTGGGTACACCTTAAATATCCCAGGAAATATAAAAATGGTTCAAAACATTGTGGTACTTACGTACGATGGAATATCCCTCAGCCATGAAATCAATTTCATAAGACCAGTAGCAGCAAAGTGAGTGGATTCAGGTACGATGATTCTAAGTGAAATAAGTCACACAGAAAAAGAAACTTATCATAAGATATCACTTATGAAGATCCTGTAAACATGGCTACACGTGAACTGAGTTAGGAAAGAGAACAGAGTCTCACATTTAGAAAACACTCTTATGCCTGCATAAAGGGGAAGGGGAGGTGGGGTGATGCATAAAACCAGAGTTTGATATAAGCACAGGGACCGTTCCAAAAACCAACTTTGGAATAGACAAGACCTACACCTTCCTCAGTGAAAGAGACTCAAAACCCCATATTTCCCGCAGAGGAATATATCTGACTAGTAAGAATCTTAAAACCTATGTATTGATATGACCCCATAAGGGAATCAAGTGTGTCTAGAGTGGCATAAACATGGCAGCGAGAATCAGCTCAAACCCACTCTAAAAAGGAATTTCAAAAGTAAAACCAAAAAACAGGGAAATTCTTTACAATACCTTCAGGGTGTCTGAGGAAACCTGGAAAGACCCTATCTACAATGACAGCTGGATGTGGCATAAGGCTGGACACTTGGGACTGAGAGGATTGGTGAGATTGGGTGAGCAAATGCAGACCCTTTCAAGCAATAATGCATGGCCCCCATTCCATGGGTCCCAACTCTCCAGGTTGAAGGGAATATTACTACAGCTATAACATGTACAGGAAACCTAGAGAATGTTCACACTGTGAATACGAAAGGTTTCTAAATCTCAACGAATAGTCCCTCTCCTGGTGCTCCAGTTTGACTTTCCAACTGCCTTACTATCAATCTCCCAACTTGGAGAGACAGGCCCTTTAACCTCCTGGTTTGCACAGGTTCCCAATTTGGCAGAGGATGGAAGGGACGAGGGAGAACCCATGAGAGAGTAGCTGTTAGGCATTTGGACGGGCACATGTGACTCTAATTTCCCGGAAGGAAGAAGAATTAACCAAAGTCTCAGCCACCCACCGGGAACCAGTATAGGACATGATCCAAAATTTTGGACTTGCGTTCAGCTCACAAAGAACGAGTTGAGAAATGGAGCTCAGGGGCACAGCAATTCACAAACTGGCAGAGTGATAAAGGACAACTGTCGTCCAAAAATCTGTTGAGGGAAGTCAACGAGGCGGACTTGAAAGCGAGGCAAAACAGCAGGAAACAGATTTCAAGAGGTACCTTGGAATCGCCTGTAAAGCACAGGAAGAGGGGAACAACTTGGACAATGGTGCACTTGGCCAAAAAGGGCGTATGTGTTTTCTCCTGAATATATTCAGGAGAAAACGCATACGCCCTTTTTGGCCAAGCAAGCAAGCGGGCAATGCAAATCTGCATTACAAAGAAGTATCATTTCCCACCGGTAAAAAGGGACATCCACAAAATGTGTAAAAACCAGAAAGGCAAGACAGGCCCTGGAGAACAGGGAGCCTTGTTATGCTGATGAGCGGGATGTAAATTGCCAACTGCCTCACTGGAGGAGTGCATTGTGTTCCCTAAAACAAGTAAACAACAGAGCTACAGAGCCAAGGCCACTTCCAGTCTAGGGAATATACCTTGGGAAAACTGAAAATCAATAAGAAAGAGCCACCTCCAAATATCGGGCTGCACTGACTACAAGAACCTCAACTTGGGTACACCTTAAATATCCCAGGAAATATAAAAATGGTTCAAAACATTGTGGTACTTACGTACGATGGAATATCCCTCAGCCATGAAATCAATGTCTTAAGACCAGTAGCAGCAAAGTGAGTGGATTCAGGTACGATGATTCTAAGTGAAATAAGTCACACAGAAAAAGAAACTTATCATAAGATATCACTTATGAAGATCCTGTAAACATGGCTACACGTGAACTGAGTTAGGAAAGAGAACAGAGTCTCACATTTAGAAAACACTCTTATGCCTGCATAAAGGGGAAGGAGAGGTGGGGTGATGCATAAAACCAGAGTTTGATATAAGCACAGGGACCGTTCCAAAAACCAACTTTGGAATAGACAAGTCCTACACCATCCTCAGTGAAAGAGACTCAAAACCCCATATTTCCCGCAGAGGAATATATCTGACTAGTAAGAATCTTAAAACTGATGTATAGATATGACCGCATAAGGGAATCAAGTGTGTCTAGAGTGGCATAAACATGGCAGCGAGAATCAGCTCAAACCCACTCTAAAAAGGAATTTCAAAAGCAAAACCAAAAAACAGGGATATTCTTTACAATTCCTTCAGGGTGTCTGAAGAAACCTGGAAAGACCCTATCTACAATGACAGCTGGATGTGGCATAAGGCTGGACACTTGGGACTGAGAGGATTGGTGAGATTGGGTGAGCAAATGCAGACCCTTTCAAGCAATAATGCATGGCCCCCATTCCATGGGTCCCAACTCTCCAGGTTGAAGGGAATATTACTACAGCTATAACATGTACAGGAAACCTAGAGAATGTTCACACTGTGAATACGAAAGGTTTCTAAATCTCAACGAATAGTCCCTCTCCTGGTGCTCCAGTTTGACTTTCCAACTGCCTTACTATCAATCTCCCAACTTGGAGAGACAGGCCCTTTAACCTCCTGGTTTGCACAGGTTCCCAATTTGGCAGAGGATGGAAGGGACGAGGGAGAACCCATGAGAGAGTAGCTGTTAGGCATTTGGACGGGCACATGTGACTCTAATTTCCCGGAAGGAAGAAGAATTAACCAAAGTCTCAGCCACCCACCGGGAACCAGTATAGGACATGATCCAAAATTTTGGACTTGCGTTCAGCTCACAAAGAACGAGTTGAGAAATGGAGCTCAGGGGCACAGCAATTCACAAACTGGCAGAGTGATAAAGGACAACTGTCGTCCAAAAATCTGTTGAGGGAAGTCAACGAGGCGGACTTGAAAGCGAGGCAAAACAGCAGGAAACAGATTTCAAGAGGTACCTTGGAATCGCCTGTAAAGCACAGGAAGAGGGGAACAACTTGGACAATGGTGCACTTGGCCAAAAAGGGCGTATGTGTTTTCTCCTGAATATATTCAGGAGAAAACGCATACGCCCTTTTTGGCCAAGCAAGCAAGCGGGCAATGCAAATCTGCATTACAAAGAAGTATCATTTCCCACCGGTAAAAAGGGACATCCACAAAATGTGTAAAAACCAGAAAGGCAAGACAGGCCCTGGAGAACAGGGAGCCTTGTTATGCTGATGAGCGGGATGTCAATTGCCAACTGCCTCACTGGAGGAGTGCATTGTGTTCCCTAAAACAAGTAAACAACAGAGCTACAGAGCCAAGGCCACTTCCAGTCTAGGGAATATACCTTGGGAAAACTGAAAATCAATAAGAAAGAGCCACCTCCAAATATCGGGCTGCACTGACTACAAGAACCTCAACTTGGGTACACCTTAAATATCCCAGGAAATATAAAAATGGTTCAAAACATTGTGGTACTTACGTACGATGGAATATCCCTCAGCCATGAAATCAATGTCTTAAGACCAGTAGCAGCAAAGTGAGTGGATTCAGGTACGATGATTCTAAGTGAAATAAGTCACACAGAAAAAGAAACTTATCATAAGATATCACTTATGAAGATCCTGTAAACATGGCTACACGTGAACTGAGTTAGGAAAGAGAACAGAGTCTCACATTTAGAAAACACTCTTATGCCTGCATAAAGGGGAAGGAGAGGTGGGGTGATGCATAAAACCAGAGTTTGATATAAGCACAGGGACCGTTCCAAAAACCAACTTTGGAATAGACAAGTCCTACACCATCCTCAGTGAAAGAGACTCAAAACCCCATATTTCCCGCAGAGGAATATATCTGACTAGTAAGAATCTTAAAACCGATGTATAGATATGACTGCATAAGGGAATCAAGTGTGTCTAGAGTGGCATAAACATGGCAGCGAGAATCAGCTCAAACCCACTCTAAAAAGGAATTTCAATAGCAAAACCAAAAAACAGGGACATTCTTTACAATTCCTTCAGGGTGTCTGAGGAAACCTGGAAAGACCCTATCTACAATGACAGCTGGATGTGGCATAAGGCTGGACACTTGGGACTGAGAGGATTGGTGAGATTGGGTGAGCAAATGCAGACCCTTTCAAGCAATAATGCATGGCCCCCATT
The DNA here is from genome assembly GCF_025265405.1 of Mesoplodon densirostris. NCBI lineage: Eukaryota > Metazoa > Chordata > Mammalia > Artiodactyla > Ziphiidae > Mesoplodon > Mesoplodon densirostris. The sequence continues at coordinate 124,653,899 of NC_082661.1, forward strand.
CCATGGGTCCCAACTCTCCAGGTTGAAGGGAATATTACTACAGCTATAACATGTACAGGAAACCTAGAGAATGTTCACACTGTGAATACGAAAGGTTTCTAAAACTCAACGAATAGTCCCTCTCCTGGTGCTCCAGTTTGACTTTCCAACTGCCTTACTATCAATCTCCCAACTTGGAGAGACAGGCCCTTTAACCTCCTGGTTTGCACAGGTTCCCAATTTGGCAGAGGATGGAAGGGACGAGGGAGAACCCATGAGAGAGTAGCTGTTAGGCATTTGGATGGGCACATGTGACTCTAATTTCCCGGAAGGAAGAAGAATTAACCAAAGTCTCAGCCACCCACCGGGAACCAGTATAGGACATGATCCAAAATTTTGGACTTGCGTTCAGCTCACAAAGAACGAGTTGAGAAATGGAGCTCAGGGGCACAGCAATTCACAAACTGGCAGAGTGATAAAGGACAACTGTCGTCCAAAAATCTGTTGAGGGAAGTCAACGAGGCGGACTTGAAAGCGAGGCAAAACAGCAGGAAACAGATTTCAAGAGGTACCTTGGAATCGCCTGTAAAGCACAGGAAGAGGGGAACAACTTGGACAATGGTGCACTTGGCCAAAAAGGGCTTATGTGTTTTCTCCTGAATATATTCAGGAGAAAACGCATACGCCCTTTTTGGCCAAGCAAGCAAGCGGGCAATGCAAATCTGCATTACAAAGAAGTATCATTTCCCACCGGTAAAAAGGGACATCCACAAAATGTGTAAAAACCAGAAAGGCAAGACAGGCCCTGGAGAACAGGGAGCCTTGTTATGCTGATGAGCGGGATGTAAATTGCCAACTGCCTCACTGGAGGAGTGCATTGTGTTCCCTAAAACAAGTAAACAACAGAGCTACAGAGCCAAGGCCACTTCCAGTCTAGGGAATATACCTTGGGAAAACTGAAAATCAATAAGAAAGAGCCACCTCCAAATATCGGGCTGCACTGACTACAAGAACCTCAACTTGGGTACACCTTAAATATCCCAGGAAATATAAAAATGGTTCAAAACATTGTGGTACTTACGTACGATGGAATATCCCTCAGCCATGAAATCAATGTCTTAAGACCAGTAGCAGCAAAGTGAGTGGATTCAGGTACGATGATTCTAAGTGAAATAAGTCACACAGAAAAAGAAACTTATCATAAGATATCACTTATGAAGATCCTGTAAACATGGCTACACGTGAACTGAGTTAGGAAAGAGAACAGAGTCTCACATTTAGAAAACACTCTTATGCCTGCATAAAGGGGAAGGGGAGGTGGGGTGATGCATAAAACCAGAGTTTGATATAAGCACAGGGACCGTTCCAAAAACCAACTTTGGAATAGACAAGTCCTACACCATCCTCAGTGAAAGAGACTCAAAACCCCATATTTCCCGCTGAGGAATATATCTGACTAGTAAGAATCTTAAAACCGATGTATAGATATGACTGCATAAGGGAATCAAGTGTGTCTAGAGTGGCATAAACATGGCAGCGAGAATCAGCTCAAACCCACTCTAAAAAGGAATTTCAAAAGCAAAACCAAAAAACAGGGAAATTCTTTACAATTCCTTCAGGGTGTCTGAGGAAACCTGGAAAGACCCTATCTACAATGACAGCTGGATGTGGCATAAGGCTGGACACTTGGGACTGAGAGGATTGGTGAGATTGGGTGAGCTAATGCAGACCCTTTCAATCAATAATGCATGGCCCCCATTCCATGGGTCCCAACTCTCCAGGTTGAAGGGAATATTACTACAGCTATAACATGTACAGGAAACCTAGAGAATGTTCACACTGTGAATACGAAAGGTTTCTAAAACTCAACGAATAGTCCCTCTCCTGGTGCTCCAGTTTGACTTTCCAACTGCCTTACTATCAATCTCCCATCTTGGAGAGACAGGCCCTTTAACCTCCTGGTTTGCACAGGTTCCCAATTTGGCAGAGGATGGAAGGGACGAGGGAGAACCCATGAGAGAGTAGCTGTTAGGCATTTGGACGGGCACATGTCACTCTAATTTCCCGGCAGGAAGAAGAATTAACCAAAGTCTCAGCCACCCACCGGGAACCAGTATAGGACATGATCCAAAATTTTGGACTTGCGTTCAGCTCACAAAAAACGAGTTGAGAAATGGAGCTCAGGGGCACAGCAATTCACAAACTGGCAGAGTGATAAAGGACAAATATCGTCCAAAAATCTGTTGAGGGAAGTCAACGAGGCAGACTTGAAAGCAACGCAAAATAGCAGGAAACAGATTTCAAGAGGTACCTTGGAATCGCCTGTAAAGCACAGGAAGAGGGGAACAACTTGGACAATGGTGCACTTGGCCAAAAAGGGCGTATGCGTTTTCTCCTGAATATATTCAGGAGAAAACGCATACGCCCTTTTTGGCCAAGCAAGCAAGCGGGCAATGCAAATCTGCACTACAAAGAAGTATCATTTCCCACCGGTCAAAAGGGACATCCACAAAATGTGTAAAAACCAGAAAGGCAAGACAGGCCCTGGAGAACAGGGAGCCTTGTTATGCTGATGGGCGGGATGTAAATTGCCAACTGCCTCACTGGAGGAGTGCATTGTGTTCCCTAAAACAAGTAAACAACAGAGCTCCAGAGCCAAGGCCACATCCAGTCTAGGGAATATACCTTGGGAAAACTGAAAATCAATAAGAAAGAGCCACCTCCAAATTTAGGGCTGCACTGACTACAAGAACCTCAACTTGGGTACACCTTAAATATCCCAGGAAATATAAAAATGGTTCAAAACATTGTGGTACTTACGTACGATGGAATATCCCTCAGCCATGAAATCAATGTCATAAGACCAGTAGAAGCAAAGTGAGTGGATTCAGGTACGATGATTCTAAGTGAAATAAGTCACACAGAAAAAGAAACTTATCATAAGATATCACTTATGAAGATCCTGTAAACATGGCTACACGTGAACTGAGTTAGGAAAGAGAACAGAGTCTCACATTTAGAAAACACTCTTATGCCTGCATAAAGGGGAAGGAGAGGTGGGGTGATGCATAAAACCAGAGTTTGATATAAGCACAGGGACCGTTCCAAAAACCAACTTTGGAATAGACATGACCTACACCTTCCTCAGTGAAAGAGACTCAAAAACCCATATTTCCCGCAGAGGAATATATCTGACTAGTAAGAATCTTAAAACCTATGTATTGATATGACTCCATAAGGGAATCAAGTGTGTCTAGAGTGGCATAAACATGGCAGCGAGAATCAGCTCAAACCCACTCTAAAAAGGAATTTCAAAAGCAAAACCAAAAAACAGGGAAATTCTTTACAATTCCTTCAGGGTGTCTGAGGAAACCTGGAAAGACCCTATCTACAATGACAGCTGGATGTGGCATAAGGCTGGACACTTGGGACTGAGATGATTGGTGAGATTGGGTGAGCTAATGCAGACCCTTTCAAGCAATAATGCATGGCCCCCATTCCATGGGTCCCAACTCTCCAGGTTGAAGGGAATATTACTACAGCTATAACATGTACAGGAAACCTAGAGAATGTTCACACTGTGAATACGAAAGGTTTCTAAATCTCAACGAATAGTCCCTCTCCTGGTGCTCCAGTTTGACTTTCCAACTGCCTTACTATCAATCTCCCAACTTGGAGAGACAGGCCCTTTAACCTCCTGGTTTGCACAGGTTCCCAATTTGGCAGAGGATGGAAGGGACGAGGGAGAACCCATGAGAGAGTAGCTGTTAGGCATTTGGACGGGCACATGTGACTCTAATTTCCCGGAAGGAAGAAGAATTAACCAAAGTCTCAGCCACCCACCGGGAACCAGTATAGGACATGATCCAAAATTTTGGACTTGCGTTCAGATCAAAAAGAACGAGTTGAGAAATGGAGCTCAGGGGCACAGCAATTCACAAACTGGCAGAGTGATAAAGGACAACTGTCGTCCAAAAATCTGTTGAGGGAAGTCAACGAGGCGGACTTGAAAGCGAGGCAAAACAGCAGGAAACAGATTTCAAGAGGTACCTTGGAATCGCCTGTAAAGCACAGGAAGAGGGGCACAACTTGGACAATGGTGCACTTGGCCAAAAAGGGCGTATGTGTTTTCTCCTGAATATATTCAGGAGAAAACGCATACGCCCTTTTTGGCCAAGCAAGCAAGCGGGCAATGCAAATCTGCATTACAAAGAAGTATCATTTCCCACCTGTCAAAAGGGACATCCACAAAATGTGTAAAAACCAGAAAGGCAAGACAGGCCCTGGAGAACAGGGAGCCTTGTTATGCTGATGGGCGGGATGTAAATTGCCAACTGCCTCACTGGAGGAGTGCATTGTGTTCCCTAAAACAAGTAAACAACAGAGCTACAGAGCCAAGGCCACTTCCAGTCTAGGGAATATACCTTGGGAAAACTGAAAATCAATAAGAAAGAGCCACCTCCAAATTTCGGGCTGCACTGACTACAAGAACCTCAACTTGGGTACACCTTAAATATCCCAGGAAATATAAAAATGGTTCAAAACATTGTGGTACTTACGTACGATGGAATATCCCTCAGCCATGAAATCAATGTCTTAAGACCAGTAGCAGCAAAGTGAGTGGATTCAGGTACGATGATTCTAAGTGAAATAAGTCACACAGAAAAAGAAACTTATCATAAGATATCACTTATGAAGATCCTGTAAACATGGCTACACATGAACTGAGTTAGGAAAGAGAACAGAGTCTCACATTTAGAAAACACTCTTATGCCTGCATAAAGGGGAAGGAGAGGTGGGGTGATGCATAAAACCAGAGTTTGATATAAGCACAGGGACCGTTCCAAAAACCAACTTTGGAATAGACAAGTCCTACACCATCCTCAGTGAAAGAGACTCAAAACCCCATATTTCCCGCAGAGGAATATATCTGACTAGTAAGAATCTTAAAACCGATGTATAGATATGACTGCATAAGGGAATCAAGTGTGTCTAGAGTGGCATAAACATGGCAGCGAGAATCAGCTCAAACCCACTCTAAAAAGGAATTTCAAAAGCAAAACCAAAAAACAGGGAAATTCTTTACAATTCCTTCAGGGTGTCTGAGGAAACCTGGAAAGACCCTATCTACAATGACAGCTGGATGTGGCATAAGGCTGGACACTTGGGACTGAGAGGATTGGTGAGATTGGGTGAGCAAATGCAGACCCTTTCAAGCAATAATGCATGGCCCCCATTCCATGGGTCCCAACTCTCTAGGTTGAAGGGAATATTACTACAGCTATAACATGTACAGGAAACCTAGAGAATGTTCACACTGTGAATACGAAAGGTTTCTAAAACTCAACGAATAGTCCCTCTCCTGGTGCTCCAGTTTGACTTTCCAACTGCCTTACTATCAATCTCCCAACTTGGAGAGACAGGCCCTTTAACCTCCTGGTTTGCACAGGTTCCCAATTTGGCAGAGGATGGAAGGGACGAGGGAGAACCCATGAGAGAGTAGCTGTTAGGCATTTGGACGGGCACATGTCACTCTAATTTCCCGGAAGGAAGAAGAATTAACCAAAGTCTCAGCCACCCACCGGGAACCAGTATAGGACATGATCCAAAATTTTGGACTTGCGTTCAGCTCACAAAAAACGAGTTGAGAAATGGAGCTCAGGGGCACAGCAATTCACAAACTGGCAGAGTGATAAAGGACAAATATCGTCCAAAAATCTGTTGAGGGAAGTCAACGAGGCAGACTCGAAAGCAACGCAAAATAGCAGGAAACAGATTTCAAGAGGTACCTTGGAATCGCCTGTAAAGCACAGGAAGAGGGGAACAACTTGGACAATGGTGCACTTGGCCAAAAAGGGCGTATGCGTTTTCTCCTGAATATATTCAGGAGAAAACGCATACGCCCTTTTTGGCCAAGCAAGCAAGCGGGCAATGCAAATCTGCACTACAAAGAAGTATCATTTCCCACCGGTCAAAAGGGACATCCACAAAATGTGTAAAAACCAGAAAGGCAAGACAGGCCCTGGAGAACAGGGAGCCTTGTTATGCTGATGGGCGGGATGTAAATTGCCAACTGCCTCACTGGAGGAGTGCATTGTGTTCCCTAAAACAAGTAAACAACAGAGCTCCAGAGCCAAGGCCACATCCAGTCTACGGAATATACCTTGGGAAAACTGAAAATCAATAAGAAAGAGCCACCTCCAAATTTAGGGCTGCACTGACTACAAGAACCTCAACTTGGGTACACCTTAAATATCCCAGGAAATATAAAAATGGTTCAAAACATTGTGGTACTTACGTACGATGGAATATCCCTCAGCCATGAAATCAATGTCATAAGACCAGTAGCAGCAAAGTGAGTGGATTCAGGTACGATGATTCTAAGTGAAATAAGTCACACAGAAAAAGAAACTTATCATAAGATATCACTTATGAAGATCCTGTAAACATGGCTACACATGAACTGAGTTAGGAAAGAGAACAGAGTCTCACATTTAGAAAACACTCTTATGCCTGCATAAAGGGGAAGGAGAGGTGGGGTGATGCATAAAACCAGAGTTTGATATAAGCACAGGGACCGTTCCAAAAACCAACTTTGGAATAGACAAGTCCTACACCATCCTCAGTGAAAGAGACTCAAAACCCCATATTTCCCGCAGAGGAATATATCTGACTAGTAAGAATCTTAAAACCGATGTATAGATATGACTGCATAAGGGAATCAAGTGTGTCTAGAGTGGCATAAACATGGCAGCGAGAATCAGCTCAAACCCACTCTAAAAAGGAATTTCAAAAGCAAAACCAAAAAACAGGGAAATTCTTTACAATTCCTTCAGGGTGTCTGAGGAAACCTGGAAAGACCCTATCTACAATGACAGCTGGATGTGGCATAAGGCTGGACACTTGGGACTGAGAGGATTGGTGAGATTGGGTGAGCAAATGCAGACCCTTTCAAGCAATAATGCATGGCCCCCATTCCATGGGTCCCAACTCTCTAGGTTGAAGGGAATATTACTACAGCTATAACATGTACAGGAAACCTAGAGAATGTTCACACTGTGAATACGAAAGGTTTCTAAAACTCAACGAATAGTCCCTCTCCTGGTGCTCCAGTTTGACTTTCCAACTGCCTTACTCTCAATCTCCCAACTTGGAGAGACAGGCCCTTTAACCTCCTGGTTTGCACAGGTTCCCAATTTGGCAGAGGATGGAAGGGACGAGGGAGAACCCATGAGAGAGTAGCTGTTAGGCATTTGGACGGGCACATGTCACTCTAATTTCCCGGCAGGAAGAAGAATTAACCAAAGTCTCAGCCACCCACCGGGAACCAGTATAGGACATGATCCAAAATTTTGGACTTGCGTTCAGCTCACAAAAAACAAGTTGAGAAATGGAGCTCAGGGGCACAGCAATTCACAAACTGGCAGAGTGATAAAGGACAACTATCGTCCAAAAATCTGTTGAGGGAAGTCAACGAGGCGGACTTGAAAGCGAGGCAAAATAGCAGGAAACAGATTTCAAGAGGTACCTTGGAATCGCCTGTAAAGCACAGGAAGAGGGCCACAACTTGGACAATGGTGCACTTGGCCAAAAAGGGCGTATGCGTTTTCTCCTGAATATATTCAGGAGAAAACGCATACGCCCTTTTTGGCCAAGCAAGCAAGCGGGCAATGCAAATCTGCATTACAAAGAAGTATCATTTCCCACCGGTAAAAAGGGACATCCACAAAATGTGTAAAAACCAGAAAGGCAAGACAGGCCCTGGAGAACAGGGAGCCTTGTTATGCTGATGAGCGGGATGTCAATTGCCAACTGCCTCACTGGAGGAGTGCATTGTGTTCCCTAAAACAAGTAAACAACAGAGCTACAGAGCCAAGGCCACTTCCAGTCTAGGGAATATACCTTGGGAAAACTGAAAATCAATAAGAAAGAGCCACCTCCAAATATCGGGCTGCACTGACTACAAGAACCTCAACTTGGGTACACCTTAAATATCCCAGGAAATATAAAAATGGTTCAAAACATTGTGGTACTTACGTACGATGGAATATCCCTCAGCCATGAAATCAATGTCTTAAGACCAGTAGCAGCAAAGTGAGTGGATTCAGGTACGATGATTCTAAGTGAAATAAGTCACACAGAAAAAGAAACTTATCATAAGATATCACTTATGAAGATCCTGTAAACATGGCTACACGTGAACTGAGTTAGGAAAGAGAACAGAGTCTCACATTTAGAAAACACTCTTATGCCTGCATAAAGGGGAAGGAGAGGTGGGGTGATGCATAAAACCAGAGTTTGATATAAGCACAGGGACCGTTCCAAAAACCAACTTTGGAATAGACAAGTCCTACACCATCCTCAGTGAAAGAGACTCAAAACCCCATATTTCCCGCAGAGGAATATATCTGACTAGTAAGAATCTTAAAACCGATGTATAGATATGACTGCATAAGGGAATCAAGTGTGTCTAGAGTGGCATAAACATGGCAGCGAGAATCAGCTCAAACCCACTCTAAAAAGGAATTTCAATAGCAAAACCAAAAAACAGGGACATTCTTTACAATTCCTTCAGGGTGTCTGAGGAAACCTGGAAAGACCCTATCTACAATGACAGCTGGATGTGGCATAAGGCTGGACACTTGGGACTGAGAGGATTGGTGAGATTGGGTGAGCAAATGCAGACCCTTTCAAGCAATAATGCATGGCCCCCATTCCATGGGTCCCAACTCTCCAGGTTGAAGGGAATATTACTACAGCTATAACATGTACAGGAAACCTAGAGAATGTTCACACTGTGAATACGAAAGGTTTCTAAAACTCAACGAATAGTCCCTCTCCTGGTGCTCCAGTTTGACTTTCCAACTGCCTTACTATCAATCTCCCAACTTGGAGAGACAGGCCCTTTAACCTCCTGGTTTGCACAGGTTCCCAATTTGGCAGAGGATGGAAGGGACGAGGGAGAACCCATGAGAGAGTAGCTGTTAGGCATTTGGATGGGCACATGTGACTCTAATTTCCCGGAAGGAAGAAGAATTAACCAAAGTCTCAGCCACCCACCGGGAACCAGTATAGGACATGATCCAAAATTTTGGACTTGCGTTCAGCTCACAAAGAACGAGTTGAGAAATGGAGCTCAGGGGCACAGCAATTCACAAACTGGCAGAGTGATAAAGGACAACTGTCGTCCAAAAATCTGTTGAGGGAAGTCAACGAGGCGGACTTGAAAGCGAGGCAAAACAGCAGGAAACAGATTTCAAGAGGTACCTTGGAATCGCCTGTAAAGCACAGGAAGAGGGGAACAACTTGGACAATGGTGCACTTGGCCAAAAAGGGCTTATGTGTTTTCTCCTGAATATATTCAGGAGAAAACGCATACGCCCTTTTTGGCCAAGCAAGCAAGCGGGCAATGCAAATCTGCATTACAAAGAAGTATCATTTCCCACCGGTAAAAAGGGACATCCACAAAATGTGTAAAAACCAGAAAGGCAAGACAGGCCCTGGAGAACAGGGAGCCTTGTTATGCTGATGAGCGGGATGTAAATTGCCAACTGCCTCACTGGAGGAGTGCATTGTGTTCCCTAAAACAAGTAAACAACAGAGCTACAGAGCCAAGGCCACTTCCAGTCTAGGGAATATACCTTGGGAAAACTGAAAATCAATAAGAAAGAGCCACCTCCAAATATCGGGCTGCACTGACTACAAGAACCTCAACTTGGGTACACCTTAAATATCCCAGGAAATATAAAAATGGTTCAAAACATTGTGGTACTTACGTACGATGGAATATCCCTCAGCCATGAAATCAATGTCTTAAGACCAGTAGCAGCAAAGTGAGTGGATTCAGGTACGATGATTCTAAGTGAAATAAGTCACACAGAAAAAGAAACTTATCATAAGATATCACTTATGAAGATCCTGTAAACATGGCTACACGTGAACTGAGTTAGGAAAGAGAACAGAGTCTCACATTTAGAAAACACTCTTATGCCTGCATAAAGGGGAAGGGGAGGTGGGGTGATGCATAAAACCAGAGTTTGATATAAGCACAGGGACCGTTCCAAAAACCAACTTTGGAATAGACAAGTCCTACACCATCCTCAGTGAAAGAGACTCAAAACCCCATATTTCCCGCTGAGGAATATATCTGACTAGTAAGAATCTTAAAACCGATGTATAGATATGACTGCATAAGGGAATCAAGTGTGTCTAGAGTGGCATAAACATGGCAGCGAGAATCAGCTCAAACCCACTCTAAAAAGGAATTTCAAAAGCAAAACCAAAAAACAGGGAAATTCTTTACAATTCCTTCAGGGTGTCTGAGGAAACCTGGAAAGACCCTATCTACAATGACAGCTGGATGTGGCATAAGGCTGGACACTTGGGACTGAGAGGATTGGTGAGATTGGGTGAGCTAATGCAGACCCTTTCAATCAATAATGCATGGCCCCCATTCCATGGGTCCCAACTCTCCAGGTTGAAGGGAATATTACTACAGCTATAACATGTACAGGAAACCTAGAGAATGTTCACACTGTGAATACGAAAGGTTTCTAAAACTCAACGAATAGTCCCTCTCCTGGTGCTCCAGTTTGACTTTCCAACTGCCTTACTATCAATCTCCCATCTTGGAGAGACAGGCCCTTTAACCTCCTGGTTTGCACAGGTTCCCAATTTGGCAGAGGATGGAAGGGACGAGGGAGAACCCATGAGAGAGTAGCTGTTAGGCATTTGGACGGGCACATGTCACTCTAATTTCCCGGCAGGAAGAAGAATTAACCAAAGTCTCAGCCACCCACCGGGAACCAGTATAGGACATGATCCAAAATTTTGGACTTGCGTTCAGCTCACAAAAAACGAGTTGAGAAATGGAGCTCAGGGGCACAGCAATTCACAAACTGGCAGAGTGATAAAGGACAAATATCGTCCAAAAATCTGTTGAGGGAAGTCAACGAGGCAGACTTGAAAGCAACGCAAAATAGCAGGAAACAGATTTCAAGAGGTACCTTGGAATCGCCTGTAAAGCACAGGAAGAGGGGAACAACTTGGACAATGGTGCACTTGGCCAAAAAGGGCGTATGCGTTTTCTCCTGAATATATTCAGGAGAAAACGCATACGCCCTTTTTGGCCAAGCAAGCAAGCGGGCAATGCAAATCTGCACTACAAAGAAGTATCATTTCCCACCGGTCAAAAGGGACATCCACAAAATGTGTAAAAACCAGAAAGGCAAGACAGGCCCTGGAGAACAGGGAGCCTTGTTATGCTGATGGGCGGGATGTAAATTGCCAACTGCCTCACTGGAGGAGTGCATTGTGTTCCCTAAAACAAGTAAACAACAGAGCTCCAGAGCCAAGGCCACATCCAGTCTAGGGAATATACCTTGGGAAAACTGAAAATCAATAAGAAAGAGCCACCTCCAAATTTAGGGCTGCACTGACTACAAGAACCTCAACTTGGGTACACCTTAAATATCCCAGGAAATATAAAAATGGTTCAAAACATTGTGGTACTTACGTACGATGGAATATCCCTCAGCCATGAAATCAATGTCATAAGACCAGTAGAAGCAAAGTGAGTGGATTCAGGTACGATGATTCTAAGTGAAATAAGTCACACAGAAAAAGAAACTTATCATAAGATATCACTTATGAAGATCCTGTAAACATGGCTACACGTGAACTGAGTTAGGAAAGAGAACAGAGTCTCACATTTAGAAAACACTCTTATGCCTGCATAAAGGGGAAGGAGAGGTGGGGTGATGCATAAAACCAGAGTTTGATATAAGCACAGGGACCGTTCCAAAAACCAACTTTGGAATAGACATGACCTACACCTTCCTCAGTGAAAGAGACTCAAAAACCCATATTTCCCGCAGAGGAATATATCTGACTAGTAAGAATCTTAAAACCTATGTATTGATATGACTCCATAAGGGAATCAAGTGTGTCTAGAGTGGCATAAACATGGCAGCGAGAATCAGCTCAAACCCACTCTAAAAAGGAATTTCAAAAGCAAAACCAAAAAACAGGGAAATTCTTTACAATTCCTTCAGGGTGTCTGAGGAAACCTGGAAAGACCCTATCTACAATGACAGCTGGATGTGGCATAAGGCTGGACACTTGGGACTGAGATGATTGGTGAGATTGGGTGAGCTAATGCAGACCCTTTCAAGCAATAATGCATGGCCCCCATTCCATGGGTCCCAACTCTCCAGGTTGAAGGGAATATTACTACAGCTATAACATGTACAGGAAACCTAGAGAATGTTCACACTGTGAATACGAAAGGTTTCTAAATCTCAACGAATAGTCCCTCTCCTGGTGCTCCAGTTTGACTTTCCAACTGCCTTACTATCAATCTCCCAACTTGGAGAGACAGGCCCTTTAACCTCCTGGTTTGCACAGGTTCCCAATTTGGCAGAGGATGGAAGGGACGAGGGAGAACCCATGAGAGAGTAGCTGTTAGGCATTTGGACGGGCACATGTGACTCTAATTTCCCGGAAGGAAGAAGAATTAACCAAAGTCTCAGCCACCCACCGGGAACCAGTATAGGACATGATCCAAAATTTTGGACTTGCGTTCAGATCAAAAAGAACGAGTTGAGAAATGGAGCTCAGGGGCACAGCAATTCACAAACTGGCAGAGTGATAAAGGACAACTGTCGTCCAAAAATCTGTTGAGGGAAGTCAACGAGGCGGACTTGAAAGCGAGGCAAAACAGCAGGAAACAGATTTCAAGAGGTACCTTGGAATCGCCTGTAAAGCACAGGAAGAGGGGCACAACTTGGACAATGGTGCACTTGGCCAAAAAGGGCGTATGTGTTTTCTCCTGAATATATTCAGGAGAAAACGCATACGCCCTTTTTGGCCAAGCAAGCAAGCGGGCAATGCAAATCTGCATTACAAAGAAGTATCATTTCCCACCTGTCAAAAGGGACATCCACAAAATGTGTAAAAACCAGAAAGGCAAGACAGGCCCTGGAGAACAGGGAGCCTTGTTATGCTGATGGGCGGGATGTAAATTGCCAACTGCCTCACTGGAGGAGTGCATTGTGTTCCCTAAAACAAGTAAACAACAGAGCTACAGAGCCAAGGCCACTTCCAGTCTAGGGAATATACCTTGGGAAAACTGAAAATCAATAAGAAAGAGCCACCTCCAAATTTCGGGCTGCACTGACTACAAGAACCTCAACTTGGGTACACCTTAAATATCCCAGGAAATATAAAAATGGTTCAAAACATTGTGGTACTTACGTACGATGGAATATCCCTCAGCCATGAAATCAATGTCTTAAGACCAGTAGCAGCAAAGTGAGTGGATTCAGGTACGATGATTCTAAGTGAAATAAGTCACACAGAAAAAGAAACTTATCATAAGATATCACTTATGAAGATCCTGTAAACATGGCTACACATGAACTGAGTTAGGAAAGAGAACAGAGTCTCACATTTAGAAAACACTCTTATGCCTGCATAAAGGGGAAGGAGAGGTGGGGTGATGCATAAAACCAGAGTTTGATATAAGCACAGGGACCGTTCCAAAAACCAACTTTGGAATAGACAAGTCCTACACCATCCTCAGTGAAAGAGACTCAAAACCCCATATTTCCCGCAGAGGAATATATCTGACTAGTAAGAATCTTAAAACCGATGTATAGATATGACTGCATAAGGGAATCAAGTGTGTCTAGAGTGGCATAAACATGGCAGCGAGAATCAGCTCAAACCCACTCTAAAAAGGAATTTCAAAAGCAAAACCAAAAAACAGGGAAATTCTTTACAATTCCTTCAGGGTGTCTGAGGAAACCTGGAAAGACCCTATCTACAATGACAGCTGGATGTGGCATAAGGCTGGACACTTGGGACTGAGAGGATTGGTGAGATTGGGTGAGCAAATGCAGACCCTTTCAAGCAATAATGCATGGCCCCCATTCCATGGGTCCCAACTCTCTAGGTTGAAGGGAATATTACTACAGCTATAACATGTACAGGAAACCTAGAGAATGTTCACACTGTGAATACGAAAGGTTTCTAAAACTCAACGAATAGTCCCTCTCCTGGTGCTCCAGTTTGACTTTCCAACTGCCTTACTATCAATCTCCCAACTTGGAGAGACAGGCCCTTTAACCTCCTGGTTTGCACAGGTTCCCAATTTGGCAGAGGATGGAAGGGACGAGGGAGAACCCATGAGAGAGTAGCTGTTAGGCATTTGGACGGGCACATGTCACTCTAATTTCCCGGAAGGAAGAAGAATTAACCAAAGTCTCAGCCACCCACCGGGAACCAGTATAGGACATGATCCAAAATTTTGGACTTGCGTTCAGCTCACAAAAAACGAGTTGAGAAATGGAGCTCAGGGGCACAGCAATTCACAAACTGGCAGAGTGATAAAGGACAAATATCGTCCAAAAATCTGTTGAGGGAAGTCAACGAGGCAGACTCGAAAGCAACGCAAAATAGCAGGAAACAGATTTCAAGAGGTACCTTGGAATCGCCTGTAAAGCACAGGAAGAGGGGAACAACTTGGACAATGGTGCACTTGGCCAAAAAGGGCGTATGCGTTTTCTCCTGAATATATTCAGGAGAAAACGCATACGCCCTTTTTGGCCAAGCAAGCAAGCGGGCAATGCAAATCTGCACTACAAAGAAGTATCATTTCCCACCGGTCAAAAGGGACATCCACAAAATGTGTAAAAACCAGAAAGGCAAGACAGGCCCTGGAGAACAGGGAGCCTTGTTATGCTGATGGGCGGGATGTAAATTGCCAACTGCCTCACTGGAGGAGTGCATTGTGTTCCCTAAAACAAGTAAACAACAGAGCTCCAGAGCCAAGGCCACATCCAGTCTACGGAATATACCTTGGGAAAACTGAAAATCAATAAGAAAGAGCCACCTCCAAATTTAGGGCTGCACTGACTACAAGAACCTCAACTTGGGTACACCTTAAATATCCCAGGAAATATAAAAATGGTTCAAAACATTGTGGTACTTACGTACGATGGAATATCCCTCAGCCATGAAATCAATGTCATAAGACCAGTAGCAGCAAAGTGAGTGGATTCAGGTACGATGATTCTAAGTGAAATAAGTCACACAGAAAAAGAAACTTATCATAAGATATCACTTATGAAGATCCTGTAAACATGGCTACACATGAACTGAGTTAGGAAAGAGAACAGAGTCTCACATTTAGAAAACACTCTTATGCCTGCATAAAGGGGAAGGAGAGGTGGGGTGATGCATAAAACCAGAGTTTGATATAAGCACAGGGACCGTTCCAAAAACCAACTTTGGAATAGACAAGTCCTACACCATCCTCAGTGAAAGAGACTCAAAACCCCATATTTCCCGCAGAGGAATATATCTGACTAGTAAGAATCTTAAAACCGATGTATAGATATGACTGCATAAGGGAATCAAGTGTGTCTAGAGTGGCATAAACATGGCAGCGAGAATCAGCTCAAACCCACTCTAAAAAGGAATTTCAAAAGCAAAACCAAAAAACAGGGAAATTCTTTACAATTCCTTCAGGGTGTCTGAGGAAACCTGGAAAGACCCTATCTACAATGACAGCTGGATGTGGCATAAGGCTGGACACTTGGGACTGAGAGGATTGGTGAGATTGGGTGAGCAAATGCAGACCCTTTCAAGCAATAATGCATGGCCCCCATTCCATGGGTCCCAACTCTCTAGGTTGAAGGGAATATTACTACAGCTATAACATGTACAGGAAACCTAGAGAATGTTCACACTGTGAATACGAAAGGTTTCTAAAACTCAACGAATAGTCCCTCTCCTGGTGCTCCAGTTTGACTTTCCAACTGCCTTACTCTCAATCTCCCAACTTGGAGAGACAGGCCCTTTAACCTCCTGGTTTGCACAGGTTCCCAATTTGGCAGAGGATGGAAGGGACGAGGGAGAACCCATGAGAGAGTAGCTGTTAGGCATTTGGACGGGCACATGTCACTCTAATTTCCCGGCAGGAAGAAGAATTAACCAAAGTCTCAGCCACCCACCGGGAACCAGTATAGGACATGATCCAAAATTTTGGACTTGCGTTCAGCTCACAAAAAACAAGTTGAGAAATGGAGCTCAGGGGCACAGCAATTCACAAACTGGCAGAGTGATAAAGGACAACTATCGTCCAAAAATCTGTTGAGGGAAGTCAACGAGGCGGACTTGAAAGCGAGGCAAAATAGCAGGAAACAGATTTCAAGAGGTACCTTGGAATCGCCTGTAAAGCACAGGAAGAGGGCCACAACTTGGACAATGGTGCACTTGGCCAAAAAGGGCGTATGCGTTTTCTCCTGAATATATTCAGGAGAAAACGCATACGCCCTTTTTGGCCAAGCAAGCAAGCGGGCAATGCAAATCTGCACTACAAAGAAGTATCATTTCCCACCGGTCAAAAGGGACATCCACAAAATGTGTAAAAACCAGAAAGGCAAGACAGGCCCTGGAGAACAGGGAGCCTTGTTATGCTGATGGGCGGGATGTAAATTGCCAACTGCCTCACTGGAGGAGTGCATTGTGTTCCCTAAAACAAGTAAACAACAGAGCTACAGAGCCAAGGCCACTTCCAGTCTAGGGAATATACCTTGGGAAAACTGAAAATCAATAAGAAAGAGCCACCTCCAAATTTCGGGCTGCACTGACTACAAGAACCTCAACTTGGGTACACCTTAAATATCCCAGGAAATATAAAAATGGTTCAAAACATTGTGGTACTTACGTACGATGGAATATCCCTCAGCCATGAAATCAATGTCATAAGACCAGTAGCAGCAAAGTGAGTGGATTCAGGTACGATGATTCTAAGTGAAATAAGTCACACAGAAAAAGAAACTTATCATAAGATATCACTTATGAAGATCCTGTAAACATGGCTACACGTGAACTGAGTTAGGAAAGAGAACAGAGTCTCACATTTAGAAAACACTCTTATGCCTGCATAAAGGGGAAGGAGAGGTGGGGTGATGCATAAAACCAGAGTTTGATATAAGCACAGGGACCGTTCCAAAAACCAACTTTGGAATAGACATGACCTACACCTTCCTCAGTGAAAGAGACTCAAAAACCCATATTTCCCGCAGAGGAATATATCTGACTAGTAAGAATCTTAAAACCTATGTATTGATATGACTCCATAAGGGAATCAAGTGTGTCTAGAGTGGCATAAACATGGCAGCGAGAATCAGCTCAAACCCACTCTAAAAAGGAATTTCAAAAGCAAAACCAAAAAACAGGGAAATTCTTTACAATTCCTTCAGGGTGTCTGAGGAAACCTGGAAAGACCCTATCTACAATGACAGCTGGATGTGGCATAAGGCTGGACACTTGGGACTGAGAGGAATGGTGAGATTGGGTGAGCAAATGCAGACCCTTTCAAGCAATAATGCATGGCCCCCATTCCATGGGTCCCAACTCTCCAGGTTGAAGGGAATATTACTACAGCTATAACATGTACAGGAAACCTAGAGAATGTACACACTGTGAATACGAAAGGATTCTAAAATTCAACGAATAGTCCCTCTCCTGGTGCTCCAGTTTGACTTTCCAACTGCCTTACTATCAATCTCCCAACTTGGAGAGACAGGCCCTTTAACCTCCTGGTTTGCACAGGTTCCCAATTTGGCAGAGGATGGAAGGGACGAGGTAGAACCCATGAGAGAGTAGCTGTTAGGCATTTGGAAGGGCACATGTCACTCTAATTTCCCGGCAGGAAGAAGAATTAACCAAAGTCTCAGCCACCCACCGGGAACCAGTATAGGACATGATCCAAAATTTTGGACTTGCGTTCAGCTCACAAAAAACGAGTTGAGAAATGGAGCTCAGGGGCACAGCAATTCACAAACTGGCAGAGTGATAAAGGACAAATATCGTCCAAAAATCTGTTGAGGGAAGTCAACGAGGCAGACTTGAAAGCAACGCAAAATAGCAGGAAACAGATTTCAAGAGGTACCTTGGAATCGCCTGTAAAGCACAGGAAGAGGGGCACAACTTGGACAATGGTGCACTTGGCCAAAAAGGGCGTATGCGTTTTCTCCTGAATATATTCAGGAGAAAACACATACGCCCTTTTTGGCCAAGCAAGCAAGCGGGCAATGCAAATCTGCACTACAAAGAAGTATCACTTCCCACCGGTCAAAAGGGACATCCACAAAATGTGTAAAAACCAGAAAGGCAAGACAGGCCCTCGAAAACAGGGAGCCTTGTTATGCTGATGGGCGGGATGTAAATTGCCAACTGCCTCACTGGAGGAGTGCATTGTGTTCCCTCAAACAAGTAAACAACAGAGCTACAGAGCCAAGGCCACTTCCAGTCTAGGGAATATACCTTGGGAAAACTGAAAATCAATAAGAAAGAGCCACCTCCAAATTTAGGGCTGCACTGACTACAAGAACCTCAACTTGGGTACACCTTAAATATCCCAGGAAATATAAAAATGGTTCAAAACATTGTGGTACTTACGTACGATGGAATATTCCTCAGCCATGACATCAATGTCATAAGACCAGTAGCAGCAAAGTGAGTGGATTCAGGTACGATGATTCTAAGTGAAATAAGTCACACAGAAAAAGAAACTTATCATAAGATATCACTTATGAAGATCCTGTAAACATGGCTACACGTGAACTGAGTTAGGAAAGAGAACAGAGTCTCACATTTAGAAAACACTCTTATGCCTGCATAAAGGGGAAGGAGAGGTGGGGTGATGCATAAAACCAGAGTTTGATATAAGCACAGGGACCGTTCCAAAAACCAACTTTGGAATAGACATGACCTACACCTTCCTCAGTGAAAGAGACTCAAAACCCCATATTTCCCGCAGAGGAATATATCTGACTAGTAAGAATCTTAAAACCTATGTATTGATATGACTCCATAAGGGAATCAAGTGTGTCTAGAGTGGCATAAACATGGCAGCGAGAATCAGCTCAAACCCACTCTAAAAAGGAATTTCAAAAGCAAAACCAAAAAACAGGGAAATTCTTTACAATTCCTTCAGGGTGTCTGAGGAAACCTGGAAAGACCCTATCTACAATGACAGCTGGATGTGGCATAAGGCTGGACACTTGGGACTGAGAGGATTGGTGAGATTGGGTGAGCAAATGCAGACCCTTTCAAGCAATAATGCATGGCCCCCATTCCATGGGTCCCAACTCTCCAGGTTGAAGGGAATATTACTACAGCTATAACATGTACAGGAAACCTAGAGAATGTACACACTGTGAATACCAAAGGTTTCTAAAACTCAACGAATAGTCCCTCTCCTGGTGCTCCAGTTTGACTTTCCAACTGCCTTACTATCAATCTCCCAACTTGGAGAGACAGGCCCTTTAACCTCCTGGTTTGCACAGGTTCCCAATTTGGCAGAGGATGGAAGGGACGAGGGAGAACCCATGAGAGAGTAGCTGTTAGGCATTTGGACGGGCACATGTGACTCTAATTTCCCGGAAGGAAGAAGAATTAACCAAAGTCTCAGCCACCCACCGGGAACCAGTATAGGACATGATCCAAAATTTTGGACTGGAGTTCAGCTCACAAAGAACGAGTTGAGAAATGGAGCTCAGGGGCACAGCAATTCACAAACTGGCAGAGTGATAAAGGACAACTGTCGTCCAAAAATCTGTTGAGGGATGTCAACGAGGCGGACTTGAAAGCGAGGCAAGACAGCAGGAAACAGATTTCAAGAGGTACCTTGGAATCGCCTGTAAAGCACAGGAAGAGGGGCACAACTTGGACAATGGTGCACTTGGCCAAAAAGGGCGTATGCGTTTTCTCCTGAATATATTCAGGAGAAAACGCATACGCCCTTTTTGGCCAAGCAAGCAAGCGGGCAATGCAAATCTGCATTACAAAGAAGTATCATTTCCCACCGGTAAAGAGGGACATCCACAAAATGTTTAAAAACCAGAAAGGCAAGACAGGCCCTGGAGAACAGGGAGCCTTGTTATGCTGATGGGCGGGATGTAAATTGCCAACTGCCTCACTGGAGGAGTGCATTGTGTTCCCTAAAACAAGTAAACAACAGAGCTACAGAGCCAAGGCCACTTCCAGTCTAGGGAATATTCCTTGGGAAAACTGAAAATCAATAAGAAAGAGCCACCTCCAAATTTCGGGCTGCACTGACTACAAGAACCTCAACTTGGGTACACCTTAAATATCCCAGGAAATATAAAAATGGTTCAAAACATTGTGGTACTTACATACGATGGAATATCCCTCAGCCATGAAATCAATGTCTTAAGACCAGTAGCAGCAAAGTGAGTGGATTCAGGTACGATGATTCTAAGTGAAATAAGTCACACAGAAAAAGAAACTTATCATAAGATATCACTTATGAAGATCCTGTAAACATGGCTACACGTGAACTGAGTTAGGAAAGAGAACAGAGTCTCACATTTAGAAAACACTCTTATGCCTGCATAAAGGGGAAGGGGAGGTGGGGTGATGCATAAAACCAGAGTTTGATATAAGCACAGGGACCGTTCCAAAAACCAACTTTGGAATAGACAAGACCTACACCATCCTCAGTGAAAGAGACTCAAAACCCCATATTTCCCGCAGAGGAATATATCTGACTAGTAAGAATCTTAAAACCGATGTATAGATATGACTGCATAAGGGAAACAATTGTGTCTAGAGTGGCATAAACATGGCAGCGAGAATCAGCTCAAACCCACTATAAAAAGGAATTTCAAAAGCAAAACCAAAAAACAGGGAAATTTTTTACAATTCCTTCAGGGTGTCTGAGGAAACCTGGAAAGACCCTCTCTACAATGACAGCTGGATGTGGCATAAGGCTCGACACTTGGGACTGAGAGGATTGGTGAGATTGGGTGAGCAAATGCAGACCCTTTCAAGCAATAATGCATGGCCCCCATTCCATGGGTCCCAACTCTCCAGGTTGAAGGGAATATTACTACAGCTATAACATGTACAGGAAACCTAGAGAATGTACACACGGTGAATATGAAAGGATTCTAAAACTCAACGAATAGTCCCAATCCTGGTGCTCCAGTTTGACTTTCCAACAGCCTTACTATCAATCTCCCAACTTGGAGAGACAGGCCCTTTAACCTCCTGGTTTGCACAGGTTCCCAATTTGGCAGAGGATGGAAGGGACGAGGGAGAACCCATGAGAGAGTAGCTGTTAGGCATTTGGACGGGCACATGTCACTCTATTTTCCCGGCAGGAAGAAGAATTACCCAAAGTCTCAGCCACCCACCAGGAACCAGTATAGGACATGATCCAAAATTTTGGACTTGCGTTCAGCTCACAAAGAACGAGTTGAGAAATGGAGCTCAGGGGCACAGCAATTCACAAACTGGCAGAGTGATAAAGGACAACTATCGTCCAAAAATCTTTTGAGGGAAGTCAACGAGGCAGACTTGAAAGCGAGGCAAAATAGCAGGAAACAGATTTCAAGAGGTACCTTGGAATCGCCTGTAAAGCACAGGAAGAGGGGCACAACTTGGACAATGGTGCACTTGGCCAAAGAGGGCGTATGCGTTTTCTCCTGAATATATTCAGGAGAAAACGCATACGCCCATTTTGGCCAAGCAAGCAAGCGCACAATGCAAATCTGCACTACAAAGAAGTATCACTTCCCACCATTCAAAAGAGACATCCACAAAATGTGTAAAAACCAGAAAGGCAAGACAGGCCCTGGAGAACAGGGAGCCTTGTTATGCTGATGGGCGGGATGTAAATTGCCAACTGCCTCACTGGAGGACTGCATTGTGTTCCCTAAAACAAGTAAACAACAGAGCTACAGAGCCAAGGCCACTTCCAGTCTAGGGAATATACCTTGGGAAAACTGAAAATCAATAAGAAAGAGCCACCTCCAAATTTCGGGCTGCACTGTCTACAAGAACCTCAACTTGGGTACACCTTAAATATCCCAGGAAATATAAAAATGGTTCAAAACATTGTGGTACTTACGTACGATGGAATATCTCTCAGCCATGAAATCAATGTCATAAGACCAGTAGCAACAAAGTGAGTGGATTCAGGTACGATGATTCTAAGTGAAATAAGTCACACAGAAAAAGAAACTTATCATAAGATATCACTTATGAAGATCCTGTAAACATGGCTACACGTGAACTGAGTTAGGAAAGAGAACAGAGTCTCACATTTAGAAAACACTCTTATGCCTGCATAAAGGGGAAGGAGAGGTGGGGTGATGCATAAAACCAGAGTTTGATATAAGCACAGGGACCGTTCCAAAAACCAACTTTGGAATAGACATGACCTACACCTTCCTCAGTGAAAGAGACTCAAAAACCCATATTTCCAGCAGAGGAATATATGTGACTAGTAAGAATCTTAAAACCTATGTATTGATATGACTCCATAAGGGAATCAAGTGTGTCTAGAGTGGCATAAACATGGCAGCGAGAATCAGCTCAAACACACTCTAAAAAGGAATTTCAAAAGCAAAACCAAAAAACAGGGAAATTCTTTACAATTCCTTCAGGGTGTCTGAGGAAACCTGGAAAGACCCTATCTACAATGACAGCTGGATCTGGCATAAGGCTGGACACTTGGGACTGAGAGGATTGGTGAGATTGGGTGAGCAAATGCAGACCCTTTCAAGCAATAATGCATGGCCCCCATTCCATGGGTCCCAACTCTCCAGGTTGAAGGGAATATTACTACAGCTATAACATGTACAGGAAACCTAGAGAATGTACACACTGTGAATACGAAAGGATTCTAAAACTCAACGAATAGTCCCTCTCCTGGTGCTCCAGTTTGACTTTACAACTACCTTCCTATCAATCTCCCAACTTGGAGAGACAGGCCCTTTAACCTCCTGGTTTGCACAGGTTCCCAATTTGGCAGAGGATGGAAGGGACGAGGGAGAACCCATGAGAGAGTAGCTGTTAGGCATTTGGACGGGCACATGTCACTCTAATTTCCCGGCAAGAAGTAGAATTAACCAAAGTCTCAGCCACCCACCGGGAACCAGTATAGGACATGATCCAAAATTTTGGACTTGCGTTCAGCTCACAAAAAACGAGTTGAGAAATGGAGCTCAGGGGCACAGCAATTCACAAACTGGCAGAGTGATAAAGGACAAATATCGTCCAAAAATCTGTTGAGGGAAGTCAACGAGGCAGATTTGAAAGCAACGCAAAATAGCAGGAAACAGATTTCAAGAGGTACCTTGGAATCGCCTGTAAAGCACAGGAAGAGGGGAACAACTTGGACAATGGTGCACTTGGCCAAAAAGGGCGTATGCGTTTTCTCCTGAATATATTCAGGAGAAAACGCATACGCCCTTTTTGGCCAAGCAAGCAAGCGGGCAATGCAAATCTGCACTACAAAGAAGTATCATTTCCCACCGGTCAAAAGGGACATCCACAAAATGTGTAAAAACCAGAAAGGCAAGACAGGCCCTGGAGAACTGGGAGCCTTGTTATGCTGATGGGCGGGATGTAAATTGCCAACTGCCTCACTGGAGGAGTGCATTGTGTTCCCTAAAACAAGTAAACAACAGAGCTCCAGAGCCAAGGCCACATCCAGTCTACGGAATATACCTTGGGAAAACTGAAAATCAATAAGAAAGAGCCACCTCCAAATTTAGGGCTGCACTGACTACAAGAACCTCAACTTGGGTACACCTTAAATATCCCAGGAAATATAAAAATGGTTCAAAACATTGTGGTACTTACGTACGATGGAATATCCCTCAGCCATGAAATCAATGTCATAAGACCAGTAGCAGCAAAGTGAGTGGATTCAGGTACGATGATTCTAAGTGAAATAAGTCACACAGAAAAAGAAACTTATCATAAGATATCACTTATGAAGATCCTGTAAACATGGCTACACATGAACTGAGTTAGGAAAGAGAACAGAGTCTCACATTTAGAAAACACTCTTATGCCTGCATAAAGGGGAAGGAGAGGTGGGGTGATGCATAAAACCAGAGTTTGATATAAGCACAGGGACCGTTCCAAAAACCAACTTTGGAATAGACAAGTCCTACACCATCCTCAGTGAAAGAGACTCAAAACCCCATATTTCCCGCAGAGGAATATATCTGACTAGTAAGAATCTTAAAACCGATGTATAGATATGACTGCATAAGGGAATCAAGTGTGTCTAGAGTGGCATAAACATGGCAGCGAGAATCAGCTCTAACCCACTCTAAAAAGGAATTTCAAAAGCAAAACCAAAAAACAGGGAAATTCTTTACAATTCCTTCAGGGTGTCTGAGGAAACCTGGAAAGACCCTATCTACAATGACAGCTGGATGTGGCATAAGGCTGGACACTTGGGACTGAGCGGATTGGTGAGATTGGGTGAGCAAATGCAGACCCTTTCAAGCAATAATGCATGGCCCCCATTCCATGGGTCCCAACTCTCTAGGTTGAAGGGAATATTACTACAGCTATAACATGTACAGGAAACCAAGCGAATGGACACACTGTGAATACGAAAGGTTTCTAAAACTCAACGAATAGTCCCTCTCCTGGTGCTCCAGTTTGACATTCCAACTGCCTTACTATCAATCTCCCAACTTGGAGAGACAGGCCCTTTAACCTCCTGGTTTGCACAGGTTCCCAATTTGGCAGAGGATGGAAGGGACGAGGGAGAACCCATGAGAGAGTAGCTGT
The DNA here is from genome assembly GCF_025265405.1 of Mesoplodon densirostris. Taxonomy (NCBI): domain Eukaryota; kingdom Metazoa; phylum Chordata; class Mammalia; order Artiodactyla; family Ziphiidae; genus Mesoplodon; species Mesoplodon densirostris. The sequence goes on from NC_082661.1 coordinate 124,678,514, forward strand.
TAGGCATTTGGACGGGCACATGTCACTCTAATTTCCCGGAAGGAAGAAGAATTAACCAAAGTCTCAGCCACCCACCGGGAACCAGTATAGGACATGATCCAAAATTTTGGACTTGCGTTCAGCTCAAAAAGAACGAGTTGAGAAATGGAGCTAGGGGCACAGCAATTCACAAACTGGCAGAGTGATAAAGGACAACTATCGTCCAAAAATCTGTTGAGGGAAGTCAACGAGGCGGACTTGAAAGCGAGGCAAAATAGCAGGAAACAGATTTCAAGAGGTACCTTGGAATCGCCTGTAAAGCACAGGAAGAGGGCCACAACTTGGACAATGGTGCACTTGGCCAAAAAGGGCGTATGCGTTTTCTCCTGAATATATTCAGGAGAAAACGCATACGCCCTTTTTGGCCAAGCAAGCAAGCGGGCAATGCAAATCTGCACTACAAAGAAGTATCATTTCCCACCGGTCAAAAGGGACATTCACAAAATGTGTAAAAACCAGAAAGGCAAGACAGGCCCTGGAGAACAGGGAGCCTTGTTATGCTGATGGGCGGGATGTAAATTGCCAACTGCCTCACTGGAGGAGTGCATTGTGTTCCCTAAAACAAGTAAACAACAGAGCTACAGAGCCAAGGCCACTTCCAGTCTAGGGAATATACCTTGGGAAAACTGAAAATCAATAAGAAAGAGCCACCTCCAAATTTCGGGCTGCACTGACTACAAGAACTTCAACTTGGGTACACCTTAAATATCCCAGGAAATATAAAAATGGTTCAAAACATTGTGGTACTTACGTACAATGGAATATCCCTCAGCCATGAAATCAATGTCATAAGACCAGTAGCAGCAAAGTGAGTGGATTCAGGTACGATGATTCTAAGTGAAATAAGTCACACAGAAAAAGAAACTTATCATAAGATATCACTTATGAAGATCCTGTAAACATGGCTACACGTGAACTGAGTTAGGAAAGAGAACAGAGTCTCACATTTAGAAAACACTCTTATGCCTGCATAAAGGGGAAGGAGAGGTGGGGTGATGCATAAAACCAGAGTTTGATATAAGCACAGGGACCGTTCCAAAAACCAACTTTGGAATAGACATGACCTACAACTTCCTCAGTGAAAGAGACTCAAAAACCCATATTTCCCGCAGAGGAATATATCTGACTAGTAAGAATCTTAAAACCTATGTATTGATATGACTCCATAAGGGAATCAAGTGTGTCTAGAGTGGCATAAACATGGCAGGGAGAATCAGCTCAAACCCACTCTAAAAAGGAATTTCAAAAGCAAAACCAAAAAACAGGGAAATTCTTTACAATTCCTTCAGGGTGTCTGAGGAAACCTGGAAAGACCCTATCTACAATGACAGCTGGATCTGGCATAAGGCTGGACACTTGGGACTGAGAGGATTGGTGAGATTGGGTGAGCAAATGCAGACCCTTTCAAGCAATAATGCATGGCCCCCATTCCATGGGTCCCAACTCTCCAGGTTGAAGGGAATATTACTACAGCTATAACATGTACAGGAAACCTAGAGAATGTACACACTGTGAATACGAAAGGATTCTAAAACTCAACGAATAGTCCCTCTCCTGGTGCTCCAGTTTGACTTTACAACTACCTTCCTATCAATCTCCCAACTTGGAGAGACAGGCCCTTTAACCTCCTGGTTTGCACAGGTTCCCAATTTGGCAGAGGATGGAAGGGACGAGGGAGAACCCATGAGAGAGTAGCTGTTAGGCATTTGGACGGGCACATGTCACTCTAATTTCCCGGCAGGAAGAAGAATTAACCAAAGTCTCAGCCACCCACCGGGAACCAGTATAGGACATGATCCAAAATTTTGGACTTGCGTTCAGCTCACAAAAAACGAGTTGAGAAATGGAGCTCAGGGGCACAGCAATTCACAAACTGGCAGAGTGATAAAGGACAAATATCGTCCAAAAATTTGTTGAGGGAAGTCAACGAGGCAGACTTGAAAGCAACGCAAAATAGCAGGAAACAGATTTCAAGAGGTACCTTGGAATCGCCTGTAAAGCACAGGAAGAGGGGAACAACTTGGACAATGGTGCACTTGGCCAAAAAGGGCGTATGCGTTTTCTCCTGAATATATTCAGGAGAAAACGCATACGCCCTTTTTGGCCAAGCAAGCAAGCGGGCAATGCAAATCTGCACTACAAAGAAGTATCATTTCCCACCGGTCAAAAGGGACATCCACAAAATGTGTAAAAACCAGAAAGGCAAGACAGGCCCTGGAGAACTGGGAGCCTTGTTATGCTGATGGGCGGGATGTAAATTGCCAACTGCCTCACTGGAGGAGTGCATTGTGTTCCCTAAAACAAGTAAACAACAGAGCTCCAGAGCCAAGGCCACATCCAGTCTACGGAATATACCTTGGGAAAACTGAAAATCAATAAGAAAGAGCCACCTCCAAATTTAGGGCTGCACTGACTACAAGAACCTCAACTTGGGTACACCTTAAATATCCCAGGAAATATAAAAATGGTTCAAAACATTGTGGTACTTACGTACGATGGAATATCCCTCAGCCATGAAATCAATGTCATAAGACCAGTAGCAGCAAAGTGAGTGGATTCAGGTACGATGATTCTAAGTGAAATAAGTCACACAGAAAAAGAAACTTATCATAAGATATCACTTATGAAGATCCTGTAAACATGGCTACACATGAACTGAGTTAGGAAAGAGAACAGAGTCTCACATTTAGAAAACACTCTTATGCCTGCATAAAGGGGAAGGAGAGGTGGGGTGATGCATAAAACCAGAGTTTGATATAAGCACAGGGACCGTTCCAAAAACCAACTTTGGAATAGACAAGTCCTACACCATTCTCAGTGAAAGAGACTCAAAACCCCATATTTCCCGCAGAGGAATATATCTGACTAGTAAGAATCTTAAAACCGATGTATAGATATGACTGCATAAGGGAATCAAGTGTGTCTAGAGTGGCATAAACATGGCAGCGAGAATCAGCTCTAACCCACTCTAAAAAGGAATTTCAAAAGCAAAACCAAAAAACAGGGAAATTCTTTACAATTCCTTCAGGGTGTCTGAGGAAACCTGGAAAGACCCTATCTACAATGACAGCTGGATGTGGCATAAGGCTGGACACTTGGGACTGAGCGGATTGGTGAGATTGGGTGAGCAAATGCAGACCCTTTCAAGCAATAATGCATGGCCCCCATTCCATGGGTCCCAACTCTCTAGGTTGAAGGGAATATTACTACAGCTATAACATGTACAGGAAACCTAGAGAATGTTCACACTGTGAATACGAAAGGTTTCTAAAACTCAACGAATAGTCCCTCTCCTGGTGCTCCAGTTTGACTTTCCAACTGCCTTACTATCAATCTCCCAACTTGGAGAGACAGGCCCTTTAACCTCCTGGTTTGCACAGGTTCCCAATTTGGCAGAGGATGGAAGGGACGAGGGAGAACCCATGAGAGAGTAGCTGTTAGGCATTTGGACGGGCACATGTCACTCTAATTTCCCGGAAGGAAGAAGAATTAACCAAAGTCTCAGCCACCCACCGGGAACCAGTATAGGACATGATCCAAAATTTTGGACTTGCGTTCAGCTCAAAAAGAACGAGTTGAGAAATGGAGCTCAGGGGCACAGCAATTCACAAACTGGCAGAGTGATAAAGGACAACTATCGTCCAAAAATCTGTTGAGGGAAGTCAACGAGGCGGACTTGAAAGCGAGGCAAAATAGCAGGAAACAGATTTCAAGAGGTACCTTGGAATCGCCTGTAAAGCACAGGAAGAGGGCCACAACTTGGACAATGGTGCACTTGGCCAAAAAGGGCGTATGCGTTTTCTCCTGAATATATTCAGGAGAAAACGCATACGCCCTTTTTGGCCAAGCAAGCAAGCGGGCAATGCAAATCTGCACTACAAAGAAGTATCATTTCCCACCGGTCAAAAGGGACATCCACAAAATGTGTAAAAACCAGAAAGGCAAGACAGGCCCTGGAGAACAGGGAGCCTTGTTATGCTGATGGGCGGGATGTAAATTGCCAACTGCCTCACTGGAGGAGTGCATTGTGTTCCCTAAAACAAGTAAACAACAGAGCTACAGAGCCAAGGCCACTTCCAGTCTAGGGAATATACCTTGGGAAAACTGAAAATCAATAAGAAAGAGCCACCTCCAAATTTCGGGCTGCACTGACTACAAGAACCTCAACTTGGGTACACCTTAAATATCCCAGGAAATATAAAAATGGTTCAAAACATTGTGGTACTTACGTACAATGGAATATCCCTCAGCCATGAAATCAATGTCATAAGACCAGTAGCAGCAAAGTGAGTGGATTCAGGTACGATGATTCTAAGTGAAATAAGTCACACAGAAAAAGAAACTTATCATAAGATATCACTTATGAAGATCCTGTAAACATGGCTACCCGTGAACTGAGTTAGGAAAGAGAACAGAGTCTCACATTTAGAAAACACTCTTATGCCTGCATAAAGGGGAAGGAGAGGTGGGGTGATGCATAAAACCAGAGTTTGATATAAGCACAGGGACCGTTCCAAAAACCAACTTTGGAATAGACATGACCTACACCTTCCTCAGTGAAAGAGACTCAAAAACCCATATTTCCCGCAGAGGAATATATCTGACTAGTAAGAATCTTAAAACCTATGTATTGATATGACTCCATAAGGGAATCAAGTGTGTCTAGAGTGGCATAAACATGGCAGCTAGAATCAGCTCAAACCCACTCTAAAAAGGAATTTCAAAAGCAAAACCAAAAAACAGGGAAATTCTTTACAATTCCTTCAGGGTGTCTGAGGAAACCTGGAAAGACCCTATCTACAATGACAGCTGGATGTGGCATAAGGCTGGACACTTGGGACTGAGAGGATTGGTGAGATTGGGTGAGCAAATGCAGACCCTTTCAAGCAATAATGCATGGCCCCCATTCCATGGGTCCCAAATCTCCAGGTTGAAGGGAATATTACTACAGCTATAACATGTACAGGAAACCTAGAGAATGTACACACTGTGAATACGAAAGGATTCTAAAACTCAACGAATAGTCCCTCTCCTGGTGCTCCAGTTTGACTTTCCAACTGCCTTACTATCAATCTCCCAACTTGGAGAGACAGGCCCTTTAACCTCCTGGTTTGCACAGGTTCCCAATTTGGCAGAGGATGGAAGGGACGAGGGAGAACCCATGAGAGAGTAGCTGTTAGGCATTTGGAAGGGCACATGTCACTCTAATTTCCCGGCAGGAAGAAGAATTAACCAAAGTCTCAGCCACCCACCAGGAACCAGTATAGGACATGATCCAAAATTTTGGACTTGCGTTCAGCTCACAAAGAACGAGTTGAGAAATGGAGCTCAGGGGCACAGCAATTCACAAACTGGCAGAGTGATAAAGGACAACTATCGTCCAATAATCTTTTGAGGGAAGTCAACGAGGCAGACTTGAAAGCGAGGCAAAATAGCAGGAAACAGATTTCAAGAGGTACCTTGGAATCGCCTGTAAAGCACAGGAAGAGGGGCACAACTTGGACAATGGTGCACTTGGCCAAAGAGGGCGTATGCGTTTTCTCCTGAATATATTCAGGAGAAAACGCATACGCCCATTTTGGCCAAGCAAGCAAGCGCGCAATGCAAATCTGCACTACAAAGAAGTATCACTTCCCACCATTCAAAAGAGACATCCACAAAATGTGTAAAAACCAGAAAGGCAAGACAGGCCCTGGAGAACAGGGAGCCTTGTTATGCTGATGGGCGGGATGTAAATGGCCAACTGCCTCACTGGAGGAGTGCATTGTGTTCCCTAAAACAAGTAAACAACAGAGCTACAGAGCCAAGGCCACTTCCAGTCTAGGGAATATACCTTGGGAAAACTGAAAATCAATAAGAAAGAGCCACCTCCAAATTTCGGGCTGCACTGTCTACAAGAACCTCAACTTGGGTACACCTTAAATATCCCAGGAAATATAAAAATGGTTCAAAACATTGTGGTACTTACGTACGATGGAATATCCCTCAGCCATGAAATCAATGTCTTAAGACCAGTAGCAGCAAAGTGAGTGGATTCAGGTACGATGATTCTAAGTGAAATAAGTCACACAGAAAAAGAAACTTATCATAAGATATCACTTATGAAGATCCTGTAAACATGGCTACACGTGAACTGAGTTAGGAAAGAGAACAGAGTCTCACATTTAGAAAACACTCTTATGCCTGCATAAAGGGGAAGGAGAGGTGGGGTGATGCATAAAACCAGAGTTTGATATAAGCACAGGGACCGTTCCAAAAACCAACTTTGGAATAGACAAGTCCTACACCATCCTCAGTGAAAGAGACTCAAAACCCCATATTTCCCGCAGAGGAATATATCTGACTAGTAAGAATCTTAAAACCGATGTATAGATATGACTGCATAAGGGAATCAAGTGTGTCTAGAGTGGCATAAACATGGCAGCGAGAATCAGCTCAAACACACTCTAAAAATGAATTTCAAAAGCAAAACCAAAAAACAGGGAAATTCTTTACAATTCCTTCAGGGTGTCTGAGGAAACCTGGAAAGACCCTATCTACAATGACAGCTGGATGTGGCATAAGGCTGGACACTTGGGACTGAGAGGATTGGTGAGATTGGGTGAGCAAATGCAGACCCTTTCAAGCAATAATGCATGGCCGACATTCCATGGGTCCCAACTCTCCAGGTTGAAGGGAATATTACTACAGCTATAACATGTACAGGAAACCTAGAGAATGTACACACTGTGAATACGAAAGGATTCGAAAACTCAACGAATAGTCCCTCTCCTGGTGCTCCAGTTTGACTTTCCAACTGCCTTACTATCAATCTCCCAACTTGGAGAGACAGGCCCTTTAACCTCCTGGTTTGCACAGGTTCCCAATTTGGCAGAGGATGGAAGGGACGAGGGAGAACCCATGAGAGAGTAGCTGTTAGGCATTTGGACGGGCACATGTCACTCTAATTTCCCGGAAGGAAGAAGAATTAACCAAAGTCTCAGCCACCCACCGGGAACCAGTATAGGACAGGATCCAAAATTTTGGACTTGCGTTCAGCTCACAAAGAACGAGTTGAGAAATGGAGCTCAGGGGCACAGCAATTCACAAACTGGCAGAGTGATAAAGGACAACTGTCGTCCAAAAATCTGTTGAGGGAAGTCAACGAGGCGGACTTGAAAGCGAGGCAAAATAGCAGGAAACAGATTTCAAGAGGTACCTTGGAATCGCCTGTAAAGCACAGGAAGAGGGGCACAACTTGGACAATGGTGCACTTGGCCAAAAAGGGCGTATGCGTTTTCTCCTGAATATATTCAGGAGAAAACGCATACGCCCTTTTTGGCCAAGCAAGCAAGCGCGCAATGCAAATCTGCACTACAAAGAAGTATCACTTCCCACCATTCAAAAGAGACATCCACAAAATGTGTAAAAACCAGAAAGGCAAGACAGGCCCTGGAGAACAGGGAGCCTTGTTATGCTGATGGGCGGGATGTAAATTGCCAACTGCCTCACTGGAGGAGTGCATTGTGTTCCCTAAAACAAGTAAAAAACAGAGCTACAGAGCCAAGGCCACTTCCAGTCTAGGGAATATACCTTGGGAAAACTGAAAATCAATAAGAAAGAGCCACCTCCAAATTTCGGGCTGCACTGACTACAAGAACCTCAACTTGGGTACACCTTAAATATCCCAGGAAATATAAAAATGGTTCAAAACATTGTGGTACTTACGTACGATGGAATATCCCTCAGCCATGAAATCAATGTCTTAAGACCAGTAGCAGCAAAGTGAGTGGATTCAGGTACGATGTTTCTAAGTGAAATAAGTCACACAGAAAAAGAAACTTATCATAAGATATCACTTATGAAGATCCTGTAAACATGGCTACACGTGAACTGAGTTAGGAAAGAGAACAGAGTCTCACATTTAGAAAACACTCTTATGCCTGCATAAAGGGGAAGGAGAGGTGGGGTGATGCATAAAACCAGAGTTTGATATAAGCACAGGGACCGTTCCAAAAACCAACTTTGGAATAGACAAGTCCTACACCATCCTCAGTGAAAGAGACTCAAAACCCCATATTTCCCGCAGAGGAATATATCTGACTAGTAAGAATCTTAAAACCGATGTATAGATATGACTGCATAAGGTAATCAAGTGTGTCTAGAGTCGCATAAACATGGCAGCGAGAATCAGCTCAAACCCACTCTAAAAAGGAATTTCAAAAGCAAAACCAAAAAACAGGGAAATTCTTTACAATTCCTTCAGGGTGTCTGAGGAAACCTGGAAAGACCCTATCTACAATGACAGCTGGATCTGGCATAAGGCTGGACACTTGGGACTGAGAGGATTGGTGAGATTGGGTGAGCAAATGCAGACCCTTTCAAGCAATAATGCATGGCCGCCATTCCATGGGTCCCAACTCTCCAGGTTGAAGGGAATATTACTACAGCTATAACATGTACAGGAAACCTAGAGAATGTACACACTGTGAATACGAAAGGATTCTAAAACTCAACGAATAGTCCCAATCCTGGTGCTCCAGTTTGACTTTCCAACAGCCTTACTATCAATCTCCCAACTTGGAGAGACAGGCCCTTTAACCTCCTGGTTTGCACAGGTTCCCAATTTGGCAGAGGATGGAAGGGACGAGGGAGAACCCATGAGAGAGTAGCTGTTAGGCATTTGGACGGGCACATGTCACTCTAATTTCCCGGCAGGAAGAAGAATTAACCAAAGTCTCAGCCACCCACCGGGAACCAGTATAGGACATGATCCAAAATTTTGGACTTGCGTTCAGCTCACAAAGAACGAGTTGAGAAATGGAGCTCAGGGGCACAGCAATTCACAAACTGGCAGAGTGATAAAGGACAACTATCGTCCAAAAATCTGTTGAGGGAAGTCAACGAGGCGGACTTGAAAGCGAGGCAAAATAGCAGGAAACAGATTTCAAGAGGTACCTTGGAATCGCCTGTAAAGCACAGGAAGAGGGGCACAACTTGGACAATGGTGCACTTGGCCAAAGAGGGCGTATGCGTTTTCTCCTGAATATATTCAGGAGAAAACGCATACGCCCTTTTTGGCCAAGCAAGCAAGCGGGCAATGCAAATCTGCACTACAAAGAAGTATCATTTCCCACCGGTCAAAAGGGACATCCACAAAATGTGTAAAAACCAGAAAGGCAAGACAGGCCCTGGAGAACAGGGAACCTTGTTATGCTGATGGGCGGGATGTAAATTGCCAACTGCCTCACTGGAGGAGTGCATTGTGTTCCCTAAAACAAGTAAACAACAGAGCTACAGAGCCAAGGCCACTTCCAGTCTAGGGAATATACCTTGGGAAAACTGAAAATCAATATGAAAGAGCCACCTCCAAATTTCGGGCTGCACTGACTACAAGAACCTCAACTTGGGTACACCTTAAATATCCCAGGAAATATAAAAATGGTTCAAAACTTTGTGGTACTTACGTACGATGGAATATCCCTCAGCCCTGAAATTAATGTCATAAGACCAGTCGCAGCAAAGTGAGTGGATTCAGGTATGATGATTCTAAGTGAAATATGTCACACAGAAAAAGAAACTTATCATAAGATATCACTTATGAAGAGCCTGTAAACATGGCTACACGTGAACTGAGTTAGGAAAGAGAACAGAGTCTCACATTTAGAAAACACTCTATGCCTGCATAAAGGGGAAGGAGAGGTGGGGTGATGCATAAAACCAGAGTTTGATATAAGCTCAGGGACCGTTCCAAAAACCAACTTTGGAATAGACAAGACCTACACCTTCCTCAGTGAAAGAGACTCAAAACCCCATATTTCCCGCAGAGGAATATATATGACTAGTAAGAATCTTAAAACCTATGTATTGATATGACTCCATAAGGGAATCAAGTGTGTCTAGAGTGGCATAAACATGGCAGCGAGAATCAGCTCAAACCCACTATAAAAATGAATTTCAAAAGGAAAACCAAAAAACAGGGAAATTCTTTACAATTCCTTCAGGGTGTCTGAGGAAACCTGGAAAGACCCTATCTACAATGACAGCTGGATGTGGCATAAGGCTGGACACTTGGGACTGAGAGGATTGGTGAGATTGGGTGAGCAAATGCAGACCCTTTCAAGCAATAATGCATGGCCCCCATTCCATGGGTCCCAACTCTCCAGGTTGAAGGGAATATTACTACAGCTATAACATGTACAGGAAACCTAGAGAATGTACACACTGTGAATACGAATGGATTCTAAAACTCAACGAATAGTCCCTCTCCTGGTGCTCCAGTTTGACTTTCCAACTGCCTTACTATCAATCTCCCAACTTGGAGAGACAGGCCCTTTAACCTCCTGGTTTGCACAGGTTCCCAATTTGGCAGAGGATGGAAGGGACGAGGGAGAAACCATGAGAGAGTAGCTGTTAGGCATTCGGATGGGCACATGTCACTCTTATTTCCCGGCAGGAAGAAGAATTAACCAAAGTCTCAGCCACCCACCGGGAACCAGTATAGGACATGATCCAAAATTTTGGACTTGCGTTCAGCTCACAAAAAACGAGTTGAGAAATGGAGCTCAGGGGCACAGCAATTCACAAACTGGCAGAGTGATAAAGGACAACTATCGTCCAAAAATCTGTTGAGGGAAGTCAACGAGGCGGACTTGAAAGCGAGGCAAAATAGCAGGAAACAGATTTCAAGAGGTACCTTGGAATCGCCTGTAAAGCACAGGAAGAGGGGCACAACTTGGATAATGGTGCACTTGGCCAAAAAGGGCGTATGCGTTTTCTCCTGAATATATTCAGGAGAAAACCCATACGCCCTTTTTGGCCAAGCCATCAAGCGGGCAATGCAAATCTGCACTACAAAGAAGTATCACTTCCCACCGGTCAAAAGGGACATCCACAAAATGTGTAAAAACCAGAAAGGCAAGACAGGTTCTGGAGAACAAGGAGCCTTGTTATGCTGATGGGCGGGATGTAAATTGCCAACTGCCTCACTGGAGGAGTGCATTGTGTTCCCTAAAACAAGTAAATACCAGAGCTACAGAGCCAAGGGCACTTCCAGTCCAGGGAATATACCTTGGGAAAACTGAAAATCAATAAGACAGAGCCACCCCCAAATTTAGGGCTGCACTGCTTACAAGAACCTCAACTTGGGTACACCTTAAATATCCCAGGAAATATAAAAATGGTTCAAAAAATTGTGGTACTTACGTACGATGGAATATCCCTCAGCCATGAAATTAATGTCATAAGACCAGTCGCAGCAAAGTGAGTGGATTCAGGTATGATGATTCTAAGTGAAATAAGTCAACCAGAAAAAGAAACTTATCATAAGATATCACTTATGAAGATCCTGTAAACATGGCTACACGTGAACTGAGTTAGGAAAGAGAACATAGTCTCCCATTAAAAAACACTCTTATGCCTGCATAAAGGGGATGGAGAGGTGGGGTGATGCATAAAACCAGAGTTTGATATAAGCACAGGGACCGTTCCAAAAACCAACTTTGGAATAGACAAGACCTACCGCTTCCTCAGTGAAAGAGACTCAAAACCCCATATTTCCCGCAGAGGAATACATCTGACTAGTAAGAATCTTAAAACCTATGTATTGATATGACTCCATAAGGGAATCAAGTGTGTCTAGAGTGGCATAAACATGGCAGCGAGAATCAGCTCAAACCCACTCTAAAAAGGAATTTCAAAAGCAAAACCAAAAAACAGGGAAATTCTTTACAATTCCTTCAGGGTGTCTGAGGATACCTGGAAAGACCCTATCTACAATGACAGCTGGATGTGGCATAAGGCTGGACACTTGGGACTGAGAGGATTGGTGAGATTGGGTGAGCAAATGCAGCCCCTTTCAAGCAATAATGCATGGCCCCCATTCCATGGGTCCCAACTCTCCAGGTTGAAGGGAATATTACTACAGCTATAACATGTACAGGAAACCTAGAGAATGTACACACTGTGAATACGAAAGGTTTCTAAAACTCAACGAATAGTCCCTCTCCTGGTGCTCCAGTTTGACTTTCCAACTGCCTTACTATCAATCTCCCAACTTGGAGAGACAGGCCCTTTAACCTCCTGGTGTGCACAGGTTCCCAAATTGGCAGAGGATGGAAGGGACGAGGGAGAACCCATGAGAGAGTAGCTGTTAGGCATTTGGACGGGCACATGTCACTCTAATTGCCCGGCAGGAAGAAGAATTAACCAAAGTCTCAGCCACCCACCGGGAACCAGTATAGGACATGATCCAAAATTTTGGACTTGCTTTCAGCTCACAAAAAAACGAGTTGAGAAATGGAGCTCAGGGGCACAGCAATGCACAAACTGGCAGAGTGATAAAGGACAACTATCGTCCAAAAATCTGTTGAGGGAAGTCAACAAGGCGGACTTGAAAGCGAGGCAAAATAGCAGGAAACAGATTTCAAGAGGTTCCTTGGAATCGCCTGTAAAGCACAGGAAGAGGGGCACAACTTGGACAATGGTGCACTTGGCCAAAAAAGGCGTATGCGTTTTCTCCTGAATATATTCAGGAGAAAACGCATACACCCATTTTGGCCAAGCAAGCAAGCGGGCAATGCAAATCTGCACTACAAAGAAGTATCACTTCCCACCGGTCAAAAGGGACATCCACAAAATGTGTAAAAACCAGAAAGGCAAGACAGGCCCTGGAGAACAGGGAGCCTTGTTATGCTGATGGGCGGGATGTAAATTGCCAACTGCCTCACTGGAAGAGTGCATTGTGTTCCCTAAAACAAGTAAACAACAGAGCTACAGAGCCAAGGCCACTTCCAGACTAGGGAATATACCTTGGGAATACTGAAAATCAATAAGAAAGAGCCACCTCCAAATTTAGGGCTGCACTGACTACAAGAACCTCAACTTGGGTACACCTTAAATATCCCAGGAAATATAAAAATGGTTCAAAACATTGTGGTACTTACGTACGATGGAATATCCCTCAGCCATGAAATCAATGTCATAAGACCAGTAGCAGCAAAGTGAGTGGATTCAGGTACGATGATTCTAAGTGAAATAAGTCACACAGAAAAAGAAACTTATCATAAGATATCACTTATGATGATCCTGTAAACATGGCTACACGTGAACTGAGTTAGGAAAGAGAACAGAGTCTCACATTTAGAAAACACTCTTATGCCTGCATAAAGGGGAAGGAGAGGTGGGGTGATGCAAAAAACCAGAGTTTGATATAAGCACAGGGACCGTTCCAAAAACCAACTTTGGAATAGACAAGACCTACACCTTCCTCAGTGAAAGAGACTCAAAACCCCATATTTCCCGCAGAGGAATATATCTGACAAGTAAGAATCTTAAAACCTATGTATTGATATGACACCATAAGGGAATCAAGTGTGTCTAGAATGGCATAAACATGGCAGCGAGAATCAGCTCAAACCCACTATAAAAAGGAATTTCAAAAGCAAAACCAAAAAACAGTGTAATTCTTTACAATTCCTTCAGGGTGTCTGAGGAAACCTGGAAAGACCCTATCTACAATGACAGCTGGATGTGACATAAGGCTGGACACTTGGGACTGAGAGGATTGGTGAGATTGGGTGAGCAAATGCAGACCCTTTCAAGCAATAATGCATGGCCCCCGTTCCATGGGTCCCAACTCTCCAGGTTGAAGGGAATATTACTACAGCTATAACATGTACAGGAAACCTAGAGAATGTACACACTGTGAATACGAAAGGTTTCTAAAACTCAACGAATAGTCCCTCTCCTGGTGCTCCAGTTTGACTTTCCAACTTCCTTACTATCAATCTCCCATCTTGGAGAGACAGGCCCTTTAACCTCCTGGTGTGCACAGGTTCCCAATTTGGCAGAGGATGGAAGGGACGAGGGAGAACCCATGAGAGAGTAGCTGTTAGGCATTTGGACGGGCACATGTCACTCTAATTTCCCGGCAGGAGGAAGAATTAACCAAAGTCTCAGCCACCCACCGGGAACCAGTATAAGACATGATCCAAAATTTTGGACTTGCGTTCAGCTCACAAAAAACGAGTTGAGAAATGGAGCTCAGGGGCACAGCAATGCACAAACTGGCAGAGTGATAAAGGACAACTATCGTCCAAAAATCTGTTGAGGGAAGTCAACGAGGCGGACTTGAAAGCGAGGCAAAATAGCAGGAAACAGATTTCAAGAGGTACCTTGGAATCGCCTGTAAAGCACAGGAAGAGGGGCACAACTTGGACAATGGTGCACTTGGCTAGGAAGGGCGTATGCGTTTTCTCCTGAATATATTCAGGAGAAAAATCATACACCATTTTTGGCCAAGCAAGCAAGCGGGCAATGCAAATCTGCACTACAAAGAAGTATCATTTCCCACCGGTCAAAAGGGACATCCACACAATGTGTAAAAACCAGAAAGGCAAGACAGGCCCTCAAGAACAGGGAGCCTTGTTATGCTGATGGGCGGGATGTAAATTGCCAACTGCCTCACTGGAGGAGTGCATTGTGTTCCCTAAAACAAGTAAACAACAGAGCTACAGAGCCAAGGCCACTTCCAGTCTAGGGAATATACCTTGGGAAAACTGAAAATCAATAAGAAAGAGCCACCTCCAAATTTAGGGCTGCACTGACTACACGAACCTCAACTTGGGTACACCTTAAATATCCCAGGAAATATAAAAATGGTTCAAAACATTGTGGTACTTACGTACAATGGAATATCCCTCAGCCATGAAATGAATGTCATAAGACCAGTAGCAGCAAAGTGAGTGGATTCAGGTACGATGATTCTAAGTGAAATAAGTCACACAGAAAAAGAAACTTGTCATAAGATATCACTTATGAAGATCCTGTAAACATGGCTACACGTGAACTGAGTTAGGAAAGAGAACAGAGTCTCACATTTAGAAAACACTCTTATGCCTGCATAAAGGGGAAGGAGAGGTGGGGTGATGCATAAAACCAGAGTTTGATATAAGCACAGGGACCGTTCCAAAAACCAACTTTGGAATAGACAAGACCTACACCTTCCTCAGTGAAAGAGACTCAAAACCCCATATTTCCCGCAGAGGAATATATCTGACTAGTAAGAATCTTAAAACCTATGTATTGATATGACTCCATAAGGGAATCAAGTGTGTCTAGAGTGGCATAAACATGGAAGCGAGAATCAGCTCAAACCCACTCTAAAAAGGAATTTCAAAAGCAAAACCAAAAAACAGGGAAATTCTTTACAATTCCTTCAGGGTGTCTGAGGAAACCTGGAAAGACCCTATCTACAATGACAGCTGGATGTGGCATAAGGCTGGACACTTGGGACTGAGCGGATTGGTGAGATTGGGTGAGCAAATGCAGCCCCTTTCAAGCAATAATGCATGGCCCCCATTCCATGGGTCCCAACTCTGCAGGTTGAAGGGAATATTACTACAGCTATAACATGTACAGGAAACCTAGAGAATGTACACACTGTGAATACGAAAGGTTTCTAAAACTCAACGAATAGTCCCTCTCCTGGTGCTCCAGTTTGACTTTCCAACTGCCTTACTATCAATCTCCCAACTTGGAGAGACAGGCCCTTTAACCTCCTGGTTTGCACAGGTTCCCAATTTGGCAGAGGATGGAAGGGACGAGGGAGAACCCATGAGAGAGTAGCTGTTAGGCATTTGGACGGGCACATGTGACTCTAATTTCCCGGAAGGAAGAAGAATTAACGAAAGTCTCAGCCACCCACCGGGAACCAGTATAGGACATGATCCAAAATTTTGGACTTGCGTTCAGCTCACAAAGAACGAGTTGAGAAATGGAGCTCAGGGGCACAGCAATTCACAAACTGGCAGAGTGATAAAGGACAACTGTCGTCCAAAAATCTGTTGAGGGAAGTCAACGAGGCGGACTTGAAAGCGAGGCAAAAAAGCAGGAAACAGATTTCAAGAGGTACCTTGGAATCGCCTGTAAAGCACAGGAAGAGGGGCACAACTTGGACAATGGTGCACTTGGCCAAAAAAGGCGTATGCGTTTTCTCCTGAATATATTCAGGAGAAAACGCATACGCCCTTTTTTGCCAAGCAAGCAAGCGGGCAATGCAAATCTGCATTACAAAGAAGTATCATTTCCCACAGGTCAAAAGGGACATCCACAAAATTTGTAAAAACCAGAAAGGCAAGACAGGACCTGGAGAACAGGGAGCCTTGTTATGCTGATGGGCGGGATGTAAATTGCCAACTGCCTCACTGGAGGAGTGCATTGTGTTCCCTGAAACAAGTAAACAACAGAGCTACAGAGCCAAGGCCACTTCCAGTCTAGGGAATATACCTTGGGAAAACTGAAAATCAATAAGAAAGAGCCACCTCCAAATTTCGGGCTGCACTGACTACAAGAACCTCAACTTGGGTACACCTTAAATATCCCAGGAAATATAAAAATGGTTCAAAACATTGTGGTACTTACATACGATGGAATATCCCTCAGCCATGAAATCAATGTCTTAAGACCAGTAGCAGCAAAGTGAGTGGTTTCAGGTACGATGATTCTAAGTGAAATAAGTCACACAGAAAAAGAAACTTATCATAAGATATCACTTATGAAGATCCTGTAAACATGGCTACACGTGAACTGAGTTAGGAAAGAGAACAGAGTCTCACATTTAGAAAACACACTTATGCCTGCATAAAGGGGATGGAGAGGTGGGGTGATGCATAAAACCAGAGTTTGATATAAGCACAGGGACCGTTCCAAAAACCAACTTTGGAATAGACAAGACCTACACCATCCTCAGTGAAAGAGACTCAAAACCCCATATTTCCCACAGAGGAATATATCTGACTAGTAAGAATCTTAAAACCGATGTATAGATATGACTGTATAAGGGAATCAATTGTGTCTAGAGTGGCATAAACATGGCAGCGAGAATCAGCTCAAACCCACTCTAAAAAGGAATTTCAAAAGCAAAACCAAAAAACAGGGAAATTTTTTACAATTCCTTCAGGGTGTCTGAGGAAACCTGGAAAGACCCTCTCTACAATGACAGCTGGATGTGGCATAAGGCTGGACACTTGGGACTGAGAGGATTGGTGAGATTGGGTGAGCAAATTCAGACCCTTTCAAGCAATAATGCATGGCCCCCATTCCATGGGTCCCAACTCTCCAGGTTGAAGGGAATATTACTACAGCTATAACATGTACAGGAAACCTAGAGAATGTACACACTGTGAATACGAAAGGATTCTAAAACTCAACCAATAGTCCCAATCCTGGTGCTCCAGTTTGACTTTCCAACAGCCTTACTATCAATCTCCCAACTTGGAGAGACAGGCCCTTTAACCTCCTGGTTTGCACAGGTTCCCAATTTGGCAGAGGATGGAAGGGACGAGGGAGAACCCATGAGAGAGTAGCTGTTAGGCATTTGGACGGGCACATGTCACTCTAATTTCCCGGCAGGAAGAAGAATTAACCAAATTCTCAGCCACCCACCGGGAACCAGTATAGGACATGATCCAAAATTTTGGACTTGCGTTCAGCTCACAAAGAACGAGTTGAGAAATGGAGCTCAGGGGCACAGCAATTCACAAACTGGCAGAGTGATAAAGGACAACTATCGTCCAAAAATCTTTTGAGGGAAGTCAACGAGGCAGACTTGAAAGCGAGGCAAAATAGCAGGAAACAGATTTCAAGAGGTACCTTGGAATCTCCTGTAAAGCACAGGAAGAGGGGCACAACTTGGACAATGGTGCACTTGGCCAAAGAGGGCGTATGCGTTTTGTCCTGAATATATTCAGGAGAAAACGCATACGCCCTCTTTGGCCAAGCAAGCAAGCGCGCAATGCAAATCTGCACTACAAAGAAGTATCACTTCCCACCATTCAAAAGAGACATCCACAAAATGTGTAAAAACCAGAAAGGCAAGACAGGCCCTGGAGAACAGGGAGCCTTGTTATGCTGATGGGCGGGATGTAAATTGCCAACTGCCTCACTGGAGGAGTGCATTGTGTTCCCTAAAACAAGTAAACAACAGAGCTATAGAGCCAAGGCCACTTCCAGTCTAGGGAATATACCTTGGGAAAACTGAAAATCAATAAGAAAGAGCCACCTCCAAATTTCGGGCTGCACTGACTACGAGAACCTCAACTTGGGTACACATTAAATATCCCAGGAAATATAAAATTGGTTCAAAACATTGTGGTACTTACGTACGATGAAATATCCCTCAGCCATGAAATCAATGTCTTAAGACCAGTAGCAGCAAAGTGAGTGGATTCAGGTACGATGATTCTAAGTGAAATAAGTCACACAGAAAAAGAAACTTATCATAAGATATCACTTATGAAGATCCTGTAAACATGGCTACACGTGAACTGAGTTAGGAAAGAGAACAGAGTCTCACATTTAGAAAACACTCTTATGCCTGCATAAAGGGGAAGGAGAGGTGGGGTGATGCATAAAACCAGAGTTTGATATAAGCACAGGGACCGTTCCAAAAACCAACTTTGGAATAGACAAGTCCTACACCATCCTCAGTGAAAGAGACTCAAAACCCCATATTTCCCGCAGAGGAATATATCTGACTAGTAAGAATCTTAAAACCGATGTATAGATATGACTGCATAAGGGAATCAAGTGTGTCTAGAGTGGCATAAACATGGCAGCGAGAATCAGCTCAAACCCACTCTAAAAAGGAATTTCTAAAGCAAAACCAAAAAACAGGGAAATTCTTTACAATTCCTTCAGGGTGTCTGAGGAAACCTGGAAAGACCCTATCTACAATGACAGCTGGATGTGGCATAAGGCTGGACACTTGGGACTGAGAGGATTGGTGAGATTGGGTGAGCAAATGCAGACCCTTTCAAGCAATAATGCATGGCCGCCATTCCATGGGTCCCAACTCTCCAGGTTGAAGGGAATATTACTACAGCTATAACATGTACAGGAAACCTAGAGAATGGACACACTGTGAATACGAAAGGATTCGAAAACTCAACGAATAGTCCCTCTCCTGGTGCTCCAGTTTGACTTTCCAACTGCCTTACTATCAATCTCCCAACTTGGAGAGACAGGCCCTTTAACCTCCTGGTTTGCACAGGTTCCCAATTTGGCAGAGGATGGAAGGGACGAGGGAGAACCCATGAGAGAGTAGCTGTTAGGCATTTGGACGGGCACATGTCACTCTAATTTCCCGGCAGGAAGAAGAATTAACCAAAGTCTCAGCCACCCACCGGGAACCAGTATAGGACATGATCCAAAATTTTGGACTTGCGTTCAGCTCACAAAGAACGAGTTGAGAAATGGAGCTCAGGGGCACAGCAATTCACAAACTGGCAGAGTGATAAAGGACAACTATCGTCCAAAAATCTTTTGAGGGAAGTCAACGAGGCAGACTTGAAAGCGAGGCAAAATAGCAGGAAACAGATTTCAAGAGGTACCTTGGAATCGCCTGTAAAGCACAGGAAGAGGGGCACAACTTGGACAATGGTGCACTTGGCCAAAGAGGGCGTATGCGTTTTCTCCTGAATATATTCAGGAGAAAACGCATACGCCCTTTTTGGCCAAGCAAGCAAGCGGGCAATGCAAATCTGCACTACAAAGAAGTATCATTTCCCACCAGTCAAAAGGGACATCCACAAAATGTGTAAAAACCAGAAAGGCAAGACAGGCCCTGGAGAACAGGGAGCCTTGTTATGCTGATGGGCGGGATGTAAATTGCCAACTGCCTCACTGGAGGAGTGCATTGTGTTCCCTAAAACAAGTAAACAACAGAGCTACAGAGCCAAGGCCACTTCCAGTCTAGGGAATATACCTTGGGAAAACTGAAAATCAATAAGAAAGAGCCACCTCCAAATTTCGGGCTGCACTGACTACAAGAACCTCAACTTGGGTACACCTTAAATATCCCAGGAAATATAAAAATGGTTCAAAACATTGTGGTACTTACGTACGATGAAATATCCCTCAGCCATGAAATCAATGTCTTAAGACCAGTAGCAGCAAAGTGAGTGGATTCAGGTACGATGATTCTAAGTGAAATAAGTCACACAGAAAAAGAAACTTATCATAAGATATCACTTATGAAGATCCTGTAAACATGGCTACACGTGAACTGAGTTAGGAAAGAGAACAGAGTCTCACATTTAGAAAACACTCTTATGCCTGCATAAAGGGGAAGGAGAGGTGGGGTGATGCATAAAACCAGAGTTTGATATAAGCACAGGGACCATTCCAAAAACCAACTTTGGAATAGACAAGTCCTACACCATCCTCAGTGAAAGAGACTCAAAACCCCATATTTCCCGCAGAGGAATATATCTGACTAGTAAGAATCTTAAAACCGATGTATAGATATGACTGCATAAGGGAATCAAGTGTGTCTAGAGTGGCATAAACATGGCAGCGAGAATCAGCTCAAACCCACTCTAAAAAGGAATTTCAAAAGCAAAACCAAAAAACAGGGAAATTCTTTACAATTCCTTCAGGGTGTCTGAGGAAACCTGGAAAGACCCTATCTACAATGACAGCTGGATGTGGCATAAGGCTGGACACTTGGGACTGAGAGGATTGGTGAGATTGGGTGAGCAAATGCAGACCCTTTCAAGCAATAATGCATGGCCGCCATTCCATGGGTCCCAACTCTCCAGGTTGAAGGGAATATTACTACAGCTATAACATGTACAGGAAACCTAGAGAATGTACACACTGTGAATACGAAAGGATTCGAAAACTCAACGAATAGTCCCTCTCCTGGTGCTCCAGTTTGACTTTCCAACTGCCTTACTATCAATCTCCCAACTTGGAGAGACAGGCTCTTTAACCTCCTGGTTTGCACAGGTTCCCAATTTGGCAGAGGATGGAAGGGATGAGGGAGAACCCATGAGAGAGTAGCTGTTAGGCATTTCGATGGGCACATGTCACTCTAATTTCCCGGCAGGAAGAAGAATTAACCAAAGTCTCAGCCACCCACCGGGAACCAGTATAGGACATGATCCAAAATTTTGGACTTGCGTTCAGCTCACAAAAGACGAGTTGAGAAATGGAGCTCAGGGGCACAGCAATTCACAAACTGGCAGAGTGATAAAGGACAACTATCTTCCAAAAATCTGTTGAGGGAAGTCAACAAGGCGGACTTGAAAGCGAGGCAAAATAGCAGGAAACAGATTTCAAGAGGTACCTTGGAATCGCCTGTAAAGCACAGGAAGAGGGGCACAACTTGGACAATGGTGCACTTGGCCAAAAAGGGCGTATGCGTTTTCTCCTGAATATATTCAGGAGAAAACGCATACGCCCTTTTTGGCCAAGCAAGCAAGCGGGCAATGCAAATCTGCACTACAAAGAAGTATCATTTCCCACCGGTCAAAAGGGACATCCACAAAATGTGTAAAAACCAGAAAGGCAAGATAGGCCCTGGAGAACAGGGAGCCTTGTTATGCTGATGGGCGGGATGTAAATTGCCAACTGCCTCACTGGAGGAGTGCATTGTGTTCCCTAAAACAAGTAAACAACAGAGCTACAGAGCCAAGGCCACTTCCTGTCTAGGGAATATACCTTGGGAAAACTGAAAATCCATAAGAAAGAGCCACCTCCAAATTTCGGGCTGCACTGACTACAAGAACCTCAACTTGGGTACACCTTAAATATCCCAGGAAATATAAAAATGGTTCAAAACATTGTGGTACTTACATACGATGGAATATCCCTCAGCCATGAAATCAATGTCTTAAGACCAGTAGCAGCAAAGTGAGTGGATTCAGGTACGATGATTCTAAGTGAAATAAGTCACACAGAAAAAGAAACTTATCATAAGATATCACTTATGAAGATCCTGTAAACATGGCTACACGTGAACTGAGTTAGGAAAGAGAACAGAGTCTCACATTTAGAAAACACTCTTATGCCTGCATAAAGGGGAAGGAGAGGTGGGTGATGCATAAAACCAGAGTTTGATATAAGCACAGGGACCGTTCCAAAAACCAACTTTGGAATAGACAAGACCTACACCTTCCTCAGTGAAAGGGACTCAAAACCCCATATTTCCCGCAGAGGAATATATCTGACTAGTAAGAATCTTAAAACCTATGTATTGATATGACTCCATAAGGGAATCAAGTGTGTCTAGAGTGGCATAAACATGGCAGCGAGAATCAGCTCAAACCCACTGTAAAAAGGAATTTCAAAAGCAAAACCAAAAAACAGGGAAATTCTTTACAATTCCTTCAGGGTGTCTGAGGAAACCTGGAAAGACCCTATCTACAATGACAGCTGGATGTGGCATAAGGCTGGACACTTGGGACTGAGAGGATTGGTGAGATTGGGTGAGCAAATGCAGACCCTTTCAAGCAATAATGCATGGCCCCCATTCCATGGGTCCCAACTCTCCAGGTTGAAGGGAATATTACTACAGCTATAACATGTACAGGAAACCTAGAGAATGTACACACTGTGAATACGAAAGGTTTCTAAAACTCAACGAATAGTCCCTCTCCTGGTGCTCCAGTTTGACTTTCCAACAGCCTTACTATCAATCTCCCAACTTGGAGAGACAGGCCCTTTAACCTCCTGGTTTGCACAGGTTCCCAATTTGGCAGAGGATGGAAGGGAGGAGGGAGAAACCATGAGAGAGTAGCTGTTAGGCATTTGGACGGGCACATGTCACTCTAATTTCCCGGCAGGAAGAAGAATTAACCAAAGTCTCAGCCACCCACCGGGAACCAGTATAGGACATGATCCAAAATTTTGGACTTGCGTTCAGCTCACAAAGAACGAGTTGAGAAATGGAGCTCAGGGGCACAGCAATTCACAAACTGGCAGAGTGATAAAGGACAACTATCGTCCAAAAATCTGTTGAGGGAAGTCAACGAGGCGGACTTGAAAGCGAGGCAAAATAGCAGGAAACAGATTTCAAGAGGTACCTTGGAATCGCCTGTAAAGCACAGGAAGAGGGGCACAACTTGGACAATGGTGCACTTGGCCAAAAAGCGCGTATGCGTTTTCTCCTGAATATATTCAGGAGAAAACGCATACGCCCCTTTTGGCCAAGCAAGCAAGCGGGCAATGCAAATCTGCACTACAAAGAAGTATCATTTCCCACCAGTCAAAAGGGACATCCACAGAATGTGTAAAAACCAGAAAGGCAAGACAGGCCCTGGAGAACAGGGAGCCTTGTTATGCTGATGGGCGGGATGTAAATTGCCAACTGCCTCACTGGAGGAGTGCATTGTTTTCCCTAAAACAAGTAAACAACAGAGCTACAGAGCCAAGGCCACTTCCAGTCTAGGGAATATACCTTGGGAAAACTGAAAATCAATATGAAAGAGCCACCTCCAAATTTCGGGCTGCACTGACTACAAGAACCTCAACTTGGGTACACCTTAAATATCCCAGGAAATATAAAAATGGTTCAAAGCATTGTGGTACTTACGTACGATGGAATATCCCTCAGCCATGAAATTAATGTCATAAGACCAGTCGCAGCAAAGTGAGTGGATTCAGGTACGATGATTCTAAGTGAAATATGTCACACAGAAAAAGAAACTTATCATAAGATATCACTTATGAAGATCCTGTAAACATGGCTACACGTGAACTGAGTTAGGAAAGAGAACAGAGTCTCACATTTAGAAAACACTCTTATGCCTGCATAAAGGGGAAGGGGAGGTGGGGTGATGCATAAAACCAGAGTTTGATATAAGCACAGGGACCGTTCCAAAAACCAACTTTGGAATAGACAAGACCTACACCATCCTCAGTGAAAGAGACTCAAAACCCCATATTTCCCGCAGAGGAATATATCTGACTAGTAAGAATCTTAAAACCGATGTATAGATATGACTGCATAAGGGAATCAATTGTGTCTAGAGTGGCATAAACATGGCAGCGAGAATCAGCTCAAACCCACTCTAAAAAGGAATTTCAAAAGCAAAACCAAAAAACAGGGAAATTTTTTACAATTCCTTCAGGGTGTCTGAGGAAACCTGGAAAGACCCTCTCTACAATGACAGCTGGATGTGGCATAAGGCTGGACACTTGGGACTGAGAGGATTGGTGAGATTGGGTGAGCAAATGCAGACCCTTTCAAGCAATAATGCATGGCCCCCATTCCATGGGTCCCAACTCTCCAGGTTGAAGGGAATATTACTACAGCTATAACATGTACAGGAAACCTAGAGAATGTACACACTGTGAATACGAAAGGATTCTAAAACTCAACGAATAGTCCCAATCCTGGTGCTCCAGTTTGACTTTCCAACAGCCTTACTATCAATCTCCCAACTTGGAGAGACAGGCCCTTTAACCTCCTGGTTTGCACAGGTTCCCAATTTGGCAGAGGATGGAAGGGACGAGGGAGAACCCATGAGAGAGTAGCTGTTAGGCATTTGGACGGGCACATGTCACTCTAATTTCCCGGCAGGAAGAAGAATTAACCAAAGTCTCAGCCACCCACCAGGAACCAGTATAGGACATGATCCAAAATTTTGGACTTGCGTTCAGCTCACAAAGAACGAGTTGAGAAATGGAGCTCAGGGGCACAGCAATTCACAAACTGGCAGAGTGATAAAGGACAACTATCGTCCAATAATCTTTTGAGGGAAGTCAACGAGGCAGACTTGAAAGCGAGGCAAAATAGCAGGAAACAGATTTCAAGAGGTACCTTGGAATCGCCTGTAAAGCACAGGAAGAGGGGCACAACTTGAACAATGGTGCACTTGGCCAAAGAGGGCGTATGCGTTTTCTCCTGAATATATTCAGGAGAAAACGCATACGCCCATTTTGGCCAAGCAAGCAAGCGCGCAATGCAAATCTGCACTACAAAGAAGTATCACTTCCCACCATTCAAAAGAGACATCCACAAAATGTGTAAAAACCAGAAAGGCAAGACAGGCCCTGGAGAACAGGGAGCCTTGTTATGCTGATGGGCGGGATGTAAATTGCCAACTGCCTCACTGGAGGAGTGCATTGTGTTCCCTAAAACAAGTAAACAACAGAGCTACAGAGCCAAGGCCACTTCCAGTCTAGGGAATATACCTTGGGAAAACTGAAATTCAATAAGAAAGAGCCACCTCCAAATTTCGGGCTGCACTGTCTACAAGAACCTCAACTTGGGTACACCTTAAATATCCCAGGAAATATAAAAATGGTTCAAAACATTGTGGTACTTACGTACGATGGAATATCCCTCAGCCATGAAATCAATGTCTTAAGACCAGTAGCAGCAAAGTGAGTGGATTCAGGTACGATGATTCTAAGTGAAATAAGTCACACAGAAAAAGAAACTTATCATAAGATATCACTTATGAAGATCCTGTAAACATGGCTACACGTGAACTGAGTTAGGAAAGAGAACAGAGTCTCACATTTAGAAAACACTCTTATGCCTGCATAAAGGGGAAGGAGAGGTGGGGTGATGCATAAAACCAGAGTTTGATATAAGCACAGGGACCGTTCCAAAAACCAACTTTGGAATAGACAAGTCCTACACCATCCTCAGTGAAAGAGACTCAAAACCCCATATTTCCCGCAGAGGAATATATCTGACTAGTAAGAATCTTAAAACCGATGTATAGATATGACTGCATAAGGGAATCAAGTGTGTCTAGAGTGGCATAAACATGGCAGCGAGAATCAGCTCAAACCCACTCTAAAAATGAATTTCAAAAGCAAAACCAAAAAACAGGGAAATTCTTTACAATTCCTTCAGGGTGTCTGAGGAAACCTGGAAAGACCCTATCTACAATGACAGCTGGATGTGGCATAAGGCTGGACACTTGGGACTGAGAGGATTGGTGAGATTGGGTGAGCAAATGCAGACCCTTTCAAGCAATAATGCATGGCCGCCATTCCATGGGTCCCAACTCTTCAGGTTGAAGGGAATATTACTACAGCTATAACATGTACAGGAAACCTAGAGAATGTACACACTGTGAATACGAAAGGATTCGAAAACTCAACGAATAGTCCCTCTCCTGGTGCTCCAGTTTGACTTTCCAACTGCCTTACTATCAATCTCCCAACTTGGAGAGACAGGCCCTTTAACCTCCTGGTTTGCACAGGTTCCCAATTTGGCAGAGGATGGAAGGGACGAGGGAGAACCCATGAGAGAGTAGCTGTTAGGCATTTGGACGGGCACATGTCACTCTAATTTCCCGGAAGGAAGAAGAATTAACCAAAGTCTCAGCCACCCACCGGGAACCAGTATAGGACATGATCCAAAATTTTGGACTTGCGTTCAGCTCACAAAGAACGAGTTGAGAAATGGAGCTCAGGGGCACAGCAATTCACAAACTGGCAGAGTGATAAAGGACAACTGTCGTCCAAAAATCTGTTGAGGGAAGTCAACGAGGCGGACTTGAAAGCGAGGCAAAATAGCAGGAAACAGATTTCAAGAGGTACCTTGGAATCGCCTGTAAAGCACAGGAAGAGGGGCACAACTTGGACAATGGTGCACTTGGCCAAAAAGGGCGTATGTGTTTTCTCCTGAATATATTCAGGAGAAAACGCATACGCCCTTTTTGGCCAAGCAAGCAAGCGCGCAATGCAAATCTGCACTACAAAGAAGTATCACTTCCCACCATTCAAAAGAGACATCCACAAAATGTGTAAAAACCAGAAAGGCAAGACAGGCCCTGGAGAACAGGGAGCCTTGTTATGCTGATGGGCGGGATGTAAATTGCCAACTGCCTCACTGGAGGAGTGCATTGTGTTCCCTAAAACAAGTAAACAACAGAGCTACAGAGCCAAGGCCACTTCCAGTCTAGGGAATATACCTTGGGAAAACTGAAAATCAATAAGAAAGAGCCACCTCCAAATTTCGGGCTGCACTGACTACAAGAACCTCAACTTGGGTACACCTTAAATATCCCAGGAAATATAAAAATGGTTCAAAACATTGTGGTACTTACATACGATGGAATATCCCTCAGCCATGAAATCAATGTCTTAAGACCAGTAGCAGCAAAGTGAGTGGATTCAGGTACGATGATTCTAAGTGAAATAAGTCACACAGAAAAAGAAACTTATCATAAGATATCACTTATGAAGATCCTGTAAACATGGCTACACGTGAACTGAGGTAGGAAAGAGAACAGAGTCTCACATTTAGAAAACACTCTTATGCCTGCATAAAGGGGAAGGGGAGGTGGGGTGATGCATAAAACCAGAGTTTGATATAAGCACAGGGACCGTTCCAAAAACCAACTTTGGAATAGACAAGACCTACACCATCCTCAGTGAAAGAGACTCAAAACCCCATATTTCCCGCAGAGGAATATATCTGACTAGTAAGAATCTCAAAACCGATGTATAGATATGACTGCATAAGGGAATCAATTGTGTCTAGAGTGGCATAAACATGGCAGCGAGAATCAGCTCAAACCCACTCTAAAAAGGAATTTCAAAAGCAAAACCAAAAAACAGGGAAATTTTTTACAATTCCTACAGGGTGTCTGAGGAAACCTGGAAAGACCCTCTCTACAATGACAGCTGGATGTGGCATAAGGCTGGACACTTGGGACTGAGAGGATTGGTGAGATTGGGTGAGCAAATGCAGACCCTTTCAAGCAATAATGCATGGCCCCCATTCCATGGGTCCCAACTCTCCAGGTTGAAGGGAATATTACTACAGCTATAACATGTACAGGAAACCTAGAGAATGTACACACTGTGAATACGAAAGGATTCTAAAACTCAACGAATAGTCCCAATCCTGGTGCTCCAGTTTGACTTTCCAACAGCCTTACTATCAATCTCCCAACTTGGAGAGACAGGCCCTTTAACCTCCTGGTTTGCACAGGTTCCCAATTTGGCAGAGGATGGAAGGGACGAGGGAGAACCCATGAGAGAGTAGCTGTTAGGCATTTGGACGGGCACATGTCACTCTAATTTCCCGGCAGGAAGAAGAATTAACCAAAGTCTCAGCCACCCACCGGGAACCAGTATAGGACATGATCCAAAATTTTGGACTTGCGTTGAGCTCACAAAGAACGAGTTGAGAAATGGAGCTCAGGGGCACAGCAATTCACAAACTGGCAGAGTGATAAAGGACAACTATCGTCCAAAAATCTTTTGAGGGAAGTCAACGAGGCAGACTTGAAAGCGAGGCAAAATAGCAGGAAACAGATTTCAAGAGGTACCTTGGAATCGCCTGTAAAGCACAGGAAGAGGGGCACAACTTGGACAATGGTGCACTTGGCCAAAGAGGGCGTATGCGTTTTCTCCTGAATATATTCAGGAGAAAACGCATACGCCCTTTTTGGCCAAGCAAGCAAGCGCGCAATGCAAATCTGCACTACAAAGAAGTATCACTTCCCACCATTCAAAAGAGACATCCACAAAATGTGTAAAAACCAGAAAGGCAAGACAGGCCCTGGAGAACAGGGAGCCTTGTTATGCTGATGGGCGGGATGTAAATTGCCAACTGCCTCACTGGAGGAGTGCATTGTGTTCCCTAAAACAAGTAAAAAACAGAGCTACAGAGCCAAGGCCACTTCCAGTCTAGGGAATATACCTTGGGAAAACTGAAAATCAATAAGAAAGAGCCACCTCCAAATTTAGGGCTGCACTGACTACAAGAACCTCAACTTGGGTACACCTTAAATATCCCAGGAAATATAAAAATGGTTCAAAACATTGTGGTACTTACGTACGATGGAATATCCCTCAGCCATGAAATCAATGTCTTAAGACCAGTAGCAGCAAAGTGAGTGGATTCAGGTACGATGATTCTAAGTGAAATAAGTCACACAGAAAAAGAAACTTATCATAAGATATCACTTATGAAGATCCTGTAAACATGGCTACACGTGAACTGAGTTAGGAAAGAGAACAGAGTCTCACATTTAGAAAACACTCTTATGCCTGCATAAAGGGGAAGGAGAGGTGGGGTGATGCATAAAACCAGAGTTTGATATAAGCACAGGGACCGTTCCAAAAACCAACTTTGGAATAGACAAGTCCTACACCATCCTCAGTGAAAGAGACTCAAAACCCCATATTTCCCGCAGAGGAATATATCTGACTAGTAAGAATCTTAAAACCGATGTATAGATATGACTGCATAAGGTAATCAAGTGTGTCTAGAGTCGCATAAACATGGCAGCGAGAATCAGCTCAAACCCACTCTAAAAAGGAATTTCAAAAGCAAAACCAAAAAACAGGGAAATTCTTTACAATTCCTTCAGGGTGTCTGAGGAAACCTGGAAAGACCCTATCTACAATGACAGCTGGATGTGGCATAAGGCTGGACACTTGGGACTGAGAGGATTGGTGAGATTGGGTGAGCAAATGCAGACCCTTTCAAGCAATAATGCATGGCCGCCATTCCATGGGTCCCAACTCTCCAGGTTGAAGGGAATATTACTACATCTATAACATGTACAGGAAACCTAGAGAATGTACACACTGTGAATAAGAAAGGATTCTAAAACTCAACGAATAGTCCCAATCCTGGTGCTCCAGTTTGACTTTCCAACAGCCTTACTATCAATCTCCCAACTTGGAGAGACAGGCCCTTTAACCTCCTGGTTTGCACAGGTTCCCAATTTGGCAGAGGATGGAAGGGACGAGGGAGAACCCATGAGAGAGTAGCTGTTAGGCATTTGGACGGGCACATGTCACTCTAATTTCCCGGCAGGAAGAAGAATTAACCAAAGTCTCAGCCACCCACCGGGAACCAGTATAGGACATGATCCAAAATTTTGGACTTGCGTTCAGCTCACAAAGAACGAGTTGAGAAATGGAGCTCAGGGGCACAGCAATTCACAAACTGGCAGAGTGATAAAGGACAACTATCGTCCAAAAATCTGTTGAGGGAAGTCAACGAGGCAGACTTGAAAGCGAGGCAAAATAGCAGGAAACAGATTTCAAGAGGTACCTTGGAATCGCCTGTAAAGCACAGGAAGAGGGGCACAACTTGGACAATGGTGCACTTGGCCAAAGAGGGCGTATGCGTTTTCTCCTGAATATATTCAGGAGAAAACGCATACGCCCTCTTTGGCCAAGCAAGCAAGCGCGCAATGCAAATCTGCACTACAAAGAAGTATCACTTCCCACCATTCAAAAGAGACATCCACAATATGTGTAAAAACCAGAAAGGCAAGACAGGCTCTGGAGAACAGGGAGCCTTGTTATGCTGATGGGCGGGATGTAAATTGCCAACTGCCTCACTGGAGGAGTGCATTGTGTTCCCTAAAACAAGTAAACAACAGAGCTACAGAGCCAAGGCCACTTCCAGTCTAGGGAATATACCTTGGGAAAACTGAAAATCAATATGAAAGAGCCACCTCCAAATTTAGGGCTGCACTGACTACAAGAACCTCAACTTGGGTACACCTTAAATATCCCAGGAAATATAAAAATGGTTCAAAACATTGTGGTAATTTCGTACGATGGAATATCCCTCAGCCATGAAATCAATGTCATAAGACCAGTAGCAGCAAAGTGAGTGGATTCAGGTACGATGATTCTAAGTGAAATAAGTCACACAGAAAAAGAAACTTATCATAAGATATCACTTATGAAGATCCTGTAAACATGGCTACACGTGAACTGAGTTAGGAAAGAGAACAGAGTCTCACATTTAGAAAACACTCTTATGCCTGCATAAAGGGGAAGGAGAGGTGGGGTGATGCATAAAACCAGAGTTTGATATAAGCACAGGGACCGTTCCAAAAACCAACTTTGGAATAGACAAGACCTACACCTTCCTCAGTGAAAGAGACTCAAAACCCCATATTTCCCGCAGAGGAATATATCTGACTAGTAAGAATCTTAAAACCTATGTATTGATATGACTCCATAAGGGAATCAAGTGTGTCTAGAGTGGCATAAACATGGCAGCGAGAATCAGCTCAAACCCACTCTAAAAAGGAATTTCAAAAGCAAAACCAAAAAACAGGGAAATTCTTTACAATTCCTTCAGGGTGTCTGAGGAAACCTGGAAAGACCCTATCTACAATGACAGCTGGATGTGGCATAAGGCTGGACACTTGGGACTGAGAGGATTGGTGAGATTGGGTGAGCAAATGCAGACCCTTTCAAGCAATAATGCATGGCCCCCATTCCATGGGTCCCAACTCTCCAGGTTGAAGGGAATATTACTACAGCTATAACATGTACAGGAAACCTAGAGAATGTACACACTGTGAATACGAAAAGTTTCTAAAACTCAACGAATAGTCCCTCTCCTGGTGCTCCAGTTTGACTTTCCAACTGCCTTACTATCAATCTCCCAACTTGGAGAGACAGGCCCTTTAACCTCCTGGTTTGCACAGGTTCCCAATTTGGCAGAGGATGGAAGGGACGAGGGAGAACCCATGAGAGAGTAGCTGTTAGGCATTTGGACGGGCACATGTCACTCTAATTGCCCGGCAGGAAGAAGAATTAACCAAAGTCTCAGCCACCCACCAGGAACCAGTATAGGACATGATCCAAAATTTTGGACTTGCGTTCAGCTCACAAAAAACGAGTTGAGAAATGGAGCTCAGGGGCACAGCAATTCACAAAATGGCAGAGTGATAAAGGACAACTATCGTCCAAAAATCTGTTGAGGGAAGTCAACGAGGCGGACTTGAAAGCGAGGCAAAATAGCAGGAAACAGATTTCAAGAGGTACCTTGGAATCGCCTGTAAAGCACAGGAAGAGGGGCACAACTTGGACAATGGTGCACTTGGCCAAAAAGGGCGTATGCGTTTTCTCCTGAATATATTCAGGAGAAAACGCATACGCACTTTTTGGCCAAGCAAGCAAGCGGGCAATGCAAATCTGCACTACAAAGAAGTATCACTTCCCACCGGTCAAAAGGGACATCCACAAAATGTGTAAAAACCAGAAAGGCAAGACAAGTCCTGGAGAACAGGGAGCCTTGTTATGCTGATGGGCGGGATGTAAATTGCCAACTGCCTCACTGGAGGAGTGCATTGTGTTCCCTAAAACAAGTAAACAACAGAGCTACAGAGCCAAGGCCACTTTCAGTCTAGGGAATATACCTTGGGAAAACTGAAAATCAATAAGAAAGAGCCACCTCCAAATTTAGGGCTGCACTGACTACAAGAACCTCAACTTGGGTACACCTTAAATATCCCAGGAAATATAAAAATGGTTCAAAACATTGTGGTACTTACGTACGATGGAATATCCCTCAGCCATGAAATGAATGTCATAAGACCAGTAGCAGCAAAGTGAGTGGATTCAGGTACGATGATTCTAAGTGAAATAAGTCACACAGAAAAAGAAACTTATCATAAGATATCACTTATGAAGAGCCTGTAAACATGGCTACACGTGAACTGAGTTAGGAAAGAGAACAGAGTCTCACATTTGGAAAAAACCCTTATGCCTGCATAAAGGGGAAGGAGAGGTGGGGTGATGCATAAAACCAGAGTTTGATATAAGCACAGGGACCGTTCCAAAAACCAACTTTGTAATAGACATGACCTACACCTTCCTCAGTGAAAGAGACTCAAAACCCCATATTTCCCGCAGAAGAATATATCTGACTAGTAAGAATCTTAAAACCTATGTATTGATATGACTCCATAAGGGAATCAAGTGTGTCTAGAGTGGCATAAACATGGCAGCGAGAATCAGCTCAAACCCACTCTAAAAAGGAATTTCAAAAGCAAAACCAAAAAACAGGGAAATTCTTTACAATTCCTTCAGGGTGTCTGAGGAAACCTGGAAAGACCCTATCTACAATGACAGCTGGATCTGGCATAAGGCTGGACACTTGGGACTGAGAGGATTGGTGAGATTGGGTGAGCAAATGCAGACCCTTTCAAGCAATAATGCATGGCCCCCATTCCATGGGTCCCAACTCTCCAGGTTGAAGGGAATATTACTACAGCTATAACATGTACAGGAAACCTAGAGAATGTACACACTGTGAATACGAAAGGATTCTAAAACTCAACGAATAGTCCCTCTCCTGGTGCTCCAGTTTGACTTTCCAACTGCCTTACTATCCATCTCCCAACTTGGAGAGACAGGCCCTTTAACCTCCTGGTTTGCACAGGTTCCCAATTTGGCAGAGGATGGAAGGGACGAGGGAGAACCCATGAGAGAGTAGCTGTTAGGCATTTGGATGGGCACATGTCACTCTAATTTCCCGGCAGGAAGAAGAATTAACCAAAGTCTCAGCCACCCACCGGGAACCAGTATAGGACATGATCCAAAATTTTGGACTTGCGTTCAGCTTACAAAAACGAGTTGAGAAATGGAGCTCAGGGGCACAGCAATTCACAAACTGGCAGAGTGATAAAGGACAACTATCGTCCAAAAATCTGTTGAGGGAAGTCAACGAGGCGGACTTGAAAGCGAGCAAAATAGCAGGAAACAGATTTCAAGAGGTACCTTGGAATCGCCTGTAAAGCACAGGAGGAGGGGCACAACTTGGACAATGGTGCACTTGGCCAAAAAGGGCGTATGCGTTTTCTCCTGAATATATTCAGGAGAAAACGCATACGCCCTTTTTGGCCAAGCAAGCAAGCGGGCAATGCAAATCTGCACTACAAAGAAGTATCACTTCCCACCAGTCAAAAGGGACATCCACAAAATGTGTAAAAACCAGAAAGGCAAGACAGGACCTGGAGAACAGGGAGCCTTGTTATGCTGATGGGCGGGATGTAAATTGCCAACTGCCTCACTGGAGGAGTGCATTGTGCTCCCTAAAACAAGTAAACAACAGAGCTACAGAGCCAAGGCCACTTTCAGTCTAGGGAATATACCTTGGGAAAACTAAAAATCAATCAGAAAGAGCCACCTCCAAATTTAGGGCTGCACTGACTACAAGAACCTCAACTTGGGTACACCTTAAATATCCCAGGAAATATAAAAATGGTTCAAAACATTGTGGTACTTACGTACGATGGAATATCCCTCAGCCATGATATCAATGTCATAAGACCAGTAGCAGCAAAGTGAGTGGATTCAGGTATGATGATTCTAAGTGAAATAAGTCACACAGAAAAAGAAACTTATCATAAGATATCACTTATGAAGAGCCTGTAAACATGGCTACACGTGAACTGAGTTAGGAAAGAGAACAGAGTCTCACATTTGGAAAAAACCCTTATGCCTGCATAAAGGGGAAGGAGAGGTGGGGTGATGCATAAAACCAGAGTTTGATATAAGCACAGGGACCGTTCCAAAAACCAACTTTGGAATAGACATGACCTACACCTTCCTCAGTGAAAGAGACTCAAAACCCCATATTTCCCGCAGAGGAATATATCTGACTAGTAAGAATCTTAAAACCTATGTATTGATATGACTCCATAAGGGAATCAATTGTGTCTAGAGTGGCATAAACATGGCAGCGAGAATCAGCTCAAACCCACTCTAAAAAGGAATTTCAAAAGCAAAACCAAAAAACAGGGAAATTCTTTACAATTCCTTCAGGGTGTCTGAGGAAACCTGGAAAGACCCTATCTACAATGACAGCTGGATGTGGCATAAGGCTGGACACTTGGGACTGAGAGGATTGGTGAGATTGGGTGAGCAAATGCAGACCCTTTCAAGCAATAATGCATGGCCCCCATTCCATGGGTCCCAACTCTCCAGGTTGAAGGGAATATTACTACAGCTATAACATGTACAGGAAACCTAGAGAATGTACACACTGTGAATACGAAAGGATTCTAAAACTCAACGAATAGTCCCTCTCCTGGTGCTCCAGTTTGACTTTCCAACTGCCTTACTATCCATCTCCCAACTTGGAGAGACAGGCCCTTTAACCTCCTGGTTTGCACAGGTTCCCAATTTGGCAGAGGATGGAAGGGACGAGGGAGAACCCATGAGAGAGTAGCTGTTAGGCATTTGGATGGGCACATGTCACTGTAATTTCCCGGCAGGAAGAAGAATTAACCAAAGTCTCAGCCACCCACCGGGAACCAGTATAGGACATGATCCAAAATATTGGACTTGCGTTCAGCTTACAAAAACGAGTTGAGAAATGGAGCTCAGGGGCACAGCAATTCACAAACTGGCAGAGTGATAAAGGACAACTATCGTCCAAAAATCTGTTGAGGGAAGTCAACGAGGCGGACTTGAAAGCGAGCAAAATAGCAGGAAACAGATTTCAAGAGGTACCTTGGAATCGCCTGTAAAGCACAGGAGGAGGGGCACAACTTGGACAATGGTGCACTTGGCCAAAAAGGGCGTATGCGTTTTCTCCTGAATATATTCAGGAGAAAACGCATACGCCCTTTTTGGCCAAGCAAGCAAGCGGGCAATGCAAATCTGCACTACAAAGAAGTATCACTTCCCACCAGTCAAAAGGGACATCCACAAAATGTGTAAAAACCAGAAAGGCAAGACAGGACCTGGAGAACAGGGAGCCTTGTTATGCTGATGGGCGGGATGTAAATTGCCAACTGCCTCACTGGAGGAGTGCATTGTGCTCCCTAAAACAAGTAAACAACAGAGCTACAGAGCCAAGGCCACTTTCAGTCTAGGGAATATACCTTGGGAAAACTAAAAATCAATAAGAAAGAGCCACCTCCAAATTTAGGGCTGCACTGACTACAAGAACCTCAACTTGGGTACACCTTAAATATCCCAGGAAATATAAAAATGGTTCAAAACATTGTGGTACTTACGTACGATGGAATATCCCTCAGCCATGATATCAATGTCATAAGACCAGTAGCAGCAAAGTGAGTGGATTCAGGTATGATGATTCTAAGTGAAATAAGTCACACAGAAAAAGAAACTTATCATAAGATATCACTTATGAAGAGCCTGTAAACATGGCTACACGTGAACTGAGTTAGGAAAGAGAACAGAGTCTCACATTTGGAAAAAACCCTTATGCCTGCATAAAGGGGAAGGAGAGGTGGGGTGATGCATAAAACCAGAGTTTGATATAAGCACAGGGACCGTTCCAAAAACCAACTTTGGAATAGACATGACCTACACCTTCCTCAGTGAAAGAGACTCAAAACCCCATATTTCCCGCAGAGGAATATATCTGACTAGTAAGAATCTTAAAACCTATGTATTGATATGACTCCATAAGGGAATCAATTGTGTCTAGAGTGGCATAAACATGGCAGCGAGAATCAGCTCAAACCCACTCTAAAAAGGAATTTCAAAAGCAAAACCAAAAAACAGGGAAATTCTTTACAATTCCTTCAGGGTGTCTGAGGAAACCTGGAAAGACCCTATCTACAATGACAGCTGGATGTGGCATAAGGCTGGACACTTGGGACTGAGAGGATTGGTGAGATTGGGTGAGCAAATGCAGACCCTTTCAAGCAATAATGCATGGCCCCCATTCCATGGGTCCCAACTCTCCAGGTTGAAGGGAATATTACTACAGCTATAACATGTAAAGGAAACCTAGAGAATGTACACACTGTGAATACGAAAGGATTCTAAAACTCAACGAATAGTCCCTCTCCTGGTGCTCCAGTTTGACTTTCCAACTGCCTTACTATCAATCTCCCAACTTGGAGAGAGAGGCCCTTTAACCTCCTGGTTTGCACAGGTTCCCAATTTGGCAGAGGATGGAAGGGACGAGGGAGAACCCATGAGAGAGTAGCTGTTAGGCATTTGGATGGGCACATGTCACTCTAATTTCCCGGCAGGAAGAAGAATTAACCAAAGTCTCAGCCACCCACCGGGAACCAGTATAGGACATGATCCAAAATTTTGGACTTGCGTTCAGCTCACAAAGAACGAGTTGAGAAATGGAGCTCAGTGGCACAGCAATTCACAAACTGGCAGAGTGATAAAGGACAACTATCGTCCAAAAATCTGTTGAGGGAAGTCAACGAGGCGGACTTGAAAGCGAGGCAAAATAGCAGGAAACAGATTTCAAGAGGTACCTTGGAATCGCCTGTAAAGCACAGGAAGAGGGGCACAACTTGGACAATGGTGCACTTGGCCAAAAAGGGCGTATGCGTTTTCTCCTGAATATATTCAGGAGAAAACGCATACGCACTTTTTGGCCAAGCAAGCAAGCGGGCAATGCAAATCTGCACTACAAAGAAGTATCACTTCCCACCGGTCAAAAGGGACATCCACAAAATGTGTAAAAACCAGAAAGGCAAGACAAGTCCTGGAGAACAGGGAGCCTTGTTATGCTGATGGGCGGGATGTAAATTGCCAACTGCCTCACTGGAGGAGTGCATTGTGTTCCCTAAAACAAGTAAACAACAGAGCTACAGAGCCAAGGCCACTTCCAGTCTAGGGAATATACCTTGGGAAAACTGAAAATCAATAAGAAAGAGCCACCTCCAAATTTAGGGCTGCACTGACTACACGAACCTCAACTTGGGTACACCTTAAATATCCCAGGAAATATAAAAATGGTTCAAAACATTGTGGTACTTACGTACGATGGAATATCCCTCAGCCATGAAATGAATGTCATAAGACCAGTAGCAGCAAAGTGAGTGGATTCAGGTACGATGATTCTAAGTGAAATAAGTCACACAGAAAAAGAAACTTGTCATAAGATATCACTTATGAAGATCCTGTAAACATGGCTACACGTGAACTGAGTTAGGAAAGAGAACAGAGTCTCACATTTAGAAAACACTCTTATGCCTGCATAAAGGGGAAGGAGAGGTGGGGTGATGCATAAAACCAGAGTTTGATATAAGCACAGGGACCGTTCCAAAAACCAACTTTGGAATAGACAAGACCTACACCTTCCTCAGTGAAAGAGACTCAAAACCCCATATTTCCCGCAGAGGAATATATCTGACTAGTAAGAATCTTAAAACCTATGTATTGATATGACTCCATAAGGGAATCAAGTGTGTCTAGAGTGGCATAAACATGGAAGCGAGAATCAGCTCAAACCCACTCTAAAAAGGAATTTCAAAAGCAAAACCAAAAAACAGGGAAATTCTTTACAATTCCTTCAGGGTGTCTGAGGAAACCTGGAAAGACCCTATCTACAATGACAGCTGGATGTGGCATAAGGCTGGACACTTGGGACTGAGCGGATTGGTGAGATTGGGTGAGCAAATGCAGCCCCTTTCAAGCAATAATGCATGGCCCCCATTCCATGGGTCCCAACTCTCCAGGTTGAAGGGAATATTACTACAGCTATAACATGTACAGGAAACCTAGAGAATGTACACACTGTGAATACGAAAGGTTTCTAAAACTCAACGAATAGTCCCTCTCCTGGTGCTCCAGTTTGACTTTCCAACTGCCTTACTATCAATCTCCCAACTTGGAGAGACAGGCCCTTTAACCTCCTGGTTTGCACAGGTTCCCAATTTGGCAGAGGATGGAAGGGACGAGGGAGAACCCATGAGAGAGTAGCTGTTAGGCATTTGGACGGGCACATGTGACTCTAATTTCCCGGAAAGAAGAAGAATTAACCAAAGTCTCAGCCACCCACCGGGAACCAGTATAGGACATGATCCAAAATTTTGGACTTGCGTTCAGCTCACAAAGAACGAGTTGAGAAATGGAGCTCAGGGGCACAGCAATTCACAAACTGGCAGAGTGATAAAGGACAACTGTCGTCCAAAAATCTGTTGAGGGAAGTCAACGAGGCGGACTTGAAAGCGAGGCAAAAAAGCAGGAAACAGATTTCAAGAGGTACCTTGGAATTGCCTATAAAGCACAGGAAGAGGGGCACAACTTGGACAATGGTGCACTTGGCCAAAAAGGGCGTATGCGTTTTCTCCTGAATATATTCAGGAGAAAACGCATACGCCCTCTTTGGCCAAGCAAGCAAGCGCGCAATGCAAATCTGCACTACAAAGAAGTATCACTTCCCACCATTCAAAAGAGACATCCACAAAATGTGTAAAAACCAGAAAGGCAAGACAGGCCCTGGAGAACAGCGAGCCTTGTTATGCTGATGGGCGGGATGTAAATTGCCAACTGCCTCACTGGAGGAGTGCATTGTGTTCCCTAAAACAAGTAAACAACAGAGCTATAGAGCCAAGGCCACTTCCAGTCTAGGGAATATACCTTGGGAAAACTGAAAATCAATAAGAAAGAGCCACCTCCAAATTTCGGGCTGCACTGACTACGAGAACCTCAACTTGGGTACACATTAAATATCCCAGGAAATATAAAAATGGTTCAAAACATTGTGGTACTTACGTACGATGAAATATCCCTCAGCCATGAAATCAATGTCTTAAGACCAGTAGCAGCAAAGTGAGTGGATTCAGGTACGATGATTCTAAGTGAAATAAGTCACACAGAAAAAGAAACTTATCATAAGATATCACTTATGAAGATCCTGTAAACATGGCTACACGTGAACTGAGTTAGGAAAGAGAACAGAGTCTCACATTTAGAAAACACTCTTATGCCTGCATAAAGGGGAAGGAGAGGTGGGGTGATGCATAAAACCAGAGTTTGATATAAGTACAGGGACCGTTGCAAAAACCAACTTTGGAATAGACAAGTCCTACACCATCCTCAGTGAAAGAGACTCAAAACCCCATATTTCCCGCAGAGGAATATATCTGAGTAGTAAGAATCTTAAAACCGATGTATAGATATGACTGCATAAGGAAAACAAGTGTGTCTAGAGTGGCATAAACATGGCAGCGAGAATCAGCTCAAACCCACTCTAAAAAGGAATTTCTAAAGCAAAACCAAAAAACAGGGAAATTCTTTACAATTCCTTCAGGGTGTCTGAGGAAACCTGGAAAGACCCTATCTACAATGACAGCTGGATGTGGCATAAGGCTGGACACTTGGGACTGAGAGGATTGGTGAGATTGGGTGAGCAAATGCAGACCCTTTCAAGCAATAATGCATGGCCGCCATTCCATGGGTCCCAACTCTCCAGGTTGAAGGGAATATTACTACAGCTATAACATGTACAGGAAACCTAGAGAATGTACACACTGTGAATACGAAAGGATTCGAAAACTCAACGAATAGTCCCTCTCCTGGTGCTCCAGTTTGACTTTCCAACTGCCTTACTATCAATCTCCCAACTTGGAGAGACAGGCCCTTTAACCTCCTGGTTTGCACAGGTTCCCAATTTGGCAGAGGATGGAAGGGACGAGGGAGAACCCATGAGAGAGTAGCTGTTAGGCATTTGGACGGGCACATGTCACTCTAATTTCCCGGCAGGAAGAAGAATTAACCAAAGTCTCAGCCACCCACCGGGAACCAGTATAGGACATGATCCAAAATTTTGGACTTGCGTTCAGCTCACAAAGAACGAGTTGAGAAATGGAGCTCAGGGGCACAGCAATTCACAAACTGGCAGAGTGATAAAGGACAACTATCGTCCAAAAATCTTTTGAGGGAAGTCAACGAGGCAGACTTGAAAGCGAGGCAAAATAGCAGGAAACAGATTTCAAGAGGTACCTTGGAATCGCCTGTAAAGCACAGGAAGAGGGGCACAACTTGGACAATGGTGCACTTGGCCAAAGAGCGCGTATGCGTTTTCTCCTGAATATATTCAGGAGAAAACGCATACGCCCTTTTTGGCCAAGCAAGCAAGCGCGCAATGCAAATCTGCACTACAAAGAAGTATCACTTCCCACCATTCAAAAGAGACATCCACAAAATGTGTAAAAACCAGAAAGGCAAGACAGGCCCTGGAGAACAGGGAGCCTTGTTATGCTGATGGGCGGGATGTAAATTGCCAACTGCCTCACTGGAGGAGTGCATTGTGTTCCCTAAAACAAGTAAACAACAGAGCTACAGAGCCAAGGCCACTTCCAGTCTAGGGAATATACCTTGGGAAAACTGAAAATCAATAAGAAAGACCCACCTCCAAATTTCGGGCTGCACTGACTACAAGAACCTCAACTTGGGTACACCTTAAATATCCCAGGAAATATAAAAATGGTTCAAAACATTGTGGTACTTACGTACGATGAAATATCCCTCAGCCATGAAATCAATGTCTTAAGACCAGTAGCAGCAAAGTGAGTGGATTCAGGTACGATGATTCTAAGTGAAATAAGTCACACAGAAAAAGAAACTTATCATAAGATATCACTTATGAAGATCCTGTAAACATGGCTACACGTGAACTGAGTTAGGAAAGAGAACAGAGTCTCACATTTAGAAAACACTCTTATGCCTGCATAAAGGGGAAGGAGAGGTGGGGTGATGCATAAAACCAGAGTTTGATATAAGCACAGGGACCATTCCAAAAACCAACTTTGGAATAGACAAGTCCTACACCATCCTCAGTGAAAGAGACTCAAAACCCCATATTTCCCGCAGAGGAATATATCTGACTAGTAAGAATCTTAAAACCGATGTATAGATATGACTGCATAAGGGAATCAAGTGTGTCTAGAGTGGCATAAACATGGCAGCGAGAATCAGCTCAAACCCACTCTAAAAAGGAATTTCAAAAGCAAAACCAAAAAACAGGGAAATTCTTTACAATTCCTTCAGGGTGTCTGAGGAAACCTGGAAAGACCCTATCTACAATGACAGCTGGATGTGGCATAAGGCTGGACACTTGGGACTGAGAGGATTGGTGAGATTGGGTGAGCAAATGCAGACCCTTTCAAGCAATAATGCATGGCCGCCATTCCATGGGTCCCAACTCTCCAGGTTGAAGGGAATATTACTACAGCTATAACATGTACAGGAAACCTAGAGAATGTACACACTGTGAATACGAAAGGATTCGAAAACTCAACGAATAGTCCCTCTCCTGGTGCTCCAGTTTGACTTTCCAACTGCCTTACTATCAATCTCCCAACTTGGAGAGACAGGCCCTTTAAGCTCCTGGTTTGCACAGGTTCCCAATTTGGCAGAGGATGGAAGGGATGAGGGAGAACCCATGAGAGAGTAGCTGTTAGGCATTTGGATGGGCACATGTCACTCTAATTTCCCGGCAGGAAGAAGAATTAACCAAAGTCTCAGCCACCCACCGGGAACCAGTATAGGACATGATCCAAAATTTTGGACTTGCGTTCAGCTCACAAAAGACGAGTTGAGAAATGGAGCTCAGGGGCACAGCAATTCACAAACTGGCAGAGTGATAAAGGACAACTATCTTCCAAAAATCTGTTGAGGGAAGTCAACAAGGCGGACTTGAAAGCGAGGCAAAATAGCAGGAAACAGATTTCAAGAGGTACCTTGGAATCGCCTGTAAAGCACAGGAAGAGGGGCACAACTTGGACAATGGTGCACTTGGCCAAAAAGGGCGTATGCGTTTTCTCCTGAATATATTCAGGAGAAAACGCATACGCCCTTTTTGGCCAAGCAAGCAAGCGGGCAATGCAAATCTGCACTACAAAGAAGTATCATTTCCCACCGGTCAAAAGGGACATCCACAAAATGTGTAAAAACCAGAAAGGCAAGATAGGCCCTGGAGAACAGGGAGCCTTGTTATGCTGATGGGCGGGATGTAAATTGCCAACTGCCTCACTGGAGGAGTGCATTGTGTTCCCTAAAACAAGTAAACAACAGAGCTACAGAGCCAAGGCCACTTCCTGTCTAGGGAATATACCTTGGGAAAACTGAAAATCCATAAGAAAGAGCCACCTCCAAATTTCGGGCTGCACTGACTACAAGAACCTCAACTTGGGTACACCTTAAATATCCCAGGAAATATAAAAATGGTTCAAAACATTGTGGTACTTACATACGATGGAATATCCCTCAGCCATGAAATCAATGTCTTAAGACCAGTAGCAGCAAAGTGAGTGGATTCAGGTACGATGATTCTAAGTGAAATAAGTCACACAGAAAAAGAAACTTATCATAAGATATCACTTATGAAGATCCTGTAAACATGGCTACACGTGAACTGAGTTAGGAAAGAGAACAGAGTCTCACATTTAGAAAACACTCTTATGCCTGCATAAAGGGGAAGGAGAGGTGGGTGATGCATAAAACCAGAGTTTGATATAAGCACAGGGACCGTTCCAAAAACCAACTTTGGAATAGACAAGACCTACACCTTCCTCAGTGAAAGGGACTCAAAACCCCATATTTCCCGCAGAGGAATATATCTGACTAGTAAGAATCTTAAAACCTATGTATTGATATGACTCCATAAGGGAATCAAGTGTGTCTAGAGTGGCATAAACATGGCAGCGAGAATCAGCTCAAACCCACTGTAAAAAGGAATTTCAAAAGCAAAACCAAAAAACAGGGAAATTCTTTACAATTCCTTCAGGGTGTCTGAGGAAACCTGGAAAGACCCTATCTACAATGACAGCTGGATGTGGCATAAGGCTGGACACTTGGGACTGAGAGGATTGGTGAGATTGGGTGAGCAAATGCAGACCCTTTCAAGCAATAATGCATGGCCCCCATTCCATGGGTCCCAACTCTCCAGGTTGAAGGGAATATTACTACAGCTATAACATGTACAGGAAACCTAGAGAATGTACACACTGTGAATACGAAAGGTTTCTAAAACTCAACGAATAGTCCCTCTCCTGGTGCTCCAGTTTGACTTTCCAACAGCCTTACTATCAATCTCCCAACTTGGAGAGACAGGCCCTTTAACCTCCTGGTTTGCACAGGTTCCCAATTTGGCAGAGGATGGAAGGGAGGAGGGAGAAACCATGAGAGAGTAGCTGTTAGGCATTTGGACGGGCACATGTCACTCTAATTTCCCGGCAGGAAGAAGAATTAACCAAAGTCTCAGCCACCCACCGGGAACCAGTATAGGACATGATCCAAAATTTTGGACTTGCGTTCAGCTCACAAAGAACGAGTTGAGAAATGGAGCTCAGGGGCACAGCAATTCACAAACTGGCAGAGTGATAAAGGACAACTATCGTCCAAAAATCTGTTGAGGGAAGTCAACGAGGCGGACTTGAAAGCGAGGCAAAATAGCAGGAAACAGATTTCAAGAGGTACCTTGGAATCGCCTGTAAAGCACAAGAAGAGGGGCACAAGTTGGACAATGGTGCACTTGGCCAAAAAGGGCGTATGCGTTTTCTCCTGAATATATTCAGGAGAAAACGCATACGCCCCTTTTGGCCAAGCAAGCAAGCGGGCAATGCAAATCTGCACTACAAAGAAGTATCATTTCCCACCGGTCAAAAGGGACATCCACAGAATGTGTAAAAACCAGAAAGGCAAGACAGGCCCTGGAGAACAGGGAGCCTTGTTATGCTGATGGGCGGGATGTAAATTGCCAACTGCC
This sequence comes from Mesoplodon densirostris, assembly GCF_025265405.1. Lineage (NCBI taxonomy): Eukaryota > Metazoa > Chordata > Mammalia > Artiodactyla > Ziphiidae > Mesoplodon > Mesoplodon densirostris. The sequence goes on from NC_082661.1 coordinate 124,722,552, forward strand.
TCACTGGAGGAGTGCATTGTGTTCCCTAAAACAAGTAAACAACAGAGCTACAGAGCCAAGGCCACTTCCAGTCTAGGGAATATACCTTGGGAAAACTGAAAATCAATATGAAAGAGCCACCTCCAAATTTCGGGCTGCACTGACTACAAGAACCTCAACTTGGGTACACCTTAAATATCCCAGGAAATATAAAAATGGTTCAAAGCATTGTGGTACTTACGTACGATGGAATATCCCTCAGCCATGAAATTAATGTCATAAGACCAGTCGCAGCAAAGTGAGTGGATTCAGGTACGATGATTCTAAGTGAAATATGTCACACAGAAAAAGAAACTTATCATAAGATATCACTTATGAAGATCCTGTAAACATGGCTACACGTGAACTGAGTTAGGAAAGAGAACAGAGTCTCACATTTAGAAAACACTCTTATGCCTGCATAAAGGGGAAGGGGAGGTGGGGTGATGCATAAAACCAGAGTTTGATATAAGCACAGGGACCGTTCCAAAAACCAACTTTGGAATAGACAAGACCTACACCATCCTCAGTGAAAGAGACTCAAAACCCCATATTTCCCGCAGAGGAATATATCTGACTAGTAAGAATCTTAAAACCGATGTATAGATATGACTGCATAAGGGAATCAATTGTGTCTAGAGTGGCATAAACATGGCAGCGAGAATCAGCTCAAACCCACTCTAAAAAGGAATTTCAAAAGCAAAACCAAAAAACAGGGAAATTTTTTACAATTCCTTCAGGGTGTCTGAGGAAACCTGGAAAGACCCTCTCTACAATGACAGCTGGATGTGGCATAAGGCTGGACACTTGGGACTGAGAGGATTGGTGAGATTGGGTGAGCAAATGCAGACCCTTTCAAGCAATAATGCATGGCCCCCATTCCATGGGTCCCAACTCTCCAGGTTGAAGGGAATATTACTACAGCTATAACATGTACAGGAAACCTAGAGAATGTACACACTGTGAATACGAAAGGATTCTAAAACTCAACGAATAGTCCCAATCCTGGTGCTCCAGTTTGACTTTCCAACAGCCTTACTATCAATCTCCCAACTTGGAGAGACAGGCCCTTTAACCTCCTGGTTTGCACAGGTTCCCAATTTGGCAGAGGATGGAAGGGACGAGGGAGAACCCATGAGAGAGTAGCTGTTAGGCATTTGGACGGGCACATGTCACTCTAATTTCCCGGCAGGAAGAAGAATTAACCAAAGTCTCAGCCACCCACCAGGAACCAGTATAGGACATGATCCAAAATTTTGGACTTGCGTTCAGCTCACAAAGAACGAGTTGAGAAATGGAGCTCAGGGGCACAGCAATTCACAAACTGGCAGAGTGATAAAGGACAACTATCGTCCAATAATCTTTTGAGGGAAGTCAACGAGGCAGACTTGAAAGCGAGGCAAAATAGCAGGAAACAGATTTCAAGAGGTACCTTGGAATCGCCTGTAAAGCACAGGAAGAGGGGCACAACTTGAACAATGGTGCACTTGGCCAAAGAGGGCGTATGCGTTTTCTCCTGAATATATTCAGGAGAAAACGCATACGCCCATTTTGGCCAAGCAAGCAAGCGCGCAATGCAAATCTGCACTACAAAGAAGTATCACTTCCCACCATTCAAAAGAGACATCCACAAAATGTGTAAAAACCAGAAAGGCAAGACAGGCCCTGGAGAACAGGGAGCCTTGTTATGCTGATGGGCGGGATGTAAATTGCCAACTGCCTCACTGGAGGAGTGCATTGTGTTCCCTAAAACAAGTAAACAACAGAGCTACAGAGCCAAGGCCACTTCCAGTCTAGGGAATATACCTTGGGAAAACTGAAATTCAATAAGAAAGAGCCACCTCCAAATTTCGGGCTGCACTGTCTACAAGAACCTCAACTTGGGTACACCTTAAATATCCCAGGAAATATAAAAATGGTTCAAAACATTGTGGTACTTACGTACGATGGAATATCCCTCAGCCATGAAATCAATGTCTTAAGACCAGTAGCAGCAAAGTGAGTGGATTCAGGTACGATGATTCTAAGTGAAATAAGTCACACAGAAAAAGAAACTTATCATAAGATATCACTTATGAAGATCCTGTAAACATGGCTACACGTGAACTGAGTTAGGAAAGAGAACAGAGTCTCACATTTAGAAAACACTCTTATGCCTGCATAAAGGGGAAGGAGAGGTGGGGTGATGCATAAAACCAGAGTTTGATATAAGCACAGGGACCGTTCCAAAAACCAACTTTGGAATAGACAAGTCCTACACCATCCTCAGTGAAAGAGACTCAAAACCCCATATTTCCCGCAGAGGAATATATCTGACTAGTAAGAATCTTAAAACCGATGTATAGATATGACTGCATAAGGGAATCAAGTGTGTCTAGAGTGGCATAAACATGGCAGCGAGAATCAGCTCAAACCCACTCTAAAAATGAATTTCAAAAGCAAAACCAAAAAACAGGGAAATTCTTTACAATTCCTTCAGGGTGTCTGAGGAAACCTGGAAAGACCCTATCTACAATGACAGCTGGATGTGGCATAAGGCTGGACACTTGGGACTGAGAGGATTGGTGAGATTGGGTGAGCAAATGCAGACCCTTTCAAGCAATAATGCATGGCCGCCATTCCATGGGTCCCAACTCTTCAGGTTGAAGGGAATATTACTACAGCTATAACATGTACAGGAAACCTAGAGAATGTACACACTGTGAATACGAAAGGATTCGAAAACTCAACGAATAGTCCCTCTCCTGGTGCTCCAGTTTGACTTTCCAACTGCCTTACTATCAATCTCCCAACTTGGAGAGACAGGCCCTTTAACCTCCTGGTTTGCACAGGTTCCCAATTTGGCAGAGGATGGAAGGGACGAGGGAGAACCCATGAGAGAGTAGCTGTTAGGCATTTGGACGGGCACATGTCACTCTAATTTCCCGGAAGGAAGAAGAATTAACCAAAGTCTCAGCCACCCACCGGGAACCAGTATAGGACATGATCCAAAATTTTGGACTTGCGTTCAGCTCACAAAGAACGAGTTGAGAAATGGAGCTCAGGGGCACAGCAATTCACAAACTGGCAGAGTGATAAAGGACAACTGTCGTCCAAAAATCTGTTGAGGGAAGTCAACGAGGCGGACTTGAAAGCGAGGCAAAATAGCAGGAAACAGATTTCAAGAGGTACCTTGGAATCGCCTGTAAAGCACAGGAAGAGGGGCACAACTTGGACAATGGTGCACTTGGCCAAAAAGGGCGTATGTGTTTTCTCCTGAATATATTCAGGAGAAAACGCATACGCCCTTTTTGGCCAAGCAAGCAAGCGCGCAATGCAAATCTGCACTACAAAGAAGTATCACTTCCCACCATTCAAAAGAGACATCCACAAAATGTGTAAAAACCAGAAAGGCAAGACAGGCCCTGGAGAACAGGGAGCCTTGTTATGCTGATGGGCGGGATGTAAATTGCCAACTGCCTCACTGGAGGAGTGCATTGTGTTCCCTAAAACAAGTAAACAACAGAGCTACAGAGCCAAGGCCACTTCCAGTCTAGGGAATATACCTTGGGAAAACTGAAAATCAATAAGAAAGAGCCACCTCCAAATTTCGGGCTGCACTGACTACAAGAACCTCAACTTGGGTACACCTTAAATATCCCAGGAAATATAAAAATGGTTCAAAACATTGTGGTACTTACATACGATGGAATATCCCTCAGCCATGAAATCAATGTCTTAAGACCAGTAGCAGCAAAGTGAGTGGATTCAGGTACGATGATTCTAAGTGAAATAAGTCACACAGAAAAAGAAACTTATCATAAGATATCACTTATGAAGATCCTGTAAACATGGCTACACGTGAACTGAGGTAGGAAAGAGAACAGAGTCTCACATTTAGAAAACACTCTTATGCCTGCATAAAGGGGAAGGGGAGGTGGGGTGATGCATAAAACCAGAGTTTGATATAAGCACAGGGACCGTTCCAAAAACCAACTTTGGAATAGACAAGACCTACACCATCCTCAGTGAAAGAGACTCAAAACCCCATATTTCCCGCAGAGGAATATATCTGACTAGTAAGAATCTCAAAACCGATGTATAGATATGACTGCATAAGGGAATCAATTGTGTCTAGAGTGGCATAAACATGGCAGCGAGAATCAGCTCAAACCCACTCTAAAAAGGAATTTCAAAAGCAAAACCAAAAAACAGGGAAATTTTTTACAATTCCTTCAGGGTGTCTGAGGAAACCTGGAAAGACCCTCTCTACAATGACAGCTGGATGTGGCATAAGGCTGGACACTTGGGACTGAGAGGATTGGTGAGATTGGGTGAGCAAATGCAGACCCTTTCAAGCAATAATGCATGGCCCCCATTCCATGGGTCCCAACTCTCCAGGTTGAAGGGAATATTACTACAGCTATAACATGTACAGGAAACCTAGAGAATGTACACACTGTGAATACGAAAGGATTCTAAAACTCAACGAATAGTCCCAATCCTGGTGCTCCAGTTTGACTTTCCAACAGCCTTACTATCAATCTCCCAACTTGGAGAGACAGGCCCTTTAACCTCCTGGTTTGCACAGGTTCCCAATTTGGCAGAGGATGGAAGGGACGAGGGAGAACCCATGAGAGAGTAGCTGTTAGGCATTTGGACGGGCACATGTCACTCTAATTTCCCGGCAGGAAGAAGAATTAACCAAAGTCTCAGCCACCCACCGGGAACCAGTATAGGACATGATCCAAAATTTTGGACTTGCGTTGAGCTCACAAAGAACGAGTTGAGAAATGGAGCTCAGGGGCACAGCAATTCACAAACTGGCAGAGTGATAAAGGACAACTATCGTCCAAAAATCTTTTGAGGGAAGTCAACGAGGCAGACTTGAAAGCGAGGCAAAATAGCAGGAAACAGATTTCAAGAGGTACCTTGGAATCGCCTGTAAAGCACAGGAAGAGGGGCACAACTTGGACAATGGTGCACTTGGCCAAAGAGGGCGTATGCGTTTTCTCCTGAATATATTCAGGAGAAAACGCATACGCCCTTTTTGGCCAAGCAAGCAAGCGCGCAATGCAAATCTGCACTACAAAGAAGTATCACTTCCTACCATTCAAAAGAGACATCCACAAAATGTGTAAAAACCAGAAAGGCAAGACAGGCCCTGGAGAACAGGGAGCCTTGTTATGCTGATGGGCGGGATGTAAATTGCCAACTGCCTCACTGGAGGAGTGCATTGTGTTCCCTAAAACAAGTAAAAAACAGAGCTACAGAGCCAAGGCCACTTCCAGTCTAGGGAATATACCTTGGGAAAACTGAAAATCAATAAGAAAGAGCCACCTCCAAATTTCGGGCTGCACTGACTACAAGAACCTCAACTTGGGTACACCTTAAATATCCCAGGAAATATAAAAATGGTTCAAAACATTGTGGTACTTACGTACGATGGAATATCCCTCAGCCATGAAATCAATGTCTTAAGACCAGTAGCAGCAAAGTGAGTGGATTCAGGTACGATGATTCTAAGTGAAATAAGTCACACAGAAAAAGAAACTTATCATAAGATATCACTTATGAAGATCCTGTAAACATGGCTACACGTGAACTGAGTTAGGAAAGAGAACAGAGTCTCACATTTAGAAAACACTCTTATGCCTGCATAAAGGGGAAGGAGAGGTGGGGTGATGCATAAAACCAGAGTTTGATATAAGCACAGGGACCGTTCCAAAAACCAACTTTGGAATAGACAAGTCCTACACCATCCTCAGTGAAAGAGACTCAAAACCCCATATTTCCCGCAGAGGAATATATCTGACTAGTAAGAATCTTAAAACCGATGTATAGATATGACTGCATAAGGTAATCAAGTGTGTCTAGAGTCGCATAAACATGGCAGCGAGAATCAGCTCAAACCCACTCTAAAAAGGAATTTCAAAAGCAAAACCAAAAAACAGGGAAATTCTTTACAATTCCTTCAGGGTGTCTGAGGAAACCTGGAAAGACCCTATCTACAATGACAGCTGGATGTGGCATAAGGCTGGACACTTGGGACTGAGAGGATTGGTGAGATTGGGTGAGCAAATGCAGACCCTTTCAAGCAATAATGCATGGCCGCCATTCCATGGGTCCCAACTCTCCAGGTTGAAGGGAATATTACTACATCTATAACATGTACAGGAAACCTAGAGAATGTACACACTGTGAATACGAAAGGATTCTAAAACTCAACGAATAGTCCCAATCCTGGTGCTCCAGTTTGACTTTCCAACAGCCTTACTATCAATCTCCCAACTTGGAGAGACAGGCCCTTTAACCTCCTGGTTTGCACAGGTTCCCAATTTGGCAGAGGATGGAAGGGACGAGGGAGAACCCATGAGAGAGTAGCTGTTAGGCATTTGGACGGGCACATGTCACTCTAATTTCCCGGCAGGAAGAAGAATTAACCAAAGTCTCAGCCACCCACCGGGAACCAGTATAGGACATGATCCAAAATTTTGGACTTGCGTTCAGCTCACAAAGAACGAGTTGAGAAATGGAGCTCAGGGGCACAGCAATTCACAAACTGGCAGAGTGATAAAGGACAACTATCGTCCAAAAATCTGTTGAGGGAATTCAACGAGGCAGACTTGAAAGCGAGGCAAAATAGCAGGAAACAGATTTCAAGAGGTACCTTGGAATCGCCTGTAAAGCACAGGAAGAGGGGCACAACTTGGACAATGGTGCACTTGGCCAAAGAGGGCGTATGCGTTTTCTCCTGAATATATTCAGGAGAAAACGCATACGCCCTCTTTGGCCAAGCAAGCAAGCGCGCAATGCAAATCTGCACTACAAACAAGTATCACTTCCCACCATTCAAAAGAGACATCCACAATATGTGTAAAAACCAGAAAGGCAAGACAGGCTCTGGAGAACAGGGAGCCTTGTTATGCTGATGGGCGGGATGTAAATTGCCAACTGCCTCACTGGAGGAGTGCATTGTGTTCCCTAAAACAAGTAAACAACAGAGCTACAGAGCCAAGGCCACTTCCAGTCTAGGGAATATACCTTGGGAAAACTGAAAATCAATATGAAAGAGCCACCTCCAAATTTAGGGCTGCACTGACTACAAGAACCTCAACTTGGGTACACCTTAAATATCCCAGGAAATATAAAAATGGTTCAAAACATTGTGGTAATTTCGTACGATGGAATATCCCTCAGCCATGAAATCAATGTCATAAGACCAGTAGCAGCAAAGTGAGTGGATTCAGGTACGATGATTCTAAGTGAAATAAGTCACACAGAAAAAGAAACTTATCATAAGATATCACTTATGAAGATCCTGTAAACATGGCTACACGTGAACTGAGTTAGGAAAGAGAACAGAGTCTCACATTTAGAAAACACTCTTATGCCTGCATAAAGGGGAAGGAGAGGTGGGGTGATGCATAAAACCAGAGTTTGATATAAGCACAGGGACCGTTCCAAAAACCAACTTTGGAATAGACAAGACCTACACCTTCCTCAGTGAAAGAGACTCAAAACCCCATATTTCCCGCAGAGGAATATATCTGACTAGTAAGAATCTTAAAACCTATGTATTGATATGACTCCATAAGGGAATCAAGTGTGTCTAGAGTGGCATAAACATGGCAGCGAGAATCAGCTCAAACCCACTCTAAAAAGGAATTTCAAAAGCAAAACCAAAAAACAGGGAAATTCTTTACAATTCCTTCAGGGTGTCTGAGGAAACCTGGAAAGACCCTATCTACAATGACAGCTGGATGTGGCATAAGGCTGGACACTTGGGACTGAGAGGATTGGTGAGATTGGGTGAGCAAATGCAGACCCTTTCAAGCAATAATGCATGGCCCCCATTCCATGGGTCCCAACTCTCCAGGTTGAAGGGAATATTACTACAGCTATAACATGTACAGGAAACCTAGAGAATGTACACACTGTGAATACGAAAAGTTTCTAAAACTCAACGAATAGTCCCTCTCCTGGTGCTCCAGTTTGACTTTCCAACTGCCTTACTATCAATCTCCCAACTTGGAGAGACAGGCCCTTTAACCTCCTGGTTTGCACAGGTTCCCAATTTGGCAGAGGATGGAAGGGACGAGGGAGAACCCATGAGAGAGTAGCTGTTAGGCATTTGGACGGGCACATGTCACTCTAATTGCCCGGCAGGAAGAAGAATTAACCAAAGTCTCAGCCACCCACCGGGAACCAGTATAGGACATGATCCAAAATTTTGGACTTGCGTTCAGCTCACAAAAAACGAGTTGAGAAATGGAGCTCAGGGGCACAGCAATTCACAAACTGGCAGAGTGATAAAGGACAACTATCGTCCAAAAATCTGTTGAGGGAAGTCAACGAGGCGGACTTGAAAGCGAGGCAAAATAGCAGGAAACAGATTTCAAGAGGTACCTTGGAATCGCCTGTAAAGCACAGGAAGAGGGGCACAACTTGGACAATGGTGCACTTGGCCAAAAAGGGCGTATGCGTTTTCTCCTGAATATATTCAGGAGAAAACGCATACGCACTTTTTGGCCAAGCAAGCAAGCGGGCAATGCAAATCTGCACTACAAAGAAGTATCACTTCCCACCGGTCAAAAGGGACATCCACAAAATGTGTAAAAACCAGAAAGGCAAGACAAGTCCTGGAGAACAGGGAGCCTTGTTATGCTGATGGGCGGGATGTAAATTGCCAACTGCCTCACTGGAGGAGTGCATTGTGTTCCCTAAAACAAGTAAACAACAGAGCTACAGAGCCAAGGCCACTTTCAGTCTAGGGAATATACCTTGGGAAAACTGAAAATCAATAAGAAAGAGCCACCTCCAAATTTAGGGCTGCACTGACTACAAGAACCTCAACTTGGGTACACCTTAAATATCCCAGGAAATATAAAAATGGTTCAAAACATTGTGGTACTTACGTACGATGGAATATCCCTCAGCCATGAAATGAATGTCATAAGACCAGTAGCAGCAAAGTGAGTGGATTCAGGTACGATGATTCTAAGTGAAATAAGTCACACAGAAAAAGAAACTTATCATAAGATATCACTTATGAAGAGCCTGTAAACATGGCTACACGTGAACTGAGTTAGGAAAGAGAACAGAGTCTCACATTTGGAAAAAACCCTTATGCCTGCATAAAGGGGAAGGAGAGGTGGGGTGATGCATAAAACCAGAGTTTGATATAAGCACAGGGACCGTTCCAAAAACCAACTTTGTAATAGACATGACCTACACCTTCCTCAGTGAAAGAGACTCAAAACCCCATATTTCCCGCAGAAGAATATATCTGACTAGTAAGAATCTTAAAACCTATGTATTGATATGACTCCATAAGGGAATCAAGTGTGTCTAGAGTGGCATAAACATGGCAGCGAGAATCAGCTCAAACCCACTCTAAAAAGGAATTTCAAAAGCAAAACCAAAAAACAGGGAAATTCTTTACAATTCCTTCAGGGTGTCTGAGGAAACCTGGAAAGACCCTATCTACAATGACAGCTGGATCTGGCATAAGGCTGGACACTTGGGACTGAGAGGATTGGTGAGATTGGGTGAGCAAATGCAGACCCTTTCAAGCAATAATGCATGGCCCCCATTCCATGGGTCCCAACTCTCCAGGTTGAAGGGAATATTACTACAGCTATAACATGTACAGGAAACCTAGAGAATGTACACACTGTGAATACGAAAGGATTCTAAAACTCAACGAATAGTCCCTCTCCTGGTGCTCCAGTTTGACTTTCCAACTGCCTTACTATCCATCTCCCAACTTGGAGAGACAGGCCCTTTAACCTCCTGGTTTGCACAGGTTCCCAATTTGGCAGAGGATGGAAGGGACGAGGGAGATCCCATGAGAGAGTAGCTGTTAGGCATTTGGATGGGCACATGTCACTCTAATTTCCCGGCAGGAAGAAGAATTAACCAAAGTCTCAGCCACCCACCGGGAACCAGTATAGGACATGATCCAAAATTTTGGACTTGCGTTCAGCTTACAAAAACGAGTTGAGAAATGGAGCTCAGGGGCACAGCAATTCACAAACTGGCAGAGTGATAAAGGACAACTATCGTCCAAAAATCTGTTGAGGGAAGTCAACGAGGCGGACTTGAAAGCGAGCAAAATAGCAGGAAACAGATTTCAAGAGGTACCTTGGAATCGCCTGTAAAGCACAGGAGGAGGGGCACAACTTGGACAATGGTGCACTTGGCCAAAAAGGGCGTATGCGTTTTCTCCTGAATATATTCAGGAGAAAACGCATACGCCCTTTTTGGCCAAGCAAGCAAGCGGGCAATGCAAATCTGCACTACAAAGAAGTATCACTTCCCACCAGTCAAAAGGGACATCCACAAAATGTGTAAAAACCAGAAAGGCAAGACAGGACCTGGAGAACAGGGAGCCTTGTTATGCTGATGGGCGGGATGTAAATTGCCAACTGCCTCACTGGAGGAGTGCATTGTGCTCCCTAAAACAAGTAAACAACAGAGCTACAGAGCCAAGGCCACTTTCAGTCTAGGGAATATACCTTGGGAAAACTAAAAATCAATAAGAAAGAGCCACCTCCAAATTTAGGGCTGCACTGACTACAAGAACCTCAACTTGGGTACACCTTAAATATCCCAGGAAATATAAAAATGGTTCAAAACATTGTGGTACTTACGTACGATGGAATATCCCTCAGCCATGATATCAATGTCATAAGACCAGTAGCAGCAAAGTGAGTGGATTCAGGTATGATGATTCTAAGTGAAATAAGTCACACAGAAAAAGAAACTTATCATAAGATATCACTTATGAAGAGCCTGTAAACATGGCTACACGTGAACTGAGTTAGGAAAGAGAACAGAGTCTCACATTTGGAAAAAACCCTTATGCCTGCATAAAGGGGAAGGAGAGGTGGGGTGATGCATAAAACCAGAGTTTGATATAAGCACAGGGACCGTTCCAAAAACCAACTTTGGAATAGACATGACCTACACCTTCCTCAGTGAAAGAGACTCAAAACCCCATATTTCCCGCAGAGGAATATATCTGACTAGTAAGAATCTTAAAACCTATGTATTGATATGACTCCATAAGGGAATCAATTGTGTCTAGAGTGGCATAAACATGGCAGCGAGAATCAGCTCAAACCCACTCTAAAAAGGAATTTCAAAAGCAAAACCAAAAAACAGGGAAATTCTTTACAATTCCTTCAGGGTGTCTGAGGAAACCTGGAAAGACCCTATCTACAATGACAGCTGGATGTGGCATAAGGCTGGACACTTGGGACTGAGAGGATTGGTGAGATTGGGTGAGCAAATGCAGACCCTTTCAAGCAATAATGCATGGCCCCCATTCCATGGGTCCCAACTCTCCAGGTTGAAGGGAATATTACTACAGCTATAACATGTACAGGAAACCTAGAGAATGTACACACTGTGAATACGAAAGGATTCTAAAACTCAACGAATAGTCCCTCTCCTGGTGCTCCAGTTTGACTTTCCAACTGCCTTACTATCCATCTCCCAACTTGGAGAGACAGGCCCTTTAACCTCCTGGTTTGCACAGGTTCCCAATTTGGCAGAGGATGAAAGGGACGAGGGAGAACCCATGAGAGAGTAGCTGTTAGGCATTTGGATGGGCACATGTCACTCTAATTTCCCGGCAGGAAGAAGAATTAACCAAAGTCTCAGCCACCCACCGGGAACCAGTATAGGACATGATCCAAAATTTTGGACTTGCGTTCAGCTTACAAAAACGAGTTGAGAAATGGAGCTCAGGGGCACAGCAATTCACAAACTGGCAGAGTGATAAAGGACAACTATCGTCCAAAAATCTGTTGAGGGAAGTCAACGAGGCGGACTTGAAAGCGAGCAAAATAGCAGGAAACAGATTTCAAGAGGTACCTTGGAATCGCCTGTAAAGCACAGGAGGAGGGGCACAACTTGGACAATGGTGCACTTGGCCAAAAAGGGCGTATGCGTTTTCTCCTGAATATATTCAGGAGAAAACGCATACGCCCTTTTTGGCCAAGCAAGCAAGCGGGCAATGCAAATCTGCACTACAAAGAAGTATCACTTCCCACCAGTCAAAAGGGACATCCACAAAATGTGTAAAAACCAGAAAGGCAAGACAGGACCTGGAGAACAGGGAGCCTTGTTATGCTGATGGGCGGGATGTAAATTGCCAACTGCCTCACTGGAGGAGTGCATTGTGCTCCCTAAAACAAGTAAACAACAGAGCTACAGAGCCAAGGCCACTTTCAGTCTAGGGAATATACCTTGGGAAAACTAAAAATCAATAAGAAAGAGCCACCTCCAAATTTAGGGCTGCACTGACTACAAGAACCTCAACTTGGGTACACCTTAAATATCCCAGGAAATATAAAAATGGTTCAAAACATTGTGGTACTTACGTACGATGGAATATCCCTCAGCCATGATATCAATGTCATAAGACCAGTAGCAGCAAAGTGAGTGGATTCAGGTATGATGATTCTAAGTGAAATAAGTCACACAGAAAAAGAAACTTATCATAAGATATCACTTATGAAGAGCCTGTAAACATGGCTACACGTGAACTGAGTTAGGAAAGAGAACAGAGTCTCACATTTGGAAAAAACCCTTATGCCTGCATAAAGGGGAAGGAGAGGTGGGGTGATGCATAAAACCAGAGTTTGATATAAGCACAGGGACCGTTCCAAAAACCAACTTTGGAATAGACATGACCTACACCTTCCTCAGTGAAAGAGACTCAAAACCCCATATTTCCCGCAGAGGAATATATCTGACTAGTAAGAATCTTAAAACCTATGTATTGATATGACTCCATAAGGGAATCAATTGTGTCTAGAGTGGCATAAACATGGCAGCGAGAATCAGCTCAAACCCACTCTAAAAAGGAATTTCAAAAGCAAAACCAAAAAACAGGGAAATTCTTTACAATTCCTTCAGGGTGTCTGAGGAAACCTGGAAAGACCCTATCTACAATGACAGCTGGATGTGGCATAAGGCTGGACACTTGGGACTGAGAGGATTGGTGAGATTGGGTGAGCAAATGCAGACCCTTTCAAGCAATAATGCATGGCCCCCATTCCATGGGTCCCAACTCTCCAGGTTGAAGGGAATATTACTACAGCTATAACATGTAAAGGAAACCTAGAGAATGTACACACTGTGAATACGAAAGGATTCTAAAACTCAACGAATAGTCCCTCTCCTGGTGCTCCAGTTTGACTTTCCAACTGCCTTACTATCAATCTCCCAACTTGGAGAGAGAGGCCCTTTAACCTCCTGGTTTGCACAGGTTCCCAATTTGGCAGAGGATGGAAGGGACGAGGGAGAACCCATGAGAGAGTAGCTGTTAGGCATTTGGATGGGAACATGTCACTCTAATTTCCCGGCAGGAAGAAGAATTAACCAAAGTCTCAGCCACCCACCGGGAACCAGTATAGGACATGATCCAAAATTTTGGACTTGCGTTCAGCTCACAAAGAACGAGTTGAGAAATGGAGCTCAGGGGCACAGCAATTCACAAACTGGCAGAGTGATAAAGGACAACTATAGTCCAAAAATCTGTTGAGGGAAGTCAACGAGGCGGACTTGAAAGCGAGGCAAAATAGCAGGAAACAGATTTCAAGAGGTACCTTGGAATCGCCTGTAAAGCACAGGAAGAGGGGCACAACTTGGACAATGGTGCACTTGGCCAAAAAGGGCGTATGCGTTTTCTCCTGAATATATTCAGGAGAAAACGCATACGCACTTTTTCGCCAAGCAAGCAAGCGGGCAATGCAAATCTGCACTACAAAGAAGTATCACTTCCCACCGGTCAAAAGGGACATCCACAAAATGTGTAAAAACCAGAAAGGCAAGACAAGTCCTGGAGAACAGGGAGCCTTGTTATGCTGATGGGCGGCATGTAAATTGCCAACTGCCTCACTGGAGGAGTGCATTGTGTTCCCTAAAACAAGTAAACAACAGAGCTACAGAGCCAAGGCCACTTTCAGTCTAGGGAATATACCTTGGGAAAACTGAAAATCAATAAGAAAGAGCCACCTCCAAATTTAGGGCTGCACTGACTACAAGAACCTCAACTTGGGTACACCTTAAATATCCCAGGAAATATAAAAATGGTTCAAAACATTGTGGTACTTACGTACGATGGAATATCCCTCAGCCATGATATCAATGTCATAAGACCAGTAGCAGCAAAGTGAGTGGATTCAGGTACGATGATTCTAAGTGAAATAAGTCACACAGAAAAAGAAACTTATCATAAGATATCACTTATGAAGAGCCTGTAAACATGGCTACACGTGAACTGAGTTAGGAAAGAGAACAGAGTCTCACATTTAGAAAAAACCCTTATGCCTGCATAAAGGGGAAGGAGAGGTGGGGTGATGCATAAAACCAGAGTTTGATATAAGCACAGGGACCGTTCCAAAAACCAACTTTGGAATAGACATGACCTACACCTTCCTCAGTGAAAGAGACTCAAAACCCCATATTTCCCGCAGAGGAATATATCTGACTAGTAAGAATCTTAAAACCTATGTATTGATATGACTCCATAAGGGAATCAAGTGTGTCTAGAGTGGCATAAACATGGCAGCGAGAATCAGCTCAAACCCACTCTAAAAATGAATTTCAAAAGCAAAACCAAAAAACAGGGAAATTCTTTACAATTCCTTCAGGGTGTCTGAGGAAACCTGGAAAGACCCTATCTACAATGACAGCTGGATGTGGCATAAGGCTGGACACTTGGGACTGAGAGGATTGGTGAGATTGGGTGAGCAAATGCAGACCCTTTCAAGCAATAATGCATGGCCCCCATTCCATGGGTCCCAACTCTCCAGGTTGAAGGGAATATTACTACAGCTATAACATGTACAGGAAACCTAGAGAATGTACACACTGTGAATACGAAAGGATTCTAAAACTCAACGAATAGTCCCTCTCCTGGTGCTCCAGTTTGACTTTCCAACTGCCTTACTATCAATCTCCCAACTTGGAGAGAGAGGCCCTTTAACCTCCTGGTTTGCACAGGTTCCCAATTTGGCAGAGGATGGAAGGGACGAGGGAGAACCCATGAGAGAGTAGCTGTTAGGCATTTGGATGGGCACATGTCACTCTAATTTCCCGGCAGGAAGAAGAATTAACCAAAGTCTCAGCCACCCACCGGGAACCAGTATAGGACATGATCCAAAATTTTGGACTTGCGTTCAGCTCACAAAGAACGAGTTGAGAAATGGAGCTCAGGGGCACAGCAATTCACAAACTGGCAGAGTGATAAAGGACAACTATCTTCCAAAAATCTGTTGAGGGAAGTCAACGAGGCGGACTTGAAAGCGAGGCAAAATAGCAGGAAACAGATTTCAAGAGGTACCTTGGAATCGCCTGTAAAGCACAGGAAGAGGGGCACAACTTGGACAATGGTGCACTTGGCCAAAAAGGGCGTATGCGTTTTCTCCTGAATATATTCAGGAGAAAACGCATACGCACTTTTTGGCCAAGCAAGCAAGCGGGCAATGCAAATCTGCACTACAAAGAAGTATCACTTCCCACCGGTCAAAAGGGACATCCACAAAATGTGTAAAAACCAGAAAGGCAAGACAAGTCCTGGAGAACAGGGAGCCTTGTTATGCTGATGGGCGGCATGTAAATTGCCAACTGCCTCACTGGAGGAGTGCATTGTGTTCCCTAAAACAAGTAAACAACAGAGCTACAGAGCCAAGGCCACTTTCAGTCTAGGGAATATACCTTGGGAAAACTGAAAATCAATAAGAAAGAGCCACCTCCAAATTTAGGGCTGCACTGACTACAAGAACCTCAACTTGGGTACACCTTAAATATCCCAGGAAATATTAAAATGGTTCAAAACTTTGTGGTACTTACGTACGATGGAATATCCCTCAGCAATGATATCAATGTCATAAGACCAGTAGCAGCAAAGTGAGTGGATTCAGGTACGATGATTCTAAGTGAAATAAGTCACACAGAAAAAGAAACTTATCATAAGATATCACTTATGAAGAGCCTGTAAACATGGCTACACGTGAACTGAGTTAGGAAAGAGAACAGAGTCTCACATTTAGAAAAAACCCTTATGCCTGCATAAAGGGGAAGGAGAGGTGGGGTGATGCATAAAACCAGAGTTTGATATAAGCACAGGGACCGTTCCAAAAACCAACTTTGGAATAGACATGACCTACACCTTCCTCAGTGAAAGAGACTCAAAACCCCATATTTCCCGCAGAGGAATATATCTGACTAGTAAGAATCTTAAAACCTATGTATTGATATGACTCCATAAGGGAATCAAGTGTGTCTAGAGTGGCATAAACATGGCAGCGAGAATCAGCTCAAACCCACTCTAAAAAGGAATTTCAAAAGCAAAACCAAAAAACAGGGAAATTCTTTACAATTCCTTCAGGGTGTCTGAGGAAACCTGGAAAGACCCTATCTACAATGACAGCTGGATGTGGCATAAGGCTGGACCCTTGGGACTGAGAGGATTGGTGAGATTGGGTGAGCAAATGCAGACCCTTTCAAGCAATAATGCATGACCCCCATTCCATGGGTCCCAACTCTCCATGTTGAAGGGAATATTACTACAGCTATAACATGTACAGGAAACCTAGAGAATGTACACACTGTGAATACGAAAGGATTCTAAAACTCAACGAATAGTCCCTCTCCTGGTGCTCCAGTTTGACTTTCCAACTGCCTTACTATCAATCTCCCAACGTGGAGAGACAGGCGCTTTAACCTCCTGGTTTGCACAGGTTCCCAATTTGGCAGAGGATGGAAGGGACGAGGGAGAACCCATGAGAGAGTAGCTGTTAGGCATTTGGACGGGCACATGTCACTCTAATTTCCCGGCAGGAAAAAGAATTAACCAAAGTCTCAGCCACCCACCGGGAACCAGTATAGGACATGATCCAAAATTTTGGACTTGCGTTCAGCTCACAAAAAACGAGTTGAGAAATGGAGCTCAGGGGCACAGCAATTCACAAACTGGCAGAGTGATAAAGGACAACTATCGTCCAAAAATCTGTTGAGGGAAGTCAACGAGGCGGACTTGAAAGCGAGGCAAAATAGCAGGAAACAGATTTCAAGAGGTACCTTGGAATCGCCTGTAAAGCACAGGAAGAGGGGCACAACTTGGAAAATGGTGCACTTGGCCAAAAAGGGCGTATGCGTTTTCTCCTGAATATATTCAGGAGAAAACGAATACCCCCTTTTTGGCCAATCAAGCAAGCGGGCAATGCAAATCTGCACTACAAAGAAGTATCACTTCCCACCGGTCAAAAGGGACATCCACAAAATGTGTAAAAACCAGAAAGGCAAGACAGGTCCTGGAGAACAGGGAGCCTTGTTATGCTGATGGGCGGGATGAAAATTGCCAACTGCCTCACTGGAGGAGTGCATTGTGCTCCCTAAAACAAGTAAACAACAGAGCTACAGAGCCAAGGCCACTTTCAGTCTAGGGAATATACCTTGGGAAAACTGAAAATCAATATGAAAGAGCCACCTCCAAATTTCGGGCTGCACTGACTACAAGAACCTCAACTTGGGTACACCTTAAATATCCCAGGAAATATAAAAATGGTTCAAAACTTTGTGGTACTTACGTACGATGGAATATCCCTCAGCCCTGAAATTAATGTCATAAGACCCGTCGCAGCAATGTGAGTGGATTCAGGTATGATGATTCTAAGTGAAATATGTCACACAGAAAAAGAAACTTATCATAAGATATCACTTATGAAGAGCCTGTAAACATGGCTACACGTGAACTGAGTTAGGAAAGAGAACAGAGTCTCACATTTAGAAAACACTCTATGCCTGCATAAAGGGGAAGGAGAGGTGGGGTGATGCATAAAACCAGAGTTTGATATAAGCTCAGGGACCGTTCCAAAAACCAACTTTGGAATAGACAAGACCTACACCTTCCTCAGTGAAAGAGACTCAAAACCCCATATTTCCCGCAGAGGAATATATATGACTAGTAAGAATCTTAAAACCTATGTATTGATATGACTCCATAAGGGAATCAAGTGTGTCTAGAGTGGCATAAACATGGCAGCGAGAATCAGCTCAAACCCACTATAAAAAGGAATTTCAAAAGGAAAACCAAAAAACAGGGAAATTCTTTACAATTCCTTCAGGGTGTCTGAGGAAACCTGGAAAGACCCTATCTACAATGACAGCTGGATGTGGCATAAGGCTGGACACTTGGGACTGAGAGGATTGGTGAGATTGGGTGAGCAAATGCAGACCCTTTCAAGCAATAATGCATGGCCCCCATTCCATGGGTCCCAACTCTCCAGGTTGAAGGGAATATTACTACAGCTATAACATGTACAGGAAACCTAGAGAATGTACACACTGTGAATACGAAAGGATTCTAAAACTCAACGAATAGTCCCTCTCCTGGTGCTCCAGTTTGACTTTCCAACTGCCTTACTATCAATCTCCCAACTTGGAGAGACTGGCCCTTTAACCTCCTGGTTTGCACAGGTTCCCAATTTGGCAGAGGATGGAAGGGACGAGGGAGAAACCATGAGAGAGTAGCTGTTAGGCATTCGGATGGGCACATGTCACTCTTATTTCCCGGCAGGAAGAAGAATTAACCAAAGTCTCAGCCACCCACCGGGAACCAGTATAGGACATGATCCAAAATTTTGGACTTGCGTTCAGCTCACAAAAAACGAGTTGAGAAATGGAGCTCAGGGGCACAGCAATTCACAAACTGGCAGAGTGATAAAGGACAACTATCGTCCAAAAATCTGTTGAGGGAAGTCAACGAGGCGGACTTGAAAGCGAGGCAAAATAGCAGGAAACAGATTTCAAGAGGTACCTTGGAATCGCCTGTAAAGCACAGGAAGAGGGGCACAACTTGGATAATGGTGCACTTGGCCAAAAAGGGCGTATGCGTTTTCTCCTGAATATATTCAGGAGAAAACGCATACGCCCTTTTTGGCCAAGCAAGCAAGCGGGCAATGCAAATCTGCACTACAAAGAAGTATCACTTCCCACCGGTCAAAAGGGTCATCCACAAAATGTGTAAAAACCAGAAAGGCAAGACAGGTCCTGGAGAACAGGGAGCCTTGTTATGCTGATGGGCGGGATGTAAATTGCCAACTGCCTCACTGGAGGAGTGAATTGTGCTCCCTAAAACAAGTAAACAACAGAGCTACACAGCCAAGGCCACTTCCAGTCTAGGGAATATACCTTGGGAAAACTGAAAATCAATATGAAAGAGCCACCTCCAAATTTCGGGCTGCACTGACTACAAGAACCTCAACTTGGGTACACCTTAAATATCACAGGAAATATAAAAATGGTTCAAAACATTGTGGTACTTACGTACGATGGAATATCCCTCAGCCATGAAATTAATGTCATAAGACCAGTCGCAGCAAAGTGAGTGGATTCAGGTATGATGATTCTAAGTGAAATAAGTCACACAGAAAAAGAAACTTATCATAAGATATCACTTATGAAGATCCTGTAAACATGGCTACACGTGAACTGAGTTAGGAAAGAGAACATAGTCTCCCATTAAAAAACACTCTTATGCCTGCATAAAGGGGATGGAGAGGTGGGGTGATGCATAAAACCAGAGTTTGATATAAGCACAGGGACCGTTCCAAAAACCAACTTTGGAATAGACAAGACCTACAGCTTCCTCAGTGAAAGAGACTCAAAACCCCATATTTCCCGCAGAGGAATACATCTGACTAGTAAGAATCTTAAAACCTATGTATTGATATGACTCCATAAGGGAATCAAGTGTGTCTAGAGTGGCATAAACATGGCAGCGAGAATCAGCTCAAACCCACTCTAAAAAGGAATTTCAAAAGCAAAACCAAAAAACAGGGAAATTCTTTACAATTCCTTCAGGGTGTCTGAGGATACCTGGAAAGACCCTATCTACAATGACAGCTGGATGTGGCATAAGGCTGGACACTTGGGACTGAGAGGATTGGTGAGATTGGGTGAGCAAACGCAGCCCCTTTCAAGCAATAATGCATGGCCCCCATTCCATGGGTCCCAACTCTCCAGGTTGAAGGGAATATTACTACAGCTATAACATGTACAGGAAACCTAGAGAATGTACACACTGTGAATACGAAAGGTTTCTAAAACTCAACGAATAGTCCCTCTCCTGGTGCTCCAGTTTGACTTTCCAACTGCCTTACTATCAATCTCCCAACTTGGAGAGACAGGCCCTTTAATCTCCTGGTGTGCACAGGTTCCCAAATTGGCAGAGGATGGAAGGGACGAGGGAGAACCCATGAGAGAGTAGCTGTTAGGCATTTGGACGGGCACATGTCACTCTAATTGCCCGGCAGGAAGAAGAATTAACCAAAGTCTCAGCCACCCACCGGGAACCAGTATAGGACATGATCCAAAATTTTGGACTTGCTTTCACCTCACAAAAAAACGAGTTGAGAAATGGAGCTCAGGGGCACAGCAATGCACAAACTGGCAGAGTGATAAAGGACAACTATCGTCCAAAAATCTGTTGAGGGAAGTCAACAAGGCGGACTTGAAAGCGAGGCAAAATAGCAGGAAACAGATTTCAAGAGGTTCCTTGGAATCGCCTGTAAAGCACAGGAAGAGGGGCACAACTTGGACAATGGTGCCCTTGGCCAAAATGGGCGTATGCGTTTTCTCCTGAATATATTCAGGAGAAAACGCATACGCCCTCTTTGGCCAAGCAAGCAAGCGGGCAATGCAAATCTGCACTACAAAGAAGTATCACTTCCCACCATTCAAAAGAGACATCCACAAAATGTGTAAAAACCAGAAAGGCAAGACAGGCCCTGGAGAACAGGGAGCCTTGTTATGCTGATGGGCGGGATGTAAATTGCCAACTGCCTCACTGGAAGAGTGCATTGTGTTCCCTAAAACAAGTAAACAACAGAGCTACAGAGCCAAGGCCACTTCCAGACTAGGGAATATACCTTGGGAAAACTGAAAATCAATAAGAAAGAGCCACCTCCAAATTTAGGGCTGCACTGACTACAAGAACCTCAACTTGGGTACACCTTAAATATCCCAGGAAATATAAAAATGGTTCAAAACATTGTGGTACTTACGTACGATGGAATATCCCTCAGCCATGAAATGAATGTCATAAGACCAGTAGCAGCAAAGTGAGTGGATTCAGGTACGATGATTCTAAGTGAAATAAGTCACACAGAAAAAGAAACTTGTCATAAGATATCACTTATGAAGATCCTGTAAACATGGCTACACGTGAACTGAGTTAGGAAAGAGAACAGAGTCTCACATTTAGAAAACACTCTTATGCCTGCATAAAGGGGAAGGAGAGGTGGGGTGATGCATAAAACCAGAGTTTGATATAAGCACAGGGACCGTTCCAAAAACCAACTTTGGAATAGACAAGACCTACACCTTCCTCAGTGAAAGAGACTCAAAACCCCATATTTCCCGCAGAGGAATATATCTGACTAGTAAGAATCTTAAAACCTATGTATTGATATGACTCCATAAGGGAATCAAGTGTGTCTAGAGTGGCATAAACATGGAAGCGAGAATCAGCTCAAACCCACTCTAAAAAGGAATTTCAAAAGCAAAACCAAAAAACAGGGAAATTCTTTACAATTCCTTCAGGGTGTCTGAGGAAACCTGGAAAGACCCTATCTACAATGACAGCTGGATGTGGCATAAGGCTGGACACTTGGGACTGAGCGGATTGGTGAGATTGGGTGAGCAAATGCAGCCCCTTTCAAGCAATAATGCATGGCCCCCATTCCATGGGTCCCAACTCTCCAGGTTGAAGGGAATATTACTACAGCTATAACATGTACAGGAAACCTAGAGAATGTACACACTGTGAATACGAAAGGTTTCTAAAACTCAACGAATAGTCCCTCTCCTGGTGCTCCAGTTTGACTTTCCAACTGCCTTACTATCAATCTCCCAACTTGGAGAGACAGGCCCTTTAACCTCCTGGTTTGCACAGGTTCCCAATTTGGCAGAGGATGGAAGGGACGAGGGAGAACCCATGAGAGAGTAGCTGTTAGGCATTTGGACGGGCACATGTGACTCTAATTTCCCGGAAGGAAGAAGAATTAACGAAAGTCTCAGCCACCCACCGGGAACCAGTATAGGACATGATCCAAAATTTTGGACTTGCGTTCAGCTCACAAAGAACGAGTTGAGAAATGGAGCTCAGGGGCACAGCAATTCACAAACTGGCAGAGTGATAAAGGACAACTGTCGTCCAAAAATCTGTTGAGGGAAGTCAACGAGGCGGACTTGAAAGCGAGGCAAAAAAGCAGGAAACAGATTTCAAGAGGTACCTTGGAATCGCCTGTAAAGCACAGGAAGAGGGGCACAACTTGGACAATGGTGCACTTGCCCAAAAAAGGGCGTATGCGTTTTCTCCTGAATATATTCAGGAGAAATCGCATACGCCCTTTTTTGCCAAGCAAGCAAGCGGGCAATGCAAATCTGCATTACAAAGAAGTATCATTTCCCACAGGTCAAAAGGGACATCCACAAAATGTGTAAAAACCAGAAAGGCAAGACAGGACCTGGAGAACAGGGAGCCTTGTTATGCTGATGGGCGGGATGTAAATTGCCAACTGCCTCACTGGAGGAGTGCATTGTGTTCCCTAAAACAAGTAAACAACAGAGCTACAGAGCCAAGGCCACTTCCAGTCTAGGGAATATACCTTGGGAAAACTGAAAATCAATAAGAAAGAGCCACCTCCAAATTTCGGGCTGCACTGACTACAAGAACCTCAACTTGTGTACACCTTAAATATCCCAGGAAATATAAAAATGGTTCAAAACATTGTGGTACTTACATACGATGGAATATCCCTCAGCCATGAAATCAATGTCTTAAGACCAGTAGCAGCAAAGTGAGTGGTTTCAGGTACGATGATTCTAAGTGAAATAAGTCACACAGAAAAAGAAACTTATCATAAGATATCACTTATGAAGATCCTGTAAACATGGCTACACGTGAACTGAGTTAGGAAAGAGAACAGAGTCTCACATTTAGAAAACACACTTATGCCTGCATAAAGGGGATGGAGAGGTGGGGTGATGCATAAAACCAGAGTTTGATATAAGCACAGGGACCGTTCCAAAAACCAACTTTGGAATAGACAAGACCTACACCATCCTCAGTGAAAGAGACTCAAAACCCCATATTTCCCACAGAGGAATATATCTGACTAGTAAGAATATTAAAACCGATGTATAGATATGACTGCATAAGGGAATCAAGTGTGTCTAGAGTGGCATAAACATGGCAGCGAGAATCAGCTCAAACCCACTCTAAAAAGGAATTTCAAAAGCAAAACCAAAAAACAGGGAAATTTTTTACAATTCCTTCAGGGTGTCTGAGGAAACCTGGAAAGACCCTCTCTACAATGACAGCTGGATGTGGCATAAGGCTGGACACTTGGGACTGAGAGGATTGGTGAGATTGGGTGAGCAAATGCAGACCCTTTCAAGCAATAATGCATGGCCCCCATTCCATGGGTCCCAACTCTCCAGGTTGAAGGGAATATTACTACAGCTATAACATGTACAGGAAACCTAGAGAATGTACACACTGTGAATACGAAAGGATTCTAAAACTCAACCAATAGTCCCAATCCTGGTGCTCCAGTTTGACTTTCCAACAGCCTTACTATCAATCTCCCAACTTGGAGAGACAGGCCCTTTAACCTCCTGGTTTGCACAGGTTCCCAATTTGGCAGAGGATGGAAGGGACGAGGGAGAACCCATGAGAGAGTAGCTGTTAGGCATTTGGACGGGCACATGTCACTCTAATTTCCCGGCAGGAAGAAGAATTAACCAAATTCTCAGCCACCCACCGGGAACCAGTATAGGACATGATCCAAAATTTTGGACTTGCGTTCAGCTCACAAAGAACGAGTTGAGAAATGGAGCTCAGGGGCACAGCAATTCACAAACTGGCAGAGTGATAAAGGACAACTATCGTCCAAAAATCTTTTGAGGGAAGTCAACGAGGCAGACTTGAAAGCGAGGCAAAATAGCAGGAAACAGATTTCAAGAGGTACCTTGGAATCTCCTGTAAAGCACAGGAAGAGGGGCACAACTTGGACAATGGTGCACTTGGCCAAAGAGGGCGTATGTGTTTTGTCCTGAATATATTCAGGAGAAAACGCATACGCCCTCTTTGGCCAAGCAAGCAAGCGCGCAATGCAAATCTGCACTACAAAGAAGTATCACTTCCCACCATTCAAAAGAGACATCCACAAAATGTGTAAAAACCAGAAAGGCAAGACAGGCCCTGGAGAACAGGGAGCCTTGTTATGCTGATGGGCGGGATGTAAATTGCCAACTGCCTCACTGGAGGAGTGCATTGTGTTCCCTAAAACAAGTAAACAACAGAGCTATAGAGCCAAGGCCACTTCCAGTCTAGGGAATATACCTTGGGAAAACTGAAAATCAATAAGAAAGAACCACCTCCAAATTTCGGGCTGCACTGACTACGAGAACCTCAACTTGGGTACACATTAAATATCCCAGGAAATATAAAACTGGTTCAAAACATTGTGGTACTTACGTACGATGAAATATCCCTCAGCCATGAAATCAATGTCTTAAGACCAGTAGCAGCAAAGTGAGTGGATTCAGGTACGATGATTCTAAGTGAAATAAGTCACACAGAAAAAGAAACTTATCATAAGATATCACTTATGAAGATCCTGTAAACATGGCTACACGTGAACTGAGTTAGGAAAGAGAACAGAGTCTCACATTTAGAAAACACTCTTATGCCTGCATGAAGGGGAAGGAGAGGTGGGGTGATGCATAAAACCAGAGTTTGATATAAGCACAGGGACCGTTCCAAAAACCAACTTTGGAATAGACAAGTCCTACACCATCCTCAGTGAAAGAGACTCAAAACCCCATATTTCCCGCAGAGGAATATATCTGACTAGTAAGAATCTTAAAACCGATGTATAGATATGACTGCATAAGGGAATCAAGTGTGTCTAGAGTGGCATAAACATGGCAGCGAGAATCAGCTCAAACCCACTCTAAAAAGGAATTTCTAAAGCAAAACCAAAAAACAGGGAAATTCTTTACAATTCCTTCAGGGTGTCTGAGGAAACCTGGAAAGACCCTATCTACAATGACAGCTGGATGTGGCATAAGGCTGGACATTTGGGACTGAGAGGATTGGTGAGATTGGGTGAGCAAATGCAGACCCTTTCAAGCAATAATGCATGGCCCCCATTCCATGGGTCCCAACTCTCCAGGTTGAAGGGAATATTACTACAGCTATAACATGTACAGGAAACCTAGAGAATGTACACACTGTGAATACGAAAGGATTCTAAAACTCAACCAATAGTCCCAATCCTGGTGCTCCAGTTTGACTTTCCAACAGCCTTACTATCAATCTCCCAACTTGGAGAGACAGGCCCTTTAACCTCCTGGTTTGCACAGGTTCCCAATTTGGCAGAGGATGGAAGGGACGAGGGAGAACCCATGAGAGAGTAGCTGTTAGGCATTTGGACGGGCACATGTCACTCTAATTTCCCGGCAGGAAGAAGAATTAACCAAATTCTCAGCCACCCACCGGGAACCAGTATAGGACATGATCCAAAATTTTGGACTTGCGTTCAGCTCACAAAGAACGAGTTGAGAAATGGAGCTCAGGGGCACAGCAATTCACAAACTGGCAGAGTGATAAAGGACAACTATCGTCCAAAAATCTTTTGAGGGAAGTCAACGAGGCAGACTTGAAAGCGAGGCAAAATAGCAGGAAACAGATTTCAAGAGGTACCTTGGAATCGCCTGTAAAGCACAGGAAGAGGGGCACAACTTGGACAATGGTGCACTTGGCCAAAGAGGGCGTATGCGTTTTCTCCTGAATATATTCAGGAGAAAACGCATACGCCCTCTTTGGCCAAGCAAGCAAGCGCGCAATGCAAATCTGCACTACAAAGAAGTATCACTTCCCACCGGTCAAAAGGGACATCCACAAAATGTGTAAAAACCAGAAAGGCAAGACAAGTCCTGGAGAACAGGGAGCCTTGTTATGCTGATGGGCGGGATGTAAATTGCCAACTGCCTCACTGGAGGAGTGCATTGTGTTCCCTAAAACAAGTAAACAACAGAGCTACAGAGCCAAGGCCACTTCCAGTCTAGGGAATATACCTTGGGAAAACTGAAAATCAATAAGAAAGAGCCACCTCCAAATTTAGGGCTGCACTGACTACACGAACCTCAACTTGGGTACACCTTAAATATCCCAGGAAATATAAAAATGGTTCAAAACATTGTGGTACTTACGTACGATGGAATATCCCTCAGCCATGAAATGAATGTCATAAGACCAGTAGCAGCAAAGTGAGTGGATTCAGGTACGATGATTCTAAGTGAAATAAGTCACAAAGAAAAAGAAACTTGTCATAAGATATCACTTATGAAGATCCTGTAAACATGGCTACACGTGAACTGATTTAGGAAAGAGAACAGAGTCTCACATTTAGAAAACACTCTTATGCCTGCATAAAGGGGAAGGAGAGGTGGGGTGATGCATAAAACCAGAGTTTGATATAAGCACAGGGACCGTTCCAAAAACCAACTTTGGAATAGACAAGACCTACACCTTCCTCAGTGAAAGAGACTCAAAACACCATATTTCCCGCAGAGGAATATATCTGACTAGTAAGAATCTTAAAACCTATGTATTGATATGACTCCATAAGGGAATCAAGTGTGTCTAGAGTGGCATAAACATGGAAGCGAGAATCAGCTCAAACCCACTCTAAAAAGGAATTTCAAAAGCAAAACCAAAAAACAGGGAAATTCTTTACAATTCCTTCAGGGTGTCTGAGGAAACCTGGAAAGACCCTATCTACAATGACAGCTGGATGTGGCATAAGGCTGGACACTTGGGACTGAGCGGATTGGTGAGATTGGGTGAGCAAATGCAGCCCCTTTCAAGCAATAATGCATGGCCCCCATTCCATGGGTCCCAACTCTCCAGGTTGAAGGGAATATTACTACAGCTATAACATGTACAGGAAACCTAGAGAATGTACACACTGTGAATACGAAAGGTTTCTAAAACTCAACGAATAGTCCCTCTCCTGGTGCTCCAGTTTGACTTTCCAACTGCCTTACTATCAATCTCCCAACTTGGAGAGACAGGCCCTTTAACCTCCTGGTTTGCACAGGTTCCCAATTTGGCAGAGGATGGAAGGGACGAGGGAGAACCCATGAGAGAGTATCTCTTAGGCATTTGGACGGGCACATGTGACTCTAATTTCCCGGAAGGAAGAAGAATTAACCAAAGTCTCAGCCACCCACCGGGAACCAGTATAGGACATGATCCAAAATTTTGGACTTGCGTTCAGCTCACAAAGAACGAGTTGAGAAATGGAGCTCAGGGGCACAGCAATTCACAAACTGGCAGAGTGATAAAGGACAACTGTCGTCCAAAAATCTGTTGAGGGAAGTCAACGAGGCGGACTTGAAAGCGAGGCAAAAAAGCAGGAAACAGATTTCAAGAGGTACCTTGGAATTGCCTATAAAGCACAGGAAGAGGGGCACAACTTGGACAATGGTGCACTTGGCCAAAAAGGGCGTATGCGTTTTCTCCTGAATATATTCAGGAGAAAACGCATACGCCCTTTTTGGCCAAGCAAGCAAGCGGGCAATGCAAATC
Source organism: Mesoplodon densirostris (assembly GCF_025265405.1). Taxonomy (NCBI): domain Eukaryota; kingdom Metazoa; phylum Chordata; class Mammalia; order Artiodactyla; family Ziphiidae; genus Mesoplodon; species Mesoplodon densirostris. The sequence continues at coordinate 124,750,234 of NC_082661.1, forward strand.
TGCATTACAAAGAAGTATCATTTCCCACAGGTCAAAAGGGACATCCACAAAATGTGTAAAAACCAGAAAGGCAAGACAGGCCCTGGAGAACAGGGAGCCTTGTTATGCTGATGGGCGGGATGTAAATTGCCAACTGCCTCACTGGAGGAGTGCATTGTGTTCCCTAAAACAAGTAAACAACAGAGCTACAGAGCCAAGGCCACTTCCAGTCTAGGGAATATACCTTGGGAAAACTGAAAATCAATAAGAAAGAGCCACCTCCAAATTTCGGGCTGCACTGACTACAAGAACCTCAACTTGGGTACACCTTAAATATCCCAGGAAATATAAAAATGGTTCAAAACATTGTGGTACTTACATACGATGGAATATCCCTCAGCCATGAAATCAATGTCTTAAGACCAGTAGCAGCAAAGTGAGTGGTTTCAGGTACGATGATTCTAAGTGAAATAAGTCACACAGAAAAAGAAACTTATCATAAGATATCACTTATGAAGATCCTGTAAACATGGCTACACGTGAACTGAGTTAGGAAAGAGAACAGAGTCTCACATTTAGAAAACACTCTTATGCCTGCATAAAGGGAATGGAGAGGTGGGGTGATGCATAAAACCAGAGTTTGATATAAGCACAGGGACCGTTCCAAAAACCAACTTTGGAATAGACAAGACCTACACCATCCTCAGTGAAAGAGACTCAAAACCCCATATTTCCCACAGAGGAATATATCTGACTAGTAAGAATCTTAAAACCGATGTATAGATATGACTGCATAAGGGAATCAATTGTGTCTAGAGTGGCATAAACATGGCAGCGAGAATCAGCTCAAACCCACTCTAAAAAGGAATTTCAAAAGCAAAACCAAAAAACAGGGAAATTTTTTACAATTCCTTCACGGTGTCTGAGGAAACCTGGAAAGACCCTCTCTACAATGACAGCTGGATGTGGCATAAGGCTGGACACTTGGGACTGAGAGGATTGGTGAGATTGGGTGAGCAAATGCAGACCCTTTCAAGCAATAATGCATGGCCCCCATTCCATGGGTCCCAACTCTCCAGGTTGAAGGGAATATTACTACAGCTATAACATGTACAGGAAACCTAGAGAATGTACACACTGTGAATACGAAAGGATTCTAAAACTCAACCAATAGTCCCAATCCTGGTGCTCCAGTTTGACTTTCCAACAGCCTTACTATCAATCTCCCAACTTGGAGAGACAGGCCCTTTAACCTCCTGGTTTGCACAGGTTCCCAATTTGGCAGAGGATGGAAGGGACGAGGGAGAACCCATGAGAGAGTAGCTGTTAGGCATTTGGACGGGCACATGTCACTCTAATTTCCCGGCAGGAAGAAGAATTAACCAAATTCTCAGCCACCCACCGGGAACCAGTATAGGACATGATCCAAAATTTTGGACTTGCGTTCAGCTCACAAAGAACGAGTTGAGAAATGGAGCTCAGGGGCACAGCAATTCACAAACTGGCAGAGTGATAAAGGACAACTATCGTCCAAAAATCTTTTGAGGGAAGTCAACGAGGCAGACTTGAAAGCGAGGCAAAATAGCAGGAAACAGATTTCAAGAGGTACCTTGGAATCGCCTGTAAAGCACAGGAAGAGGGGCACAACTTGGACAATGGTGCACTTGGCCAAAGAGGGCGTATGCGTTTTCTCCTGAATATATTCAGGAGAAAACGCATACGCCCTCTTTGGCCAAGCAAGCAAGCGCGCAATGCAAATCTGCACTACAAAGAAGTATCACTTCCCACCGGTCAAAAGGGACATCCACAAAATGTGTAAAAACCAGAAAGGCAAGACAAGTCCTGGAGAACAGGGAGCCTTGTTATGCTGATGGGCGGGATGTAAATTGCCAACTGCCTCACTGGAGGAGTGCATTGTGTTCCCTAAAACAAGTAAACAACAGAGCTACAGAGCCAAGGCCACTTCCTGTCTAGGGAATATACCTTGGGAAAACTGAAAATCAATAAGAAAGAGCCACCTCCAAATTTCGGGCTGCACTGACTACAAGAACCTCAACTTGGGTACACCTTAAATATCCCAGGAAATATAAAAATGGTTCAAAACATTGTGGTACTTACATACGATGGAATATCCCTCAGCCATGAAATCAATGTCTTAAGACCAGTAGCAGCAAAGTGAGTGGATTCAGGTACGATGATTCTAAGTGAAATAAGTCACACAGAAAAAGAAACTTATCATAAGATATCACTTATGAAGATCCTATAAACATGGCTACACGTGAACTGAGTTAGGAAAGAGAACAGAGTCTCACATTTAGAAAACACTCTTATGCCTGCATAAAGGGGATGGAGAGGTGGGGTGATGCATAAAACCAGAGTTTGATATAAGCACAGGGACCGTTCCAAAAACCAACTTTGGAATAGACAAGACCTACACCTTCCTCAGTGAAAGGGACTCAAAACCCCATATTTCCCGCAGAGGAATATATCTGACTAGTAAGAATCTTAAAACCTATGTATTGATATGACTCCATAAGGGAATCAAGTGTGTCTAGAGTGGCATAAACATGGCAGCGAGAATCAGCTCAAACCCACTGTAAAAAGGAATTTCAAAAGCAAAACCAAAAAACAGGGAAATTCTTTACAATTCCTTCAGGGTGTCTGAGGAAACCTGGAAAGACCCTATCTACAATGACAGCTGGATGTGGCATAAGGCTGGACACTTGGGACTGAGAGGATTGGTGAGATTGGGTGAGCAAATGCAGACCCTTTCAAGCAATAATGCATGGCCCCCATTCCATGGGTCCCAACTCTCCAGGTTGAAGGGAATATTACTACAGCTATAACATGTACAGGAAACCTAGAGAATGTACACACTGTGAATACGAAAGGTTTCTAAAACTCAACGAATAGTCCCTCTCCTGGTGCTCCAGTTTGACTTTCCAACAGCCTTACTATCAATCTCCCAACTTGGAGAGACAGGCCCTTTAACCTCCTGGTTTGCACAGGTTCCCAATTTGGCAGAGGATGGAAGGGAGGAGGGAGAAACCATGAGAGAGTAGCTGTTAGGCATTTGGACGGGCACATGTCACTCTAATTTCCCGGCAGGAAGAAGAATTAACCAAAGTCTCAGCCACCCACCGGGAACCAGTATAGGACATGATCCAAAATTTTGGACTTGCGTTCAGCTCACAAAGAACGAGTTGAGAAATGGAGCTCAGGGGCACAGCAATTCACAAACTGGCAGAGTGATAAAGGACAACTATCGTCCAAAAATCTGTTGAGGGAAGTCAACGAGGCGGACTTGAAAGCGAGGCAAAATAGCAGGAAACAGATTTCAAGAGGTACCTTGGAATCGCCTGTAAAGCACAGGAAGAGGGGCACAACTTGGACAATGGTGCACTTGGCCAAAAAGGGCGTATGCGTTTTCTCCTGAATATATTCAGGAGAAAACGCATACGCCCTTTTTGGCCAAGCAAGCAAGCGGGCAATGCAAATCTGCACTACAAAGAAGTATCATTTCCCACCTGTCAAAAGGGACATCCACAAAATGTGTAAAAACCAGAAAGGCAAGACAGGCCCTGGAGAACAGGGAGCCTTGTTATGCTGATGGGCGGGATGTAAATTGCCAACTGCCTCACTGGAGGAGTGCATTGTGTTCCCTAAAACAAGTAAACAACAGAGCTACAGAGCAAAGGCCACTTCCAGTCTAGGGAATATACCTTGGGAAAACTGAAAATCAATATGAAAGAGCCACCTCCAAATTTCGGGCTGCACTGACTACAAGAACCTCAACTTGGGTACACCTTAAATATCCCAGGAAATATAAAAATGGTTCAAAGCATTGTGGTACTTACGTACGATGGAATATCCCTCAGCCATGAAATTAATGTCATAAGACCAGTCGCAGCAAAGTGAGTGGATACAGGTATGATGATTCTAAGTGAAATATGTCACACAGAAAAAGAAACTTATCATAAGATATCACTTATGAAGATCCTGTAAACATGGCTACACGTGAACTGAGTTAGGAAAGAGAACAGAGTCTCACATTTAGAAAACACTCTTATGCCTGCATAAAGGGGAAGGAGAGGTGGGGTGATGCATAAAACCAGAGTTTGATATAAGCTCAGGGACCGTTCCAAAAACCAACTTTGGAATAGACAAGACCTACACCTTCCTCAGTGAAAGAGACTCAAAACCCCATATTTCCCGCAGAGGAATATATATGACTAGTAAGAATCTTAAAACCTATGTATTGATATGACTCCATAAGGGAATCAAGTGTGTCTAGAGTGGCATAAACATGGCAGCGAGAATCATCTCAAACCCACTCTAAAAAGGAATTTCAAAAGCAAAACCAAAAAACAGGGAAATTCTTTACAATTCCTTCAGGGTGTCTGAGGAAACCTGGAAAGACCCTATCTACAATGACAGCTGGATGTGGCATAAGGCTGGACACTTGGGACTGAGAGGATTGGTGAGATTGGGTGAGCAAATGCAGACCCTTTCAAGCAATAATGCATGGCCCCCATTCCATGGGTCCCAACTCTCCAGGTTGAAGGGAATATTACTACAGCTATAACATGTACAGGAAACCTAGAGAATGTACACACTGTGAATACGAAAGGTTTCTAAAACTCAACGAATAGTCCCTCTCCTGGTGCTCCAGTTTGACTTTCCAACTGCCTTACTATCAATCTCCCAACTTGGAGAGACAGGCCCTTTAACCTCCTGGTTTGCACAGGTTCCCAATTTGGCAGAGGATGGAAGGGACGAGGGAGAACCCATGAGAGAGTAGCTGTTAGGCATTTGGACGGGCACATGTCACTCTAATTTCCCGGCAGGAAGAAGAATTAACCAAAGTCTCAGCCACCCACCGGGAACCAGTATAGGACATGATCCAAAATTTTGGACTTGCGTTCAGCTCACAAAGAACGAGTTGAGAAATGGAGCTCAGGGGCACAGCAATTCACAAACTGGCAGAGTGATAAAGGACAACTGTCGTCCAAAAATCTGTTGAGGGAAGTCAACGAGGCGGACTTGAAAGCGAGGCAAAATAGCAGGAAACAGATTTCAAGAGGTACCTTGGAATCGCCTGTAAAGCACAGGAAGAGGGGCACAACTTGGACAATGGTGCACTTGGCCAAAAAGGGCGTATGCGTTTTCTCCTGAATATATTCAGGGGAAAACGCATACGCCCTTTTTGGCCAAGCAAGCAAGCGGGCAATGCAAATCTGCATTACAAAGAAGTATCATTTCCCACAGGTCAAAAGGGACATCCACAAAATGTGTAAAAACCAGAAAGGCAAGACAGGCCCTGGAGAACAGGGAGCCTTGTTATGCTGATGGGCGGGATGTAAATTGCCAACTGCCTCACTGGAGGAGTGCATTGTGTTCCCTAAAACAAGTAAACAACAGAGCTACAGAGCCAAGGCCACTTCCAGTCTAGGGAATATACCTTGGGAAAACTGAAAATCAATAAGAAAGAGCCACCTCCAAATTTCGGGCTGCACTGACTACAAGAACCTCAACTTGGGTACACCTTAAATATCCCAGGAAATATAAAAATGGTTCAAAACATTGTGGTACTTACATACGATGGAATATCCCTCAGCCATGAAATCAATGTCTTAAGACCAGTAGCAGCAAAGTGAGTGGTTTCAGGTACGATGATTCTAAGTGAAATAAGTCACACAGAAAAAGAAACTTATCATAAGATATCACTTATGAAGATCCTGTAAACATGGCTACACGTGAACTGAGTTAGGAAAGAGAACAGAGTCTCACATTTAGAAAACACTCTTATGCCTGCATAAAGGGGATGGAGAGGTGGGGTGATGCATAAAACCAGAGTTTGATATAAGCACAGGGACCGTTCCAAAAACCAACTTTGGAATAGACAAGACCTACACCATCCTCAGTGAAAGAGACTCAAAACCCCATATTTCCCACAGAGGAATATATCTGACTAGTAAGAATCTTAAAACCGATGTATAGATATGACTGCATAAGGGAATCAATTGTGTCTAGAGTGGCATAAACATGGCAGCGAGAATCAGCTCAAACCCACTCTAAAAAGGAATTTCAAAAGCAAAACCAAAAAACAGGGAAATTTTTTACAATTCCTTCAGGGTGTCTGAGGAAACCTGGAAAGACCCTCTCTACAATGACAGCTGGATGTGGCATAAGGCTGGACACTTGGGACTGAGAGGATTGGTGAGATTGGGTGAGCAAATGCAGACCCTTTCAAGCAATAATGCATGGCCCCCATTCCATGGGTCCCAACTCTCCAGGTTGAAGGGAATATTACTACAGCTATAACATGTACAGGAAACCTAGAGAATGGACACACTGTGAATACGAAAGGATTCTAAAACTCAACCAATAGTCCCAATCCTGGTGCTCCAGTTTGACTTTCCAACAGCCTTACTATCAATCTCCCAACTTGGAGAGACAGGCCCTTTAACCTCCTGGTTTGCACAGGTTCCCAATTTGGCAGAGGATGGAAGGGACGAGGGAGAACCCATGAGAGAGTAGCTGTTAGGCATTTGGACGGGCACATGTCACTCTAATTTCCCGGCAGGAAGAAGAATTAACCAAATTCTCAGCCACCCACCGGGAACCAGTATAGGACATGATCCAAAATTTTGGACTTGCGTTCAGCTCACAAAGAACGAGTTGAGAAATGGAGCTCAGGGGCACAGCAATTCACAAACTGGCAGAGTGATAAAGGACAACTATCGTCCAAAAATCTTTTGAGGGAAGTCAACGAGGCAGACTTGAAAGCGAGGCAAAATAGCAGGAAACAGATTTCAAGAGGTACCTTGGAATCGCCTGTAAAGCACAGGAAGAGGGGCACAACTTGGACAATGGTGCACTTGGCCAAAGAGGGCGTATGCGTTTTCTCCTGAATATATTCAGGAGAAAATGCATACGCCCTCTTTGGCCAAGCAAGCAAGCGCGCAATGCAAATCTGCACTACAAAGAAGTATCACTTCCCACCGGTCAAAAGGGACATCCACAAAATGTGTAAAAACCAGAAAGGCAAGACAAGTCCTGGAGAACAGGGAGCCTTGTTATGCTGATGGGCGGGATGTAAATTGCCAACTGCCTCACTGGAGGAGTGCATTGTGTTCCCTAAAACAAGTAAACAACAGAGCTACAGAGCCAAGGCCACTTCCAGTCTAGGGAATATACCTTGGGAAAACTGAAAATCAATAAGAAAGAGCCACCTCCAAATTTATGGCTGCACTGACTACACGAACCTCAACTTGGGTACACCTTAAATATCCCAGGAAATATAAAAATGGTTCAAAACATTGTGGTACTTACGTACGATGGAATATCCCTCAGCCATGAAATGAATGTCATAAGACCAGTAGCAGCAAAGTGAGTGGATTCAGGTACGATGATTCTAAGTGAAATAAGTCACACAGAAAAAGAAACTTGTCATAAGATATCACTTATGAAGATCCTGTAAACATGGCTACACGTGAACTGATTTAGGAAAGAGAACAGAGTCTCACATTTAGAAAACACTCTTATGCCTGCATAAAGGGGAAGGAGAGGTGGGGTGATGCATAAAACCAGAGTTTGATATAAGCACAGGGACCGTTCCAAAAACCAACTTTGGAATAGACAAGACCTACACCTTCCTCAGTGAAAGAGACTCAAAACCCCATATTTCCCGCAGAGGAATATATCTGACTAGTAAGAATCTTAAAACCTATGTATTGATATGACTCCATAAGGGAATCAAGTGTGTCTAGAGTGGCATAAACATGGAAGCGAGAATCAGCTCAATCCCACTCTAAAAAGGAATTTCAAAAGCAAAACCAAAAAACAGGGAAATTCTTTACAATTCCTTCAGGGTGTCTGAGGAAACCTGGAAAGACCCTATCTACAATGACAGCTGGATGTGGCATAAGGCTGGACACTTGGGACTGAGCGGATTGGTGAGATTGGGTGAGCAAATGCAGCCCCTATCAAGCAATAATGCATGGCCCCCATTCCATGGGTCCCAACTCTCCAGGTTGAAGGGAATATTACTACAGCTATAACATGTACAGGAAACCTAGAGAATGTACACACTGTGAATACGAAAGGTTTCTAAAACTCAACGAATAGTCCCTCTCCTGGTGCTCCAGTTTGACTTTCCAACTGCCTTACTATCAATCTCCCAACTTGGAGAGACAGGCCCTTTAACCTCCTGGTTTGCACAGGTTCCCAATTTGGCAGAGGATGGAAGGGACGAGGGAGAACCCATGAGAGAGTATCTCTTAGGCATTTGGACGGGCACATGTGACTCTAATTTCCCGGAAGGAAGAAGAATTAACCAAAGTCTCAGCCACCCACCGGGAACCAGTATAGGACATGATCCAAAATTTTGGACTTGCGTTCAGCTCACAAAGAACGAGTTGAGAAATGGAGCTCAGGGGCACAGCAATTCACAAACTGGCAGAGTGATAAAGGACAACTGTCGTCCAAAAATCTGTTGAGGGAAGTCAACGAGGCGGACTTGAAAGCGAGGCAAAAAAGCAGGAAACAGATTTCAAGAGGTACCTTGGAATTGCCTATAAAGCACAGGAAGAGGGGCACAACTTGGACAATGGTGCACTTGGCCAAAAAGGGCGTATGCGTTTTCTCCTGAATATATTCAGGAGAAAACGCATACGCCCTTTTTGGCCAAGCAAGCAAGCGGGCAATGCAAATCTGCATTACAAAGAAGTATCATTTCCCACAGGTCAAAAGGGACATCCACAAAATGTGTAAAAACCAGAAAGGCAAGACAGGCCATGGAGAACAGGGAGCCTTGTTATGCTGATGGGCGGGATGTAAATTGCCAACTGCCTCACTGGAGGAGTGCATTGTGTTCCCTAAAACAAGTAAACAACAGAGCTACAGAGCCAAGGCCACTTCCAGTCTAGGGAATATACCTTGGGAAAACTGAAAATCAATAAGAAAGAGCCACCTCCAAATTTCGGGCTGCACTGACTACAAGAACCTCAACTTGGGTACACCTTAAATATCCCAGGAAATATAAAAATGGTTCAAAACATTGTGGTACTTACATACGATGGAATATCCCTCAGCCATGAAATCAATGTCTTAAGACCAGTAGCAGCAAAGTGAGTGGTTTCAGGTACGATGATTCTAAGTGAAATAAGTCACACAGAAAAAGAAACTTATCATAAGATATCACTTATGAAGATCCTGTAAACATGGCTACACGTGAACTGAGTTAGGAAAGAGAACAGAGTCTCACATTTAGAAAACACTCTTATGCCTGCATAAAGGGAATGGAGAGGTGGGGTGATGCATAAAACCAGAGTTTGATATAAGCACAGGGACCGTTCCAAAAACCAACTTTGGAATAGACAAGACCTACACCATCCTCAGTGAAAGAGACTCAAAACCCCATATTTCCCGCAGAGGAATATATCTGACTAGTAAGAATCTTAAAACCGATGTATAGATATGACTGCATAAGGGAATCAATTGTGTCTAGAGTGGCATAAACATGGCAGCGAGAATCAGCTCAAACCCACTCTAAAAAGGAATTTCAAAAGCAAAACCAAAAAACAGGGAAATTTTTTACAATTCCTTCAGGGTGTCTGAGGAAACCTGGAAAGACCCTCTCTACAATGACAGCTGGATGTGGCATAAGGCTGGACACTTGGGACTGAGAGGATTGGTGAGATTGGGTGAGCAAATGCAGACCCTTTCAAGCAATAATGCATGGCCCCCATTCCATGGGTCCCAACTCTCCAGGTTGAAGGGAATATTACTACAGCTATAACATGTACAGGAAACCCAGAGAATGTACACACTGTGAATACGAAAGGATTCTAAAACTCAACCAATAGTCCCAATCCTGGTGCTCCAGTTTGACTTTCCAACAGCCTTACTATCAATCTCCCAACTTGGAGAGACAGGCCCTTTAACCTCCTGGTTTGCACAGGTTCCCAATTTGGCAGAGGATGGAAGGGACGAGGGAGAACCCATGAGAGAGTAGCTGTTAGGCATTTGGACGGGCACATGTCACTCTAATTTCCCGGCAGGAAGAAGAATTAACCAAATTCTCAGCCACCCACCGGGAACCAGTATAGGACATGATCCAAAATTTTGGACTTGCGTTCAGCTCACAAAGAACGAGTTGAGAAATGGAGCTCAGGGGCACAGCAATTCACAAACTGGCAGAGTGATAAAGGACAACTATCGTCCAAAAATCTTTTGAGGGAAGTCAACGAGGCAGACTTGAAAGCGAGGCAAAATAGCAGGAAACAGATTTCAAGAGGTACCTTGGAATCGCCTGTAAAGCACAGGAAGAGGGGCACAACTTGGACAATGGTGCACTTGGCCAAAGAGGGCGTATGCGTTTTCTCCTGAATATATTCAGGAGAAAACGCATACGCCCTCTTTGGCCAAGCAAGCAAGCGCGCAATGCAAATCTGCACTACAAAGAAGTATCACTTCCCACCATTCAAAAGAGACATCCACAAAATGTGTAAAAACCAGAAAGGCACGACAGGCCCTGGAGAACAGGGAGCCTTGTTATGCTGATGGGCGGGATGTAAATTGCCAACTGCCTCACTGGAGGAGTGCATTGTGTTCCCTAAAACAAGTAAACAACAGAGCTACAGAGCCAAGGCCACTTCCAGTCTAGGGAATATACCTTGGGAAAACTGAAAATCAATAAGAAAGAGCCACCTCCAAATTTCGGGCTGCACTGACTACAAGAACCTCAACTTGGGTACACCTTAAATATCCCAGGAAATATAAAAATGGTTCAAAACATTGTGGTACTTACGTACGATGAAATATCCCTCAGCCATGAAATCAATGTCTTAAGACCAGTAGCAGCAAAGTGAGTGGATTCAGGTACGATGATTCTAAGTGAAATAAGTCACACAGAAAAAGAAACTTATCATAAGATATCACTTATGAAGATCCTGTAAACATGGCTACACGTGAACTGAGTTAGGAAAGAGAACAGAGTCTCACATTTAGAAAACACTCTTATGCCTGCATAAAGGGGAAGGAGAGGTGGGGTGATGCATAAAACCAGAGTTTGATATAAGCACAGGGACCATTCCAAAAACCAACTTTGGAATAGACAAGTCCTACACCATCCTCAGTGAAAGAGACTCAAAACCCCATATTTCCCGCAGAGGAATATATCTGACTAGTAAGAATCTTAAAACCGATGTATAGATATGACTGCATAAGGGAATCAAGTGTGTCTAGAGTGGCATAAACATGGCAGCGAGAATCAGCTCAAACCCACTCTAAAAAGGAATTTCAAAAGCAAAACCAAAAAACAGGGAAATTCTTTACAATTCCTTCAGGGTGTCTGAGGAAACCTGGAAAGACCCTATCTACAATGACAGCTGGATGTGGCATAAGGCTGGACACTTGGGACTGAGAGGATTGGTGAGATTGGGTGAGCAAATGCAGACCCTTTCAAGCAGTAATGCATGGCCGCCATTCCATGGGTCCCAACTCTCCAGGTTGAAGGGAATATTACTACAGCTATAACATGTACAGGAAACCTAGAGAATGTACACACTGTGAATACGAAAGGATTCGAAAACTCAACGAATAGTCCCTCTCCTGGTGCTCCAGTTTGACTTTCCAACTGCCTTACTATCAATCTCCCAACTTGGAGAGACAGGCCCTTTAACCTCCTGGTTTGCACAGGTTCCCAATTTGGCAGAGGATGGAAGGGATGAGGGAGAACCCATGAGAGAGTAGCTGTTAGGCATTTGGATGGGCACATGTCACTCTAATTTCCCGGCAGGAAGAAGAATTAACCAAAGTCTCAGCCACCCACCGGGAACCAGTATAGGACATGATCCAAAATTTTGGACTTGCGTTCAGCTCACAAAAGACGAGTTGAGAAATGGAGCTCAGGGGCACAGCAATTCACAAACTGGCAGAGTGATAAAGGACAACTATCTTCCAAAAATCTGTTGAGGGAAGTCAACAAGGCGGACTTGAAAGCGAGGCAAAATAGCAGGAAACAGATTTCAAGAGGTACCTTGGAATCGCCTGTAAAGCACAGGAAGAGGGGCACAACTTGGACAATGGTGCACTTGGCCAAAAAGGGCGTATGCGTTTTCTCCTGAATATATTCAGGAGAAAACGCATACGCCCTTTTTGGCCAAGCAAGCAAGCGGGCAATGCAAATCTGCACTACAAAGAAGTATCATTTCCCACCGGTCAAAAGGGACATCCACAAAATGTGTAAAAACCAGAAAGGCAAGATAGGCCCTGGAGAACAGGGAGCCTTGTTATGCTGATGGGCGGGATGTAAATTGCCAACTGCCTCACTGGAGGAGTGCATTGTGTTCCCTAAAACAAGTAAACAACAGAGCTACAGAGCCAAGGCCACTTCCTGTCTAGGGAATATACCTTGGGAAAACTGAAAATCAATAAGAAAGAGCCACCTCCAAATTTCGGGCTGCACTGACTACAAGAACCTCAACTTGGGTACACCTTAAATATCCCAGGAAATATAAAAATGGTTCAAAACATTGTGGTACTTACATACGATGGAATATCCCTCAGCCATGAAATCAATGTCTTAAGACCAGTAGCAGCAAAGTGAGTGGATTCAGGTACGATGATTCTAAGTGAAATAAGTCACACAGAAAAAGAAACTTATCATAAGATATCACTTATGAAGATCCTGTAAACATGGCTACACGTGAACTGAGTTAGGAAAGAGAACAGAGTCTCACATTTAGAAAACACTCTTATGCCTGCATAAAGGGGAAGGAGAGGTGGGTGATGCATAAAACCAGAGTTTGATATAAGCACAGGGACCGTTCCAAAAACCAACTTTGGAATAGACAAGACCTACACCTTCCTCAGTGAAAGGGACTCAAAACCCCATATTTCCCGCAGAGGAATATATCTGACTAGTAAGAATCTTAAAACCTATGTATTGATATGACTCCATAAGGGAATCAAGTGTGTCTAGAGTGGCATAAACATGGCAGCGAGAATCAGCTCAAACCCACTGTAAAAAGGAATTTCAAAAGCAAAACCAAAAAACAGGGAAATTCTTTACAATTCCTTCAGGGTGTCTGAGGAAACCTGGAAAGACCCTATCTACAATGACAGCTGGATGTGGCATAAGGCTGGACACTTGGGACTGAGAGGATTGGTGAGATTGGGTGAGCAAATGCAGACCCTTTCAAGCAATAATGCATGGCCCCCATTCCATGGGTCCCAACTCTCCAGGTTGAAGGGAATATTACTACAGCTATAACATGTACAGGAAACCTAGAGAATGTACACACTGTGAATACAAAAGGTTTCTAAAACTCAACGAATAGTCCCTCTCCTGGTGCTCCAGTTTGACTTTCCAACAGCCTTACTATCAATCTCCCAACTTGGAGAGACAGGCCCTTTAACCTCCTGGTTTGCACAGGTTCCCAATTTGGCAGAGGATGGAAGGGAGTAGGGAGAAACCATGAGAGAGTAGCTGTTAGGCATTTGGACGGGCACATGTCACTCTAATTTCCCGGCAGGAAGAAGAATTAACCAAAGTCTCAGCCACCCACCGGGAACCAGTATAGGACATGATCCAAAATTTTGGACTTGCGTTCAGCTCACAAAGAACGAGTTGAGAAATGGAGCTCAGGGGCACAGCAATTCACAAACTGGCAGAGTGATAAAGGACAACTATCGTCCAAAAATCTGTTGAGGGAAGTCAACGAGGCGGACTTGAAAGCGAGGCAAAATAGCAGGAAACAGATTTCAAGAGGTACCTTGGAATCGCCTGTAAAGCACAGGAAGAGGGGCACAACTTGGACAATGGTGCACTTGGCCAAAAAGGGCGTATGCGTTTTCTCCTGAATATATTCAGGAGAAAACGCATACGCCCTTTTTGGCCAAGCAAGCAAGCGGGCAATGCAAATCTGCACTACAAAGAAGTATCATTTCCCACCGGTCAAAAGGGACATCCACAAAATGTGTAAAAACCAGAAAGGCAAGACAGGCCCTGGAGAACAGGGAGCCTTGTTATGCTGATGGGCGGGATGTAAATTGCCAACTGCCTCACTGGAGGAGTGCATTGTGTTCCCTAAAACAAGTAAACAACAGAGCTACAGAGCCAAGGCCACTTCCAGTCTAGGGAATATACCTTGGGAAAACTGAAAATCAATATGAAAGAGCCACCTCCAAATTTCGGGCTGCACTGACTACAAGAACCTCAACTTGGGTACACCTTAAATATCCCAGGAAATATAAAAATGGTTCAAAGCATTGTGGTACTTACGTATGATGGAATATCCCTCAGCCATGAAATTAATGTCATAAGACCAGTCGCAGCAAAGTGAGTGGATTCAGGTACGATGATTCTAAGTGAAATATGTCACACAGAAAAAGAAACTTATCATAAGATATCACTTATGAAGATCCTGTAAACATGGCTACACGTGAACTGAGTTAGGAAAGAGAACAGAGTCTCACATTTAGAAAACACTCTTATGCCTGCATAAAGGGGAAGGAGAGGTGGGGTGATGCATAAAACCAGAGTTTGATATAAGCTCAGGGACCGTTCCAAAAACCAACTTTGGAATAGACAAGACCTACACCTTCCTCAGTGAAAGAGACTCAAAACCCCATATTTCCCGCAGAGGAATATATATGACTAGTAAGAATCTTAAAACCTATGTATTGATATGACTCCATAAGGGAATCAAGTGTGTCTAGAGTGGCATAAACATGGCAGCGAGAATCAGCTCAAACCCACTCTAAAAAGGAATTTCAAAAGCAAAACCAAAAAACAGGGAAATTCTTTACAATTCCTTCAGGGTGTCTGAGGAAACCTGGAAAGACCCTATCTACAATGACAGCTGGATGTGGCATAAGGCTGGACACTTGGGACTGAGAGGATTGGTGAGATTGGGTGAGCAAATGCAGACCCTTTCAAGCAATAATGCATGGCCCCCATTCCATGGGTCCCAACTCTCCAGGTTGAAGGGAATATTACTACAGCTATAACATGTACAGGAAACCTAGAGAATGTACACACTGTGAATACGAAAGGTTTCTAAAACTCAACGAATAGTCCCTCTCCTGGTGCTCCAGTTTGACTTTCCAACTGCCTTACTATCAATCTCCCAACTTGGAGAGACAGGCCCTTTAACCTCCTGGTTTGCACAGGTTCCCAATTTGGCAGAGGATGGAAGGGACGAGGGAGAACCCATGAGAGAGTAGCTGTTAGGCATTTGGACGGGCACATGTCACTCTAATTTCCCGGCAGGAAGAAGAATTAACCAAAGTCTCAGCCACCCACCGGGAACCAGTATAGGACATGATCCAAAATTTTGGACTTGCGTTCAGCTCACAAAAAACGAGTTGAGAAATGGAGCTCAGGGGCACAGCAATTCACAAACTGGCAGAGTGATAAAGGACAACTATCGTCCAAAAATCTGTTGAGGGAAGTCAACGAGGCGGACTTGAAAGCGAGGCAAAATAGCAGGAAACAGATTTCAAGAGGTACCTTGGAATCGCCTGTAAAGCACAGGAAGAGGGGCACAACTTGTACAATGGTGCACTTGGCCAAAAAGGGCGTATGCGTTTTCTCCTGAATATATTCAGGAGAAAACGCATACGCACTTTTTGGCCAAGCAAGCAAGCGGGCAATGCAAATCTGCACTACAAAGAAGTATCACTTCCCACCGGTCAAAAGGGACATCCACAAAATGTGTAAAAACCAGAAAGGCAAGACAAGTCCTGGAGAACAGGGAGCCTTGTTATGCTGATAGGCGGGATGTAAATTGCCAACTGCCTCACTGGAGGAGTGCATTGTGTTCCCTAAAACAAGTAAACAACAGAGCTACAGAGCCAAGGCCACTTTCAGTCTAGGGAATATACCTTGGGAAAACTGAAAATCAATAAGAAAGAGCCACCTCCAAATTTAGGGCTGCACTGACTACAAGAACCTCAACTTGGGTACACCTTAAATATCCCAGGAAATATAAAAATGGTTCAAAACATTGTGGTACTTACGTACGATGGAATATCCCTCAGCCATGATATCAATGTCATAAGACCAGTAGCAGCAAAGTGAGTGGATTCAGGTACGATGATTCTAAGTGAAATAAGTCACACAGAAAAAGAAACTTATCATAAGATATCACTTATGAAGAGCCTGTAAACATGGCTACACGTGAACTGAGTTAGGAAAGAGAACAGAGTCTCACATTTGGAAAAAACCCTTATGCCTGCATAAAGGGGAAGGAGAGGTGGGGTGATGCATAAAAACAGAGTTTGATATAAGCACAGGGACCGTTCCAAAAACCAACTTTGGAATAGACATGACCTACACCTTCCTCAGTGAAAGAGACTCAAAACCCCATATTTCCCGCAGAGGAATATATCTGACTAGTAAGAATCTTAAAACCTATGTATTGATATGACTCCATAAGGGAATCAAGTGTGTCTAGAGTGGCATAAACATGGCAGCGAGAATCAGCTCAAACCCACTCTAAAAAGGAATTTCAAAAGCAAAACCAAAAAACAGGGAAATTCTTTACAATTCCTTCAGGGTGTCTGAGGAAACCTGGAAAGACCCTATCTACAATGACAGCTGGATGTGGCATAAGGCTGGACATTTGGGACTGAGAGGATTGGTGAGATTGGGTGAGCAAATGCAGACCCTTTCAAGCAATAATGCATGGCCCCCATTCCATGGGTCCCAACTCTCCAGGTTGAAGGGAATATTACTACAGCTATAACATGTACAGGAAACCTAGAGAATGTACACACTGTGAATACGAAAGGATTCTAAAACACAACGAATAGTCCCTCTCCTGGTGCTCCAGTTTGACTTTCCAACTGCCTTACTATCAATCTCCCAACTTGGAGAGACAGGCCCTTTAACCTCCTGGTTTGCACAGGTTCCCAATTTGGCAGAGGATGGAAGGGACGAGGGAGAACCCATGAGAGAGTAGCTGTTAGGCATTTGGACGGGCACATGTCACTCTAATTTCCCGGCAGGAAGAAGAATTAACCAAAGTCTCAGCCACCCACCGGGAACCAGTATAGGACATGATCCAAAATTTTGGACTTGCGTTCAGCTCACAAAAAACGAGTTGAGAAATGGAGCTCAGGGGCACAGCCATTCACAAACTGGCAGAGTGATAAAGGACAACTATCGTCCAAAAATCTGTTGAGGGAAGTCAACGAGGCGGACTTGAAAGCGAGGCAAAATAGCAGGAAACAGATTTCAAGAGGTACCTTGGAATCGCCTGTAAAGCACAGGAAGAGGGGCACAACTTGGACAATGGTGCACTTGGCCAAAAAGGGCGTATGCGTTTTCTCCTGAATATATTCAGGAGAAAATGCATACGCCCTTTTTGGCCAAGCAAGCAAGTGGGCAATGCAAATCTGCACTACAAAGAAGTATCACTTCCCACCAGTCAAAAGGGACATCCACAAAATGTGTAAAAACCAGAAAGGCAAGACAGGTCCTGGAGAACAGGGAGCCTTGTTATGCTGATGGGCGGGATGTAAATTGCCAACTGCCTCACTGGAGGAGTGCATTGTGCTCCCTAAAACAAGTAAACAACAGAGCTACAGAGCCAAGGCCACTTTCAGTCTAGGGAATATACCTTGGGAAAACTGAAAATCAATAAGAAAGAGCCACCTCCAAATTTAGGGCTGCACTGACTACAAGAACCTCAACGTGGGTACACCTTAAATATCCCAGGAAATATAAAAATGGTTCAAAACATTGTGGTACTTACGTACGATGGAATATCCCTCAGCCATGATATCAATGTCATAAGACCAGTAGCAGCAAAGTGAGTGGATTCAGGTACGATGATTCTAAGTGAAATAAGTCACACAGAAAAAGAAACTTATCATAAGATATCACTTATGAAGAGCCTGTAAACATGGCTACACGTGAACTGAGTTAGGAAAGAGAACAGAGTCTCACATTTGGAAAAAAACCCTTATGCCTGCATAAAGGGGAAGGAGAGGTGGGGTGATGCATAAAACAAGAGTTTGATATAAGCACAGGGACCGTTCCAAAAACCAACTTTGGAATAGACATGACCTACACCTTCCTCAGTGAAAGAGACTCAAAACCCCATATTTCCCGCAGAGGAATATATCTGACTAGTAAGAATCTTAAAACCTATGTATTGATATGACTCCATAAGGGAATCAAGTGTGTCTAGAGTGGCATAAACATGGCAGCGAGAATCAGCTCAAACCCACTCTAAAAAGGAATTTCAAAAGCAAAACCAAAAAACAGGGAAATTCTTTACAATTCCTTCAGGGTGTCTGAGGAAACCTGGAAAGACCCTATCTACAATGACAGCTGGATGTGGCATAAGGCTGGACATTTGGGACTGAGAGGATTGGTGAGATTGGGTGAGCAAATGCAGACCCTTTCAAGCAATAATGCATGGCCCCCATTCCATGGGTCCCAACTCTCCAGGTTGAAGGGAATATTACTACAGCTATAACATGTACAGGAAACCTAGAGAATGTACACACTGTGAATACGAAAGGATTCTAAAACACAACGAATAGTCCCTCTCCTGGTGCTCCAGTTTGACTTTCCAACTGCCTTACTATCAATCTCCCAACTTGGAGAGACAGGCCCTTTAACCTCCTGGTTTGCACAGGTTCCCAATTTGGCAGAGGATGGAAGGGACGAGGGAGAACCCATGAGAGAGTAGCTGTTAGGCATTTGGACGGGCACATGTCACTCTAATTTCCCGGCAGGAAGAAGAATTAACCAAAGTCTCAGCCACCCACCGGGAACCAGTATAGGACATGATCCAAAATTTTGGACTTGCGTTCAGCTCACAAAAAACGAGTTGAGAAATGGAGCTCAGGGGCACAGCAATTCACAAACTGGCAGAGTGATAAAGGACAACTATCGTCCAAAAATCTGTTGAGGGAAGTCAACGAGGCGGACTTGAAAGCGAGGCAAAATAGCAGGAAACAGATTTCAAGAGGTACCTTGGAATCGCCTGTAAAGCACAGGAAGAGGGGCACAACTTGGACAATGGTGCACTTGGCCAAAAAGGGCGTATGCGTTTTCTCCTGAATATATTCAGGAGAAAACGCATACGCCCTTTTTGGCCAAGCAAGCAAGCGGGCAATGCAAATCTGCACTACAAAGAAGTATCACTTCCCACCAGTCAAAAGGGACATCCACAAAATGTGTAAAAACCAGAAAGGCAAGACAGGTCCTGGAGAACAGGGAGCCTTGTTATGCTGATGGGCGGGATGTAAATTGCCAACTGCCTCACTGGAGGAGTGCATTGTGCTCCCTAAAACAAGTAAACAACAGAGCTACAGAGCCAAGGCCACTTTCAGTCTAGGGAATATACCTTGGGAAAACTGAAAATCAATAAGAAAGAGCCACCTCCAAATTTAGGGCTGCACTGACTACAAGAACCTCAACGTGGGTACACCTTAAATATCCCAGGAAATATAAAAATGGTTCAAAACATTGTGGTACTTACGTACGATGGAATATCCCTCAGCCATGATATCAATGTCATAAGACCAGTAGCAGCAAAGTGAGTGGATTCAGGTACGATGATTCTAAGTGAAATAAGTCACACAGAAAAAGAAACTTATCATAAGATATCACTTATGAAGAGCCTGTAAACATGGCTACACGTGAACTGAGTTAGGAAAGAGAACAGAGTCTCACATTTGGAAAAAATCCCTTATGCCTGCATAAAGGGGAAGGAGAGGTGGGGTGATGCATAAAACCAGAGTTTGATATAAGCACAGGGACCGTTCCAAAAACCAACTTTGGAATAGACATGACCTACACCTTCCTCAGTGAAAGAGACTCAAAACCCCATATTTCCCGCAGAGGAATATATCTGACTAGTAAGAATCTTAAAACCTATGTATTGATATGACTCCATAAGGGAATCAAGTGTGTCTAGAGTGGCATAAACATGGCAGCGAGAATCAGCTCAAACCCACTCTAAAAAGGAATTTCAAAAGCAAAACCAAAAAACAGGGAAATTCTTTACAATTCCTTCAGGGTGTCTGAGGAAACCTGGAAAGACCCTATCTACAATGACAGCTGGATGTGGCATAAGGCTGGACACTTGGGACTGAGAGGATTGGTGAGATTGGGTGAGCAAATGCAGACCCTTTCAAGCAATAATGCATGGCCCCCATTCCATGGGTCCCAACTCTCCAGGTTGAAGGGAATATTACTACAGCTATAACATGTACAGGAAACCTAGAGAATGTACACTCTGTGAATACGAAAGGTTTCTAAAACACAACGAATAGTCCCTCTCCTGGTGCTCCAGTTTGACTTTCCAACTGCCTTACTATCAATCTCCCAACTTGGAGAGACAGGCCCTTTAACCTCCTGGTTTGCACAGGTTCCCAATTTGGCAGAGGATGGAAGGGACGAGGGAGAACCCATGAGAGAGTAGCTGTTAGGCATTTGGATGGGCACATGTCACTCTAATTTCCCGGCAGGATGAAGAATTAACCAAAGTCTCAGCCACCCACCGGGAACCAGTATAGGACATGATCCAAAATTTTGGACTTGCGTTCAGCTCACAAAAAACGAGTTGAGAAATGGAGCTCAGGGGCACAGCAATTCACAAACTGGCAGAGTGATAAAGGACAACTATCGTCCAAAAATCTGTTGAGGGAAGTCAACGAGGCGGACTTGAAAGCGAGGCAAAATAGCAGGAAACAGATTTCAAGAGGTACCTTGGAATCGCCTGTAAAGCACAGGAAGAGGGGCACAACTTGGACAATGGTGCACTTGGCCAAAAAGGGCGTATGCGTTTTCTCCTGAATATATTCAGGAGAAAACGCATACGCACTTTTTGGCCAAGCAAGCAAGCGGGCAATGCAAATCTGCACTACAAAGAAGTATCACTTCCCACCGGTCAAAAGGGACATCCACAAAATGTGTAAAAACCAGAAAGGCAAGACAAGTCCTGGAGAACAGGGAGCCTTGTTATGCTGATGGGTGGGATGTAAATTGCCAACTGCCTCACTGGAGGAGTGCATTGTGTTCCCTAAAACAAGTAAACAACAGAGCTACAGAGCCAAGGCCACTTCCAGTCTAGGGAATATACCATGGGAAAACTGAAAATCAATAAGAAAGAGCCACCTCCAAATTTAGGGCTGCACTGACTACAAGAACCTCAACTTGGGTACACCTTAAATATCCCAGGAAATATAAAAATGGTTCAAAACATTGTGGTACTTACGTACGATGGAATATCCCTCAGCCATGATATCAATGTCATAAGACCAGTAGCAGCAAAGTGAGTGGATTCAGGTACGATGATTCTAAGTGAAATAAGTCACACAGAAAAAGAAACTTATCATAAGATATCACTTATGAAGAGCCTGTAAACATGGCTACACGTGAACTGAGTTAGGAAAGAGAACAGAGTCTCACATTTGGAAAAAACCCTTATGCCTGCATAAAGGGGAAGGAGAGGTGGGGTGATGCATAAAACCAGAGTTTGATATAAGCACAGGGACCGTTCCAAAAACCAACTTTGGAATAGACATGACCTACACCTTCCTCAGTGAAAGAGACTCAAAACCCCATATTTCCCGCAGAGGAATATATCTTACTAGTAAGAATCTTAAAACCTATGTATTGATATGACTCCATAAGGGAATCAAGTGTGTCTAGAGTGGAATAAACATGGCAGCGAGAATCAGCTCAAACCCACTCTAAAAAGGAATTTCAAAAGCAAAACCAAAAAACAGGGAAATTCTTTACACTTCCTTCAGGGTGTCTGAGGAAACCTGGAAAGACCCTATCTACAATGACAGCTGGATGTGGCATAAGGCTGGACACTTGGGACTGAGAGGATTGGTGAGATTGGGTGAGCAAATGCAGACCCTTTCAAGCAATAATGCATGGCCCCCATTCCATGGGTCCCAACTCTCCAGGTTGAAGGGAATATTACTACAGCTATAACATGTACAGGAAACCTAGAGAATGTACACACTGTGAATACGAAAGGATTCTAAAACTCAACGAATAGTCCCTCTCCTGGTGCTCCAGTTTGACTTTCCAACTGCCTTACTATCAATCTCCCAACTTGGAGAGACAGGCCCTTTAACCGCCTGGTTTGCACAGGTTCCCAATTTGGCAGAGGATGGAAGGGACGAGGGAGAACCCATGAGAGAGTAGCTGTTAGGCATTTGGACGGGCACATGTCACTCTAATTTCCCGGCAGGAAGAAGAATTAACCAAAGTCTCAGCCACCCACCGGGAACCAGTATAGGACATGATCCAAAATTTTGGACTTGCGTTCAGCTCACAAAAAACGAGTTGAGAAATGGAGCTCAGGGGCACAGCAATTCACAAACTGGCAGAGTGATAAAGGACAACTATCGTCCAAAAATCTGTTGAGGGAAGTCAACGAGGCGGACTTGAAAGCGAGGCAAAATAGCAGGAAACAGATTTCAAGAGGTACCTTGGAATCGCCTGTAAAGCACAGGAAGAGGGGCACAACTTGGAAAATGGTGCACTTGGCCAAAAAGGGCGTATGCGTTTTCTCCTGAATATATTCAGGAGAAAACGCATACGCCCTTTTTGGCCAAGCAAGCAAGCGGGCAATGCAAATCTGCACTACAAAGAAGTATCACTTCCCACCGGTCAAAAAGGACATCCACAAAATGTGTAAAAACCAGAAAGGCAAGACAGGTCCTGGAGAACAGGGAGCCTTGTTATGCTGATGGGCGGGATGTAAATTGCCAACTGCCTCATAGGAGGAGTGCATTGTGCTTCCTAAAACAAGTAAACAACAGAGCTTCAGAGCCAAGGCCACTTTCAGTCTAGGGAATATACCTTGGGAAAACTGAAAATCAATAAGAAAGAGCCACCTCCAAATTTCGGGCTGCACTGACTACAAGAACCTCAACTTGGGTACACCTTAAATATCCCAGGAAATATAAAAATGGTTTAAAACATTGTGGTACTTACGTACGATGGAATATTCCTCAGCCATGAAATCAATGTCATAAGACCAGTAGCAGCAAAGTGAGTGGATTCAGGTACGATGATTCTAAGTGAAATAAGTCACACAGAAAAAGAAACTTATCATAAGATATCACTTATGAAGATCCTGTAAACATGGCTACACGTGAACTGAGTTAGGAAAGAGAACATAGTCTCCCATTTAGAAAACACTCTTATGCCTGCATAAAGGGGATGGAGAGGTGGGGTGATGCATAAAACCAGAGTTTGATATAAGCACAGGGACCGTTCCAAAAACCAACTTTGGAATAGACAAGACCTACAGCTTCCTCAGTGAAAGAGACTCAAAACCCCATATTTCCCGCAGAGGAATACATCTGACTAGTAAGAATCTTAAAACCTATGTATTGATATGACTCCATAAGGGAATCAAGTGTGTCTAGAGTGGCATAAACATGGCAGCGAGAATCAGCTCAAACCCACTCTAAAAAGGAATTTCAAAAGCAAAACCAAAAAACAGGGAAATTCTTTACAATTCCTTCAGGGTGTCTGAGGAAACCTTGAAAGACCCTATCTACAATGACAGCTGGATGTGGCATAAGGCTGGACACTTGGGACTGAGAGGATTGGTGAGATTGGGTGAGCAAATGCAGACCCTTTCAAGCAATAATGCATGGCCCCCATTCCATGGGTCCCAACTCTCCAGGTTCAAGGGAATATTACTACAGCTATAACATGTACAGGAAACCTAGAGAATGTACACACTGTGAATACGAAAGGTTTCTAAAACTCAACGAATAGTCCCTCTCCTGGTGCTCCAGTTTGACTTTCCAACTGCCTTACTATCAATCTCCCAACTTGGAGAGACAGGCCCTTTAAGCTCCTGGTGTGCACAGGTTCCCAATTTGGCAGAGGATGGAAGGGACGAGGGAGAACCCATGAGAGAGTAGCTGTTAGGCATTTGGACGGGCACATGTCACTCTAATTTCCCGGCAGGAAGAAGAATTAACAAAAGTCTCAGCCACCCACCGGGAACCAGTATAGGACATGATCCAAAATTTTGTACTTGCGTTCAGCTCACAAAAAAAGAGTTGAGAAATGGAGCTTAGGGGCACAGCAATTCACAAAGTGGCAGAGTGATAAAGGACAACTATCGTCCAAAAATCTGTTGAGGGAAGTCAACGAGGCGGACTTGAAAGCGAGGCAAAATAGCAGGAAACAGATTTCAAGAGGTACCTTGGAATCGCCTGTAAAGCACAGGAAGAGGGGCACAACTTGGACAATGGTGCACTTGGCCAAAGAGGGTGTATGCGTTTTCTCCTGAATATATTCAGGAGAAAACGCATACGCCCTTTTTGGCCAAGCAAGCAAGCGGGCAATGCAAATCTGCACTACAAAGAAGTATCACTTCCCACCGGTCAAAAGGGACATCCACAAAATGTGTAAAAACCAGAAAGGCAAGACAGGCCCTGGAGAACAGGGAGCCTTGTTATGCTGATGGGCGGGATGTAAATTGCCAACTGCCTCACTGGAGGAGTGCATTGTGTTCCCTAAAACAAGTAAACAACAGAGCTACAGAGCCAAGGCCACTTCCAGTCTAGGGAATATACCTTGGGAAAACTGAAAATCAATAAGAAAGAGCCACCTCCAAATTTAGGGCTGCACTGACTACACGAACCTCAACTTGGGTACACCTTTAATATCCCAGGAAATATAAAAATGGTTCAAAACATTGTGGTACTTACGTACGATGGAATATCCCTCAGCCATGAAATCAATGTCATAAGACCAGTAGCAGCAAAGTGAGTGGATTCAGGTACGATGATTCTAAGTGAAATAAGTCACACAGAAAAAGAAACTTATCATAAGATATCACTTATGAAGATCCTGTAAACAAGGCTACACGTGAACTGAGTTAGGAAAGAGAACAGAGTCTCACATTTAGAAAACACTCTTATGCCTGCATAAAGGGGAAGGAGAGGTGGGGTGATGCATAAAACCAGAGTTTGATATAAGCACAGGGACCGTTCCAAAAACCAACTTTGGAATAGACAAGACCTACACCTTCCTCAGTGAAAGAGACTCAAAACCCCATATTTCCCGCAGAGGAATATATCTGACTAGTAAGAATCTTAAAACCTATGTATTGATATGACTCCATAAGGGAATCAAGTGTGTCTAAAATGGCATAAACATGGCAGCGAGAATCAGCTCAAACCCACTATAAAAAGGAATTTCAAAAGCAAAACCAAAAAACAGGGTAATTCTTTACAATTCCTTCAGGGTGTCTTAGGAAACATGGAAAGACCCTATCTACAATGACAGCTGGATGTGACATAAGGCTGGACACTTGGGACTGAGAGGATTGGTGAGATTGGGTGAGCAAATGCAGACCCTTTCAAGCAATAATGCATGGCCCCCATTCCATGGGTCCCAACTCTCAAGGTTGAAGGGAATATTACTACAGCTATAACATGTACAGGAAACCTAGAGAATGTACACAATGTGAATACGAAAGGTTTCTAAAACTCAACGAATAGTCCCTCTCCTGGTGCTCCAGTTTGACTTTCCAACTCCCTTACTATCAATCTCCCAATTTGGAGAGACAGGCCCTTTAACCTCCTGGTTTGCACAGGTTCCCAATTTGGCAGAGGATGGAAGGGACGAGGGAGAACCCATGAGAGAGTAGCTGTTAGGCATTTGGACGGGCACATGTCACTCTAATTTCCCGGCAGGAGGAAGAATTAACCAAAGTCTCAGCCACCCACCGGGAACCAGTATAGGACATGATCCAAAATTTTGGACTTGCGTTCAGCTCACAAAAAACGAGTTGAGAAATGGAGCTCAGGGGCACAGCAATTCACAAACTGGCAGAGTGATAAAGGACAACTATCGTCCAAAAATCTGTTGAGGGAAGTCAACGAGGCGGACTTGAAAGCGAGGCAAAATAGCAGGAAACAGATTTCAAGAGGTACCTTGGAATCGCCTGTAAAGCACAGGAAGAGGGGCACAACTTGGACAATGGTGCACTTGGCTACGAAGGGCGTATGCGTTTTCTCCTGAATATATTCAGGAGAAAACGCATACGCTCTTTTTGGCCAAGCAAGCAAGCGCGCAATGCAAATCTGCACTACACAGAAGTATCACTTCCCACCATTCAAAAGAGACATCCACAAAATGTGTAAAAACCAGAAAGGCAAGACAGGCCCTGGAGAACAGGGAGCCTTGTTATGCTGATGGGCGGGATGTAAATTGCCAACTGCCTCACTGGAGGAGTGCATTGTGTTCCCTAAAACAAGTAAACAACAGAGCTACAGAGCCAAGGCCACTTCCAGTCTAGGGAATATACCTTGGGAAAACTGAAAATCAATAAGAAAGAGCCACCTCCAAATTTAGGGCTGCACTGACTACAAGAACCTCAACTTGGGTACACCTTAAATATCCCAGGAAATATAAAAATGGTTCAAAACATTGTGCTACTTACGTACGATGGAATATTCCTCAGCCATGAAATCAATGTCATAAGACCAGTAGCAGCAAAGTGAGTGGATTCAGGTACGATGATTCTAAGTGAAATAAGTCACACAGAAAAAGAAACTTATCATAAGATATCACTTATGAAGATCCTGTAAACATGGCTACACGTGAACTGAGTTAGGAAAGAGAACAGAGTCTCCCATTTAGAAAACACTCTTATGCCTGCATAAAGGGGATGGAGAGGTGGGGTGATGCATAAAACCAGAGTTTGATATAAGCACAGGGACCGTTCCAAAAACCAACTTTGGAATAGACAAGACCTACAGCTTCCTCAGTTAAAGAGACTCAAAACCCCATATTTCCCGCAGAGGAATATATCTGACTAGTAAGAATCTTAAAACCTATGTATTGATATGACTCCATAAGGGAGTCAAGTGTGTCTAGAGTAGCATAAACATGGCAGCGAGAATCAGCTCAAACCCACTATAAAAAGGAATTTCAAAAGCAATATCAAAAAACAGGGAAATTCTTTCCAATTCCTTCAGGGTGTCTGAGGAAACCTGGAAAGACCCTATCTACAATGACAGCTGGATGTGACATAAGGCTGGACACTTGGGACTGAGAGGATTGGTGAGATTGGGTGAGCAAATGCAGACCCTTTCAAGCAATAATGCATGGCCCCCATTCCATGGGTCCCAACCTTCCAGGTTGAAGGGAATATTACTACAGCTATAACATGTACAGGAAACCTAGAGAATGTACACACTGTGAATACGAAAGGTTTCTAAAACTCAACGAATAGTCCCTCTCCTGGTGCTCCAGTTTGACTTTCCAACTGCCTTACTATCAATCTCCCAACTTGGAGAGACAGGCCCTTTAACCTCCTGGTGTGCACAGGTTCCCAATTTGGCAGAGGATGGAAGGGACGAGGGAGAACCCATGAGAGAGTAGCTGTTAGGCATTTGGACGGGCACATGTCACTCTAATTTCCCGGCAGGAAGAAGAATTAACAAAAGTCTCAGCCACCCACCGGGAATCAGTATAGGACATGATCCAAAATTTTGGACTTGCGTTCAGCTCACAAAAAAAGAGTTGAGAAATGGAGCTTAGGGGCACAGCAATTCACAAAGTGGCAGAGTGATAAAGGACAACTATCGTCCAAAAATCTGTTGAGGGAAGTCAACGAGGCGGACTTGAAAGCGAGGCAAAATAGCAGGAAACAGATTTCAAGAGGTACCTTGGAATCGCCTGTAAAGCACAGGAAGAGGGGCACAACTTGGACAATGGTGCACTTGGCCAAAGAGGGTGTATGCGTTTTCTCCTGAATATATTCAGGAGAAAACGCATACGCCCTTTTTGGCCAAGCAAGCAAGCGCACAATGCAAATCTGCACTACAAAGAAGTATCACTTCCCACCATTCAAAAGGGACATCCACAAAATGTGTAAAAACCAGAAAGGCAAGACAGGCCCTGGAGAACAGGGAGCCTTGTTATGCTGATGGGCGGGATGTAAATTGCGAACTGCCTCACTGGAGGATTGCATTGTGTTCCCTAAAACAAGTAAACAACAGAGCTACAGAGCCAAACCACTTCCAGTCTAGGGAATATACCTTGGGAAAACTGAAAATCAATAAGAAAGAGCCACCTCCAAATTTAGGGCTGCACTGACTACACGAACCTCAACTTGGGTACACCTTAAATATCCCAGGAAATATAAAAATGGTTCAAAACATAGTGGTACTTACGTACGATGGAATATCCCTCAGCCATGAAATCAATGTCATAAGACCAGTAGCAGCAAAGTGAGTGGATTCAGGTACGATGATTCTAAGTGAAATAAGTCACACAGAAAAAGAAACTTATCATAAGATATCACTTATGAAGATCCTGTAAACATGGCTACACGTGAACTGAGTTAGGAAAGAGAACAGAGTCTCACATTTAGAAAACACTCTTATGCCTGCATAAAGGGGAAGGAGAGGTGGGGTGATGCATAAAACCAGAGTTTGATATAAGCACAGGGACCGTTCCAAAAACCAACTTTGGAATAGACAAGACCTACACCTTCCTCAGTGAAAGAGACTCAAAACCCCATATTTCCCGCAGAGGAATATATCTGACTAGTAAGAATCTTAAAACCTATGTATTGATATGACTCCATAAGGGAATCAAGTGTGTCTAGAGTAGCATAAACATGGCAGCGAGAATCAGCTCAAACCCACTATAAAAAGGAATTTCAAAAGCAATATCAAAAAACAGGGAAATTCTTTCCAATTCCTTCAGGGTGTCTGAGGAAACCTGGAAAGACCCTATCTACAATGACAGCTGGATGTGACATAAGGCTGGACACTTGGGACTGAGAGGATTGGTGAGATTGGGTGAGCAAATGCAGACCCTTTCAAGCAATAATGCATGGCCCCCATTCCATGGGTCCCAACCTTCCAGGTTGAAGGGAATATTACTACAGCTATAACATGTACAGGAAACCTAGAGAATGTACACACTGTGAATACGAAAGGTTTCTAAAACTCAACGAATAGTCCCTCTCCTGGTGCTCCAGTTTGACTTTCCAACTGCCTTACTATCAATCTCCCAACTTGGAGAGACAGGCCCTTTAACCTCCTGGTGTGCACAGGTTCCCAATTTGGCAGAGGATGGAAGGGACGAGGGAGAACCCATGAGAGAGTAGCTGTTAGGCATTTGGACGGGCACATGTCACTCTAATTTCCCGGCAGGAAGAAGAATTAACAAAAGTCTCAGCCACCCACCGGGAATCAGTATAGGACATGATCCAAAATTTTGGACTTGCGTTCAGCTCACAAAAAAAGAGTTGAGAAATGGAGCTTAGGGGCACAGCAATTCACAAAGTGGCAGAGTGATAAAGGACAACTATCGTCCAAAAATCTGTTGAGGGAAGTCAACGAGGCGGACTTGAAAGCGAGGCAAAATAGCAGGAAACAGATTTCAAGAGGTACCTTGGAATCGCCTGTAAAGCACAGGAAGAGGGGCACAACTTGGACAATGGTGCACTTGGCCAAAGAGGGTGTATGCGTTTTCTCCTGAATATATTCAGGAGAAAACGCATACGCCCTTTTTGGCCAAGCAAGCAAGCGCACAATGCAAATCTGCACTACAAAGAAGTATCACTTCCCACCATTCAAAAGGGACATCCACAAAATGTGTAAAAACCAGAAAGGCAAGACAGGCCCTGGAGAACAGGGAGCCTTGTTATGCTGATGGGCGGGATGTAAATTGCCAACTGCCTCACTGGAGGATTGCATTGTGTTCCCTAAAACAAGTAAACAACAGAGCTACAGAGCCAAACCACTTCCAGTCTAGGGAATATACCTTGGGAAAACTGAAAATCAATAAGAAAGAGCCACCTCCAAATTTAGGGCTGCACTGACTACAAGAACCTCAACTTGGGTACACCTTAAATATCCCAGGAAATATAAAAATGGTTCAAAACATAGTGGTACTTACGTACGATGGAATATCCCTCAGCCATGAAATCAATGTCATAAGACCAGTAGCAGCAAAGTGAGTGGATTCAGGTACGATGATTCTAAGTGAAATAAGTCACACAGAAAAAGAAACTTATCATAAGATATCACTTATGAAGATCCTGTAAACATGGCTACACGTGAACTGAGTTAGGAAAGAGAACAGAGTCTCACATTTAGAAAACACTCTTATGCCTGCATAAAGGGGAAGGAGAGGTGGGGTGATGCATAAAAGCAGAGTTTGATATAAGCACAGGGACCGTTCCAAAAACCAACTTTGGAATAGACAAGACCTACACCTTCCTCAGTGAAAGAGACTCAAAACCCCATATTTCCCGCAGAGGAATATATCTGACTAGTAAGAATCTTAAAACCTATGTATTGATATGACTCCATAAGGGAATCAAGTGTGTCTAAAATGGCATAAACATGGCAGCGAGAATCAGCTCAAACCCACTATAAAAAGGAATTTCAAAAGCAAAACCAAAAAACAGGGTAATTCTTTACAATTCCTTCAGGGTGTCTGAGGAAACCTGGAAAGACCCTATCTACAATGACAGCTGGATGTGAAATAAGGCTGGACACTTGGGACTGAGAGGATTCGTGAGATTGGGTGAGCAAATGCAGACCCTTTCAAGCAATAATGCATGGCCCCCATTCCATGGGTCCCAACTCTCCAGGTTGAAGGGAATATTACTACAGCTATAACATGTACAGGAAACCTAGAGAATGTACACAATGTGAATACGAAAGGTTTCTAAAACTCAACGAATAGTCCCTCTCCTGGTGCTCCAGTTTGACTTTCCAACTGCCTTACTATCAATCTCCCAATTTGGAGAGACAGGCCCTTTAACCTCCTGGTTTGCACAGGTTCCCAATTTGGCAGAGGATGGAAAGGACGAGGGAGAACCCATGAGAGAGTAGCTGTTAGGCATTTGGATGGGCACATATCACTCTAATTTCCCGGCAGGAGGAAGAATTAACCAAAGTCTCAGCCACCCACCGGGAACCAGTATAGGACATGATCCAAAATTTTGGACTTGCGTTCAGCTCACAAAAAACGAGTTGAGAAATGGAGCTCAGGGGCACAGCAATTCACAAACTGGCAGAGTGATAAAGGACAACTATCGTCCAAAAATCTGTTGAGGGAAGTCAACGAGGCGGACTTGAAAGCGAGGCAAAATAGCAGGAAACAGATTTCAAGAGGTACCATGGAATCGCCTGTAAAGCACAGGAAGAGGGGCACAACTTGGACAATGGTGCCCTTGGCCAGAAAGGGCGTATGCGTTTTCTCCTGAATATATTCAGGAGAAAACGCATACGCCCTTTTTGGCCAAGCAAACAAGCGGGCAATGCAAATCTGCACTACAAAGATGTATCATTTCCCACCGGTCAAAAGGGACATCCACAAAATGTGTAAAAACCAGAAAGGCAAGACAGGCCCTCAAGAACAGGGAGCCTTGTTATGCTGATGGGCGGGATGTAAATTGCCAACTGCCTCACTGGAGGAGTGCATTGTGTTCCCTAAAACAAGTAAACAACAGAGCTATAGAGCCAAGGCCACTTCCAGTCTAGGGAATATACCTTGGGAAAACTGAAAATCAATAAGAAAGAGCCACCTCCAAATTTAGGGCTGCACTGGCTACAAGAACCTCAACTTGGGTACACCTTAAATATCCCAGGAAATATAAAAATGGTTCAAAACTTTGTGGTACTTACGTACGATGGAATATTCCTCAGCCATGAAATCAATGTCATAAGACCAGTAGCAGCAAAGTGAGTGGATTCAGGTACGATGATTCTAAGTGAAATAAGTCACACAGAAAAAGAAACTTATCATAAGATATCACTTATGAAGATCCTGTAAACATGGCTACACGTGAAGTGAGTTAGGAAAGAGAACAGAGTCTCCCATTTAGAAAACACTCTTATGCCAGCATAAAGGGGATGGAGAAGTGGGGTGATGCATAAAACCAGAGTTTGATATAAGCACAGGGACCGTTCCAAAAACCAACTTTGGAATAGACAAGACCTACAGCTTCCTCAGTGAAAGAGACTCAAAACCCCATATTTCCCGCAGAGGAATATATCTGACTAGTAAGAATCTTAAAACCTATGTATTGATATGACTCCATAAGGGAATCAAGTGTGTCTAGAGTAGCATAAACATGGCAGCGAGAATCAGCTCAAACCCACTATAAAAAGGAATTTCAAACGCAATACCAAAAAACAGGGAAATTCTTTCCAATTCCTTCAGGGTGTCTGAGGAAACCTGGAAAGACCCTATCTACAATGACAGCTGGATGTGACATAAGGCTGGACACTTGGGACTGAGAGGGTTGGTGAGATTGGGTGAGCAAATGCAGACCCTTTCAAGCAATAATGCATGGCCCCCATTCCATGGGTCCCAACTCTCCAGGTTGAAGGGAATATTACTACAGCTATAACATGTACAGGAAACCTAGAGAATGTACACACTGTGAATACGAAAGGTTTCTAAAACTCAACGAATAGTCCCTCTCCTGGTGCTCCAGTTTGACTTTCCAACTGCCTTACTATCAATCTCCCAACTTGGAGAGACAGGCCCTTTAACCTCCTGGTTTGCACAGGTTCCCAATTTGGCAGAGGATGGAAGGGACGAGGGAGAACCCATGAGAGAGTAGCTGTTAGGCATTTGGACGGGCACAGGTCACTCTAATTTCCCGGCAGGAAGAAGAATTAACAAAAGTCTCTGCCACCCACCGGGAACCAGTATAGGACATGATCCAAAATTTTGGACTTGCGTTCAGCTCACAAAAAACGAGTTGAGAAATGGAGCTCAGGGGCACAGCAATTCACAAAGTGGCAGAGTGATAAAGGACAACTATCGTCCAAAAATCTGTTGAGGGAAGTCAACGAGGCGGACTTGAAAGCGAGGCAAAAGAGCAGGAAACAGATTTCAAGAGGTACCTCGGAATCGCCTGTAAAGCACAGGAAGAGGGGTACAACTTGGACAATGGTGCACTTGGCCAAAAAGGGCGTATGCGTTTTCTCCTGAATATATTCAGGAGAAAACGCATACGTCCTTTTTTGCCAAGCAAGCAAGCGGGCAATGCAAATCTGCACTACAAAGAAGTATCATTTCCCACCGGTCAAAAGGAACATCCACAAAATGTGTAAAAACCAGAAAGGCAAGACAGGCCCTGGAGAACAGGGAGCCTTGTTATGCTGATGGGCGGGATGTAAATTGCCAACTGCCTCACTGGAGGAGTGCATTGTGTTCCCTAAAACAAGTAAACAACAGAGCTACAGAGCCAAGGCCACTTCGAGTCTAGGGAATATACCTTGGGAAAACTGAAAATCAATAAGAAAGTGCCACCTCCAAATTTAGGGCTGCACTGACTACAAGAACCTTAACTTGGGTACACCTTAAATATCCCAGGAAATATAAAAATGGTTCAAAACATTGTGGTACTTACGTACGATGGAATATCCCTCGGCCATGAAATCAATGTCATAAGACCAGTAGCAGCAAAGTGAGTGGATTCAGGTACGATGATTCTAAGTGAAATAAGTCACACAGAAAAAGAAACTTATCATAAGATATCACTTATGAAGATCCTGTAAACATGGCTACACGTGAACTGAGTTAGGAAAGAGAACAGAGTCTCACATTTAGAAAACACCCTTATGCCTGCATAAAGGGGAAGGAGAGGTGGGGTGATGCATAAAACCAGAGTTTGATATAAGCACAGGGACCGTTCCAAAAACCAACTTTGGAATAGACAAGACCTACACCTTCCTCAGTGAAAGAGACTAAAAACCGCATATTTCTCACAGAGGAATATATCTGACTAGTAAGAATCTTAAAACCGATGTATAGATATGACTGCATAAGGGAATCAAGTGTGTCTAGAGTGGCATAAACATGGCAGCGAGAATCAGCTCAAACCCACTCTAAAAAGGAATTTCAAAAGCAAAACCAAAAAACATGGAAATTCTTTACAATTCCTTCAGGGTGTCTGAGGAAACCTGGAAAGACCCTATCTACTATGACAGCTGGATGTGGCATAAGGCTGGACTCTTGGGACTGAGAGGATTGGTGAGATTGGGTGAGCAAATGCAGACCCTTTCAAGCAATAATGCATGGCCCCCATTCCATGGGTCCCAACTCTCCAGGTTGAAGGGAATATTACTACAGCTATAACATGTACAGGAAACCTAGAGAAAGTACATACTGTGAATACGAAAGGTTTCTAAAACTCAACGAATAGTCCCTCTCCTGGTGCTCCAGTTTGACTTTCCAACTGCCTTACTATCAATCTCCCAACTTGGAGAGACAGGACCTTTAACCTCCTGGTTTGCACAGGTTCACAATTTGGCAGAGGATGGAAGGGACGAGGGAGAACCCATGAGAGAGTAGCTGTTAGGTATTTGGACGGGCACATGTCACTCTAATTTCCCGGCAGGAAGAAGAATTAACCAAAGTCTCAGCCACCCACCGGGAACCAGTATAGGACATGATCCAAAATTTTGGACTTGCGTTCAGCTCACAAAAAACGAGTTGAGAAATGGAGCTCAGGGGCACAGCAATTCACAAACTGGCAGAGTGATAAAGGACAACTATCGTCCAAAAATCTGTTGAGGGAAGTCAACGAGGCGGACTTGAAAGCGAGGCAAAATAGCAGGAAACAGATTTCAAGAGGTACCTTGGAATCGCCTGTAAAGCACAGGAAGAGGGGCACAACTTGGACAATGGTGCACTTGGCCAGAAAGGGCGTATGCGTTTTCTCCTGAATATATTCAGGAGAAAACGCATACGCCCTTTTTGGCCAAGCAAACAAGCGGGCAATGCAAATCTGCACTACAAAGAAGTATCATTTCCCACCGGTCAAAAGGGACATCCACAAAATGTGTAAAAACCAGAAAGGCAAGACAGGCCCTCAAGAACAGGGAGCCTTGTTATGCTGATGGGCGGGATGTAAATTGCCAACTGCCTCACTGGAGGAGGCATTGTGTTCCCTAAAACAAGTAAACAACAGAGCTATAGAGCCAAGGCCACTTCCAGTCTAGGGAATATACCTTGGGAAAACTGAAAATCAATAAGAAAGAGCCACCTCCAAATTTAGGTCTGCACTGGCTACAAGAACCTCAACTTGCGTACACCTTAAATATCCCAGGAAATATAAAAATGGTTCAAAACTTTGTGGTACTTACGTACGATGGAATATTCCTCAGCCATGAAATCAATGTCATAAGACCAGTAGCAGCAAAGTGAGTGGATTCAGGTACGATGATTCTAAGTGAAATAAGTCACACAGAAAAAGAAACTTATCATAAGATATCACTTATGAAGATCCTGTAAACATGGCTACACGTGAAGTGAGTTAGGAAAGAGAACAGAGTCTCCCATTTAGAAAACACTCTTATGCCAGCATAAAGGGGATGGAGAAGTGGGGTGATGCATAAAACCAGAGTTTGATATAAGCACAGGGACCGTTCCAAAAACCAACTTTGGAATAGACAAGACCTACAGCTTCCTCAGTGAAAGAGACTCAAAACCCCATATTTCCCGCAGAGGAATATATATGACTAGTAAGAATCTTAAAACCTATGTATTGATATGACTCCATAAGGGAATCAAGTGTGTCTAGAGTAGCATAAACATGGCAGCGAGAATCAGCTCAAACCCACTCTAAAAAGGAATTTCAAACGCAATACCAAAAAACAGGGAAATTCTTTCCAATTCCTTCAGGGTGTCTGAGGAAACCTGGAAAGACCCTATCTACAATGACAGCTGGATGTGACATAAGGCTGGCACTTGGGACTGAGAGGATTGGTGAGATTGGGTGAGCAAATGCAGACCCTTTCAAGCAATAATGCATGGCCCCCATTCCATGGGTCCCAACTCTCCAGGTTGAAGGGAATATTACTACAGCTATAACATGTACAGGAAACCTAGAGAATGTACACACTGTGAATACGAAAGGTTTCTAAAACTCAACGAATAGTCCCTCTCCTGGTGCTCCAGTTTGACTTTCCAACTGCCTTACTATCAATCTCCCAACTTGGAGAGACAGGCCCTTTAACCTCCTGGTTTGCACAGGTTCCCAATTTGGCAGAGGATGGAAGGGACGAGGGAGAACCCATGAGAGAGTAGCTGTTAGGCATTTGGACGGGCACAGGTCACTCTAATTTCCCGGCAGGAAGAAGAATTAACAAAAGTCTCAGCCACCCACCGGGAACCAGTATAGGACATGATCCAAAATTTTGGACTTGCGTTCAGCTCACAAAAAACGAGTTGAGAAATGGAGCTCAGGGGCACAGCAATTCACAAAGTGGCAGAGTGATAAAGGACAACTATCGTCCAAAAATCTGTTGAGGGAAGTCAACGAGGCGGACTTGAAAGCGAGGCAAAATAGCAGGAAACAGATTTCAAGAGGTACCTTGGAATCGCCTGTAAAGCACAGGAATAGGGGCACAACTTGGACAATGGTGCACTTGGCCAAAAAGGGCGTATGCGTTTTCTCCTGAATATATTCAGGAGAAAACGCATACGTCCTTTTTTGCCATGCAAGCAAGCGGGCAATGCAAATCTGCACTACAAAGAAGTATCATTTCCCACCGGTCAAAAGGAACATCCACAAAATGTGTAAAAACCAGAAAGGCAAGACAGGCCCTGGAGAACAGGGAGCCTTGTTATGCTGATGGGCGGGATGTAAATTGCCAACTGCCTCACTGGAGGAGTGCATTGTGTTCCCTAAAACAATTTTACAACAGAGCTACAGAGCCAAGGCCACTTCGAGTCTAGGGAATATACCTTGGGAAAACTGAAAATCAATAAGAAAGGGCCACCTCCAAATTTAGGGCTGCAATGACTACAAGAACCTTAACTTGGGTACACCTTAAATATCCCAGGAAATATAAAAATGGTTCAAAACATTGTGGTACTTACGTACGATGGAATATCCCTCGGCCATGAAATCAATGTCATAAGACCAGTAGCAGCAAAGTGAGTGGATTCAGGTACGATGATTCTAAGTGAAATAAGTCACACAGAAAAAGAAACTTATCATAAGATATCACTTATGAAGATCCTGTAAACATGGCTACACGTGAACTGAGTCAGGAAAGAGAACAGAGTCTCACATTTAGAAAACACCCTTATGCCTGCATAAAGGGGAAGGAGAGGTGGGGTGATGCATAAAACCAGAGTTTGATATAAGCACAGGGACCGTTCCAAAAACCAACTTTGGAATAGACAAGACCTACACCTTCCTCAGTGAAAGAGACTAAAAACCGCATATTTCTCACAGAGGAATATATCTGACTAGTAAGAATCTTAAAACCGATGTATAGATATGACTGCATAAGGGAATCAAGTGTGTCTAGAGTGGCATAAACATGGCAGCGAGAATCAGCTCAAACCCACTCTAAAAAGGAATTTCAAAAGCAAAACCAAAAAACATGGAAATTCTTTACAATTCCTTCAGGGTGTCTGAGGAAACCTGGAAAGACCCTATCTACTATGACAGCTGGATGTGGCATAAGGCTGGACTCTTGGGACTGAGAGGATTGGTGAGATTGGGTGAGCAAATGCAGACCCTTTCAAGCAATAATGCATGGCCCCCATTCCATGGGTCCCAACTCTCCAGGTTGAAGGGAATATTACTACAGCTATAACATGTACAGGAAACCTAGAGAAAGTACATACTGTGAATACGAAAGGTTTCTAAAACTCAACGAATAGTCCCTCTACTGGTGCTCCAGTTTGACTTTCCAACTGCCTTACTATCAATCTCCCAACTTGGAGAGACAGTACCTTTAACCTCCAGGTTTGCACAGGTTCACAATTTGGCAGAGGATGGAAGGGACGAGGGAGAACCCATGAGAGAGTAGCTGTTAGGTATTTGGACGGGCACATGTCACTCTAATTTCCCGGCAGGAAGAAGAATTAACCAAAGTCTCAGCCACCCACCGGGAACCAGTATAGGACATGATCCAAAATTTTGGACTTGCGTTCAGCTCACAAAAAACGAGTTGAGAAATGGAGCTCAGGGGCACAGCAATTCACAAACTGGCAGAGTGATAAAGGACAACTATCGTCCAAAAATCTGTTGAGGGAAGTCAACGAGGCGGACTTGAAATCGAGGAAAATAGCAGGAAACAGATTTCAAGAGGTACCTTGGAATCGCCTGTAAAGCACAGGAAGAGGGGCACAACTTGGACAATGATGCACTTGGCCAAAGAGGGTGTATGCGTTTTCCCCTGAATATATTCAGGAGAAAACGCATACGCCCTTATTGGCCAAGCAAGCAAGCGGGCAATGCAAATCTGCACTACAAAGAAGTATCACTTCCCACCATTTAAAAGAGACATCCACAAAATGTGTAAAAACCAGAAAGGCAAGACAGGCCCTGGAGAACAGGGAGCCTTGTTATGCTGATGGGCGGGATGTAAATTGCCAACTGCCTCACTGGAGGAGTGCATTGTGTTCCCTAAAACAAGTAAACAACAGAGCTACAGAGCCAAGGCCACTTCCAGTCTAGGGAATATACCATGGGAAAACTGAAAATCAATAAGAAAGAGCCACCTCCAAATTTAGGGCTGCACTGACTACAAGAACCTCAACTTGGGTACACCTTAAATATCCCAGGAAATATAAAAATGGTTCAAAACATTGTGGTACTTACGTACGATGGAATATTCCTCAGCCATGAAATCAATGTCATAAGACCAGTAGCAGCAAAGTGAGTGGATTCAGGTACGATGATTCTAAGTGAAATAAGTCACACAGAAAAAGAAACTTATCATAAGATATCACTTATGAAGATCCTGTAAACATGGCTACACGTGAACTGAGTTAGGAAAGAGAACAGAGTCTCCCATTTAGAAAACACTCTTATGCCTGCATAAAGGGGATGGAGAGGTGGGGTGATGCATAAAACCAGAGTTTGATATAAGCACAGGGACCGTTCCAAAAACCAACTTTGGAATAGACAAGACCTACAGCTTCCTTAGTGAAAGAGACTCAAAACCCCATATTTCCCGCAGAGGAATATATCTGACTAGTAAGAATCTTAAAACCTATGTTTTGATATGACTCCATAAGGGAATCAAGTGTGTCTAGAGTGGCATAAACATGGCAGCGAGAATCAGCTCAAACCCACTCTAAAAAGGAATTTCAAAAGCAAAACCAAAAAACAGGGAAATTCTTTACAATTCCTTCTGGGTGTCTGAGGAAACCTGGAAAGACCCTATCTACAATGACAGCTGGATGTGGCATAAGGCTGGACACTTGGGACTGAGAGGATTGGTGAGATTGGGTGAGCAAATGCAGACCCTTTCAAGCAATAATGCATGGCCCCCATTCCATGGGTCCCAACTCTCCAGGTTCAAGGGAATATTACTACAGCTATAACATGTACAGGAAACCTAGAGAATGTACACACTGTGAATACGAAAGGTTTCTAAAACTCAACGAATAGTCCCTCTCCTGGTGCTCCAGTTTGACTTTCCAACTGCCTTACTATCAATCTCCCAACTTGGAGAGACAGGCCCTTTAACCTCCTGGTGTGCACAGGTTCCCAATTTGGCAGAGGATGGAAGGGACGAGGGAGAACCCATGAGAGAGTAGCTGTTAGGCATTTGGACGGGCACATGTCACTCTAATTTCCCGGCAGGAAGAAGAATTAACCAAAGTCTCAGCCACCCACCGGGAACCAGTATAGGACATGATCCAAAATTTTGGACTTGCGTTCAGCTCACAAAGAACGAGTTGAGAAATGGAGCTCAGGGGCACAGCAATTCACAAACTGGCAGAGTGATAAAGGACAACTATCGTCCAAAAATCTGTTGAGGGAAGTCAACGAGGCGGACTTGAAAGCGAGGCAAAATAGCAGGAAACAGATTTCAAGAGGTACCTTGGAATCGCCTGTAAAGCACAGGAAGAGGGGCACAACTTGGACAATGGTGCACTTGGCCAAAAAGGGCGTATGCGTTTTCTCCTGAATATATTCAGGAGAAAACGCATACGCCCTTTTTGGCCAAGCAAGCAAGCGGGCAATGCAAATCTGCACTACAAAGAAGTATCATTTCCCACCGGTCAAAAGGGACATCCACAAAATGTGTAAAAACCAGAAAGGCAAGACAGGCCCTGGAGAACAGGGAGCCTTGTTATGCTGATGGGCGGGATGTAAATTGCCAACTGCCTCACTGGAGGAGTGCATTGTGTTCCCTAAAACAAGTAAACAACAGAGCTACAGAGCCAAGGCCACTTCCAGTCTAGGGAATATACCTTGGGAAAACTGAAAATCAATATGAAAGAGCCACCTCCAAATTTCGGGCTGCACTGACTACAAGAACCTCAACTTGGGTACACCTTAAATATCCCAGGAAATATAAAAATGGTTCAAAGCATTGTGGTACTTACGTATGATGGAATATCCCTCAGCCATGAAATTAATGTCATAAGACCAGTCGCAGCAAAGTGAGTGGATTCAGGTACGATGATTCTAAGTGAAATATGTCACACAGAAAAAGAAACTTATCATAAGATATCACTTATGAAGATCCTGTAAACATGGCTACACATGAACTGAGTTAGGAAAGAGAACAGAGTCTCATATTTAGAAAACACTCTTATGCCTGCATAAAGGGGAAGGAGAGGTGGGGTGATGCATAAAACCAGAGTTTGATAAAAGCTCAGGGACCGTTCCAAAAACCAACTTTGGAATAGACAAGACCTACACCTTCCTCAGTGAAAGAGACTCAAAACCCCATATTTCCCGCAGAGGAATATATATGACTAGTAAGAATCTTAAAACCTATGTATTGATATGACTCCATAAGGGAATCAAGTGTGTCTAGAGTGGCATAAACATGGCAGCGAGAATCAGCTCAAACCCACTCTAAAAAGGAATTTCAAAAGCAAAACCAAAAAACAGGGAAATTCTTTACAATTCCTTCAGGGTGTCTGAGGAAACCTGGAAAGACCCTATCTACAATGACAGCTGGATGTGGCATAAGGCTGGACACTTGGGACTGAGAGGATTGGTGAGATTGGGTGAGCAAATGCAGACCCTTTCAAGCAATAATGCATGGCCCCCATTCCATGGGTCCCAACTCTCCAGGTTGAAGGGAATATTACTACAGCTATAACATGTACAGGAAACCTAGAGAATGTACACACTGTGAATACGAAAGGTTTCTAAAACTCAACGAATAGTCCCTCTCCTGGTGCTCCAGTTTGACTTTCCAACTGCCTTACTATCAATCTCCCAACTTGGAGAGACAGGCCCTTTAACCTCCTGGTTTGCACAGGTTCCCAATTTGGCAGAGGATGGAAGGGACGAGGGAGAACCCATGAGAGAGTAGCTGTTAGGCATTTGGACGGGCACATGTCACTCTAATTTCCCGGCAGGAAGAAGAATTAACCAAAGTCTCAGCCACCCACCGGGAACCAGTATAGGACATGATCCAAAATTTTGGACTTGCGTTCAGCTCACAAAAAACGAGTTGAGAAATGGAGCTCAGGGGCACAGCAATTCACAAACTGGCAGAGTGATAAAGGACAACTATCGTCCAAAAATCTGTTGAGGGAAGTCAACGAGGCGGACTTGAAAGCGAGGCAAAATAGCAGGAAACAGATTTCAAGAGGTACCTTGGAATCGCCTGTAAAGCACAGGAAGAGGGGCACAACTTGTACAATGGTGCACTTGGCCAAAAAGGGCGTATGCGTTTTCTCCTGAATATATTCAGGAGAAAACGCATACGCACTTTTTGGCCAAGCAAGCAAGCGGGCAATGCAAATCTGCACTACAAAGAAGTATCACTTCCCACCGGTCAAAAGGGACATCCACAAAATGTGTAAAAACCAGAAAGGCAAGACAAGTCCTGGAGAACAGGGAGCCTTGTTATGCTGATAGGCGGGATGTAAATTGCCAACTGCCTCACTGGAGGAGTGCATTGTGTTCCCTAAAACAAGTAAACAACAGAGCTACAGAGCCAAGGCCACTTTCAGTCTAGGGAATATACCTTGGGAAAACTGAAAATCAATAAGAAAGAGCCACCTCCAAATTTAGGGCTGCACTGACTACAAGAACCTCAACTTGGGTACACCTTAAATATCCCAGGAAATATAAAAATGGTTCAAAACATTGTGGTACTTACGTACGATGGAATATCCCTCAGCCATGATATCAATGTCATAAGACCAGTAGCAGCAAAGTGAGTGGATTCAGGTACGATGATTCTAAGTGAAATAAGTCACACAGAAAAAGAAACTTATCATAAGATATCACTTATGAAGAGCCTGTAAACATGGCTACACGTGAACTGAGTTAGGAAAGAGAACAGAGTCTCACATTTGGAAAAAACCCTTATGCCTGCATAAAGGGGAAGGAGAGGTGGGGTGATGCATAAAAACAGAGTTTGATATAAGCACAGGGACCGTTCCAAAAACCAACTTTGGAATAGACATGACCTACACCTTCCTCAGTGAAAGAGACTCAAAACCCCATATTTCCCGCAGAGGAATATATCTGACTAGTAAGAATCTTAAAACCTATGTATTGATATGTCTACATAAGGGAATCAAGTGTGTCTAGAGTGGCATAAACATGGCAGCGAGAATCAGCTCAAACCCACTCTAAAAAGGAATTTCAAAAGCAAAACCAAAAAACAGGGAAATTCTTTACAATTCCTTCAGGGTGTCTGAGGAAACCTGGAAAGACCCTATCTACAATGACAGCTGGATGTGGCATAAGGCTGGACATTTGGGACTGAGAGGATTGGTGAGATTGGGTGAGCAAATGCAGACCCTTTCAAGCAATAATGCATGGCCCCCATTCCATGGGTCCCAACTCTCCAGGTTGAAGGGAATATTACTACAGCTATAACATGTACAGGAAACCTAGAGAATGTACACACTGTGAATACGAAAGGATTCTAAAACACAACGAATAGTCCCTCTCCTGGTGCTCCAGTTTGACTTTCCAACTGCCTTACTATCAATCTCCCAACTTGGAGAGACAGGCCCTTTAACCTCCTGGTTTGCACAGGTTCCCAATTTGGCAGAGGATGGAAGGGACGAGGGAGAACCCATGAGAGAGTAGCTGTTAGGCATTTGGACGGGCACATGTCACTCTAATTTCCCGGCAGGAAGAAGAATTAACCAAAGTCTCAGCCACCCACCGGGAACCAGTATAGGACATGATCCAAAATTTTGGACTTGCGTTCAGCTCACAAAAAACGAGTTGAGAAATGGAGCTCAGGGGCACAGCAATTCACAAACTGGCAGAGTGATAAAGGACAACTATCGTCCAAAAATCTGTTGAGGGAAGTCAACGAGGCGGACTTGAAAGCGAGGCAAAATAGCAGGAAACAGATTTCAAGAGGTACCTTGGAATTGCCTGTAAAGCACAGGAAGAGGGGCACAACTTGGACAATGGTGCACTTGGCCAAAAAGGGCGTATGTGTTTTCTCCTGAATATATTCAGGAGAAAATGCATACGCCCTTTTTGGCCAAGCAAGCAAGTGGGCAATGCAAATCTGCACTACAAAGAAGTATCACTTCCCACCAGTCAAAAGGGACATCCACAAAATGTGTAAAAACCAGAAAGGCAAGACAGGTCCTGGAGAACAGGGAGCCTTGTTATGCTGATGGGCGGGATGTAAATTGCCAACTGCCTCACTGGAGGAGTGCATTGTGCTCCCTAAAACAAGTAAACAACAGAGCTACAGAGCCAAGGCCACTTTCAGTCTAGGGAATATACCTTGGGAAAACTGAAAATCAATAAGAAAGAGCCACCTCCAAATTTAGGGCTGCACTGACTACAAGAACCTCAACGTGGGTACACCTTAAATATCCCAGGAAATATAAAAATGGTTCAAAACATTGTGGTACTTACGTACGATGGAATATCCCTCAGCCATGATATCAATGTCATAAGACCAGTAGCAGCAAAGTGAGTGGATTCAGGTACGATGATTCTAAGTGAAATAAGTCACACAGAAAAAGAAACTTATCATAAGATATCACTTATGAAGAGCCTGTAAACATGGCTACACGTGAACTGAGTTAGGAAAGAGAACAGAGTCTCACATTTGGAAAAAAACCCTTATGCCTGCATAAAGGGGAAGGAGAGGTGGGGTGATGCATAAAACAAGAGTTTGATATAAGCACAGGGACCGTTCCAAAAACCAACTTTGGAATAGACATGACCTACACCTTCCTCAGTGAAAGAGACTCAAAACCCCATATTTCCCGCAGAGGAATATATCTGACTAGTAAGAATCTTAAAACCTATGTATTGATATGACTCCATAAGGGAATCAAGTGTGTCTAGAGTGGCATAAACATGGCAGCGAGAATCAGCTCAAACCCACTCTAAAAAGGAATTTCAAAAGCAAAACCAAAAAACAGGGAAATTCTTTACAATTCCTTCAGGGTGTCTGAGGAAACCTGGAAAGACCCTATCTACAATGACAGCTGGATGTGGCATAAGGCTGGACATTTGGGACTGAGAGGATTGGTGAGATTGGGTGAGCAAATGCAGACCCTTTCAAGCAATAATGCATGGCCCCCATTCCATGGGTCCCAACTCTCCAGGTTGAAGGGAATATTACTACAGCTATAACATGTACAGGAAACCTAGAGAATGTACACACTGTGAATACGAAAGGATTCTAAAACACAACGAATAGTCCCTCTCCTGGTGCTCCAGTTTGACTTTCCAACTGCCTTACTATCAATCTCCCAACTTGGAGAGACAGGCCCTTTAACCTCCTGGTTTGCACAGGTTCCCAATTTGGCAGAGGATGGAAGGGACGAGGGAGAACCCATGAGAGAGTAGCTGTTAGGCATTTGGACGGGCACATGTCACTCTAATTT
This sequence comes from Mesoplodon densirostris, assembly GCF_025265405.1. Taxonomy (NCBI): domain Eukaryota; kingdom Metazoa; phylum Chordata; class Mammalia; order Artiodactyla; family Ziphiidae; genus Mesoplodon; species Mesoplodon densirostris. The sequence goes on from NC_082661.1 coordinate 124,795,046, forward strand.
CCCGGCAGGAAGAAGAATTAACCAAAGTCTCAGCCACCCACCGGGAACCAGTATAGGACATGATCCAAAATTTTGGACTTGCGTTCAGCTCACAAAAAACGAGTTGAGAAATGGAGCTCAGGGGCACAGCAATTCACAAACTGGCAGAGTGATAAAGGACAACTATCGTCCAAAAATCTGTTGAGGGAAGTCAACGAGGCGGACTTGAAAGCGAGGCAAAATAGCAGGAAACAGATTTCAAGAGGTACCTTGGAATCGCCTGTAAAGCACAGGAAGAGGGGCACAACTTGGACAATGGTGCACTTGGCCAAAAAGGGCGTATGCGTTTTCTCCTGAATATATTCAGGAGAAAACGCATACGCCCTTTTAGGCCAAGCAAGCAAGCGGGCAATGCAAATCTGCACTACAAAGAAGTATCACTTCCCACCAGTCAAAAGGGACATCCACAAAATGTGTAAAAACCAGAAAGGCAAGACAGGTCCTGGAGAACAGGGAGCCTTGTTATGCTGATGGGCGGGATGTAAATTGCCAACTGCCTCACTGGAGGAGTGCATTGTGCTCCCTAAAACAAGTAAACAACAGAGCTACAGAGCCAAGGCCACTTTCAGTCTAGGGAATATACCTTGGGAAAACTGAAAATCAATAAGAAAGAGCCACCTCCAAATTTAGGGCTGCACTGACTACAAGAACCTCAACGTGGGTACACCTTAAATATCCCAGGAAATATAAAAATGGTTCAAAACATTGTGGTACTTACGTACGATGGAATATCCCTCAGCCATGATATCAATGTCATAAGACCAGTAGCAGCAAAGTGAGTGGATTCAGGTACGATGATTCTAAGTGAAATAAGTCACACAGAAAAAGAAACTTATCATAAGATATCACTTATGAAGAGCCTGTAAACATGGCTACACGTGAACTGAGTTAGGAAAGAGAACAGAGTCTCACATTTGGAAAAAATCCCTTATGCCTGCATAAAGGGGAAGGAGAGGTGGGGTGATGCATAAAACCAGAGTTTGATATAAGCACAGGGACCGTTCCAAAAACCAACTTTGGAATAGACATGACCTACACCTTCCTCAGTGAAAGAGACTCAAAACCCCATATTTCCCGCAGAGGAATATATCTGACTAGTAAGAATCTTAAAACCTATGTATTGATATGACTCCATAAGGGAATCAAGTGTGTCTAGAGTGGCATAAACATGGCAGCGAGAATCAGCTCAAACCCACTCTAAAAAGGAATTTCAAAAGCAAAACCAAAAAACAGGGAAATTCTTTACAATTCCTTCAGGGTGTCTGAGGAAACCTGGAAAGACCCTATCTACAATGACAGCTGGATGTGGCATAAGGCTGGACACTTGGGACTGAGAGGATTGGTGAGATTGGGTGAGCAAATGCAGACCCTTTCAAGCAATAATGCATGGCCCCCATTCCATGGGTCCCAACTCTCCAGGTTGAAGGGAATATTACTACAGCTATAACATGTACAGGAAACCTAGAGAATGTACACACTGTGAATACGAAAGGTTTCTAAAACACAACGAATAGTCCCTCTCCTGGTGCTCCAGTTTGACTTTCCAACTGCCTTACTATCAATCTCCCAACTTGGAGAGACAGGCCCTTTAACCTCCTGGTGTGCACAGGTTCCCAATTTGGCAGAGGATGGAAGGGACGAGGGAGAACCCATGAGAGAGTAGCTGTTAGGCATTTGGATGGGCACATGTCACTCTAATTTCCCGGCAGGATGAAGAATTAACGAAAGTCTCAGCCACCCACCGGGAACCAGTATAGGACATGATCCAAAATTTTGGACTTGCGTTCAGCTCACAAAAAACGAGTTGAGAAATGGAGCTCAGGGGCACAGCAATTCACAAACTGGCAGAGTGATAAAGGACAACTATCGTCCAAAAATCTGTTGAGGGAAGTCAACGAGGCGGACTTGAAAGCGAGGCAAAATAGCAGGAAACAGATTTCAAGAGGTACCTTGGAATCGCCTGTAAAGCACAGGAAGAGGGGCACAACTTGGACAATGGTGCACTTGGCCAAAAAGGGCGTATGCGTTTTCTCCTGAATATATTCAGGAGAAAACGCATACGCACTTTTTGGCCAAGCAAGCAAGCGGGCAATGCAAATCTGCACTACAAAGAAGTATCACTTCCCACCGGTCAAAAGGGACATCCACAAAATGTGTAAAAACCAGAAAGGCAAGACAAGTCCTGGAGAACAGGGAGCCTTGTTATGCTGATGGGCGGGATGTAAATTGCCAACTGCCTCACTGGAGGAGTGCATTGTGTTCCCTAAAACAAGTAAACAACAGAGCTACAGAGCCAAGGCCACTTCCAGTCTAGGGAATATACCATGGGAAAACTGAAAATCAATAAGAAAGAGCCACCTCCAAATTTAGGGCTGCACTGACTACAAGAACCTCAACTTGGGTACACCTTAAATATCCCAGGAAATATAAAAATGGTTCAAAACATTGTGGTACTTACGTACGATGGAATATCCCTCAGCAATGATATCAATGTCATAAGACCAGTAGCAGCAAAGTGAGTGGATTCAGGTACGATGATTCTAAGTGAAATAAGTCACACAGAAAAAGAAACTTATCATAAGATATCACTTATGAAGAGCCTGTAAACATGGCTACACGTGAACTGAGTTAGGAAAGAGAACAGAGTCTCACATTTGGAAAAAACCCTTATGCCTGCATAAAGGGGAAGGAGAGGTGGGGTGATGCATAAAACCAGAGTTTGATATAAGCACAGGGACCGTTCCAAAAACCAACTTTGGAATAGACATGACCTACACCTTCCTCAGTGAAAGAGACTCAAAACCCCATATTTCCCGCAGAGGAATATATCTTACTAGTAAGAATCTTAAAACCTATGTATTGATATGACTCCATAAGGGAATCAAGTGTGTCTAGAGTGGAATAAACATGGCAGCGAGAATCAGCTCAAACCCACTCTAAAAAGGAATTTCAAAAGCAAAACCAAAAAACAGGGAAATTCTTTACAATTCCTTCAGGGTGTCTGAGGAAACCTGGAAAGACCCTATCTACAATGACAGCTGGATGTGGCATAAGGCTGGACACTTGGGACTGAGAGGATTGGTGAGATTGGGTGAGCAAATGCAGACCCTTTCAAGCAATAATGCATGGCCCCCATTCCATGGGTCCCAACTCTCCAGGTTGAAGGGAATATTACTACAGCTATAACATGTACAGGAAACCTAGAGAATGTACACACTGTGAATACGAAAGGATTCTAAAACTCAACGAATAGTCCCTCTCCTGGTGCTCCAGTTTGACTTTCCAACTGCCTTACTATCAATCTCCCAACTTGGAGAGACAGGCCCTTTAACCGCCTGGTTTGCACAGGTTCCCAATTTGGCAGAGGATGGAAGGGACGAGGGAGAACCCATGAGAGAGTAGCTGTTAGGCATTTGGACGGGCACATGTCACTCTAATTTCCCGGCAGGAAGAAGAATTAACCAAAGTCTCAGCCACCCACCGGGAACCAGTATAGGACATGATCCAAAATTTTGGACTTGCGTTCAGCTCACAAAAAACGAGTTGAGAAATGGAGCTCAGGGGCACAGCAATTCACAAACTGGCAGAGTGATAAAGGACAACTATCGTCCAAAAATCTGTTGAGGGAAGTCAACGAGGCGGACTTGAAAGCGAGGCAAAATAGCAGGAAACAGATTTCAAGAGGTACCTTGGAATCGCCTGTAAAGCACAGGAAGAGGGGCACAACTTGGAAAATGGTGCACTTGGCCAAAAAGGGCGTATGCGTTTTCTCCTGAATATATTCAGGAGAAAACGCATACGCCCTTTTTGGCCAAGCAAGCAAGCGGGCAATACAAATCTGCACTACAAAGAAGTATCACTTCCCACCGGTCAAAAAGGACATCCACAAAATGTGTAAAAACCAGAAAGGCAAGACAGGTCCTGGAGAACAGGGAGCCTTGTTATGCTGATGGGCGGGATGTAAATTGCCAACTGCCTCACTGGAGGAGTGCATTGTGCTCCCTAAAACAAGTAAACAACAGAGCTTCAGAGCCAAGGCCACTTTCAGTCTAGGGAATATACCTTGGGAAAACTGAAAATCAATAAGAAAGAGCCACCTCCAAATTTCGGGCTGCACTGACTACAAGAACCTCAACTTGGGTACACCTTAAATATCCCAGGAAATATAAAAATGGTTTAAAACATTGTGGTACTTACGTACGATGGAATATTCCTCAGCCATGAAATCAATGTCATAAGACCAGTAGCAGCAAAGTGAGTGGATTCAGGTACGATGATTCTAAGTGAAATAAGTCACACAGAAAAAGAAACTTATCATAAGATATCACTTATGAAGATCCTGTAAACATGGCTACACGTGAACTGAGTTAGGAAAGACAACATAGTCTCCCATTTAGAAAACACTCTTATGCCTGCATAAAGGGGATGGAGAGGTGGGGTGATGCATAAAACCAGAGTTTGATATAAGCACAGGGACCGTTCCAAAAACCAACTTTGGAATAGACAAGACCTACAGCTTCCTCAGTGAAAGAGACTCAAAACCCCATATTTCCCGCAGAGGAATACATCTGACTAGTAAGAATCTTAAAACCTATGTATTGATATGACTCCATAAGGGAATCAAGTGTGTCTAGAGTGGCATAAACATGGCAGCGAGAATCAGCTCAAACCCACTCTAAAAAGGAATTTCAACAGCAAAACCAAAAAACAGGGAAATTCTTTACAATTCCTTCAGGGTGTCTGAGGAAACCTTGAAAGACCCTATCTACAATGATAGCTGGATGTGGCATAAGGCTGGACACTTGGGACTGAGAGGATTGGTGAGATTGGGTGAGCAAATGCAGACCCTTTCAAGCAATAATGCATGGCCCCCATTCCATGGGTCCCAACTCTCCAGGTTCAAGGGAATATTACTACAGCTATAACATGTACAGGAAACCTAGAGAATGTACACACTGTGAATACGAAAGGTTTCTAAAACTCAACGAATAGTCCCTCTCCTGGTGCTCCAGTTTGACTTTCCAACTGCCTTACTATCAATCTCCCAACTTGGAGAGACAGGCCCTTTAAGCTCCTGGTGTGCACAGGTTCCCAATTTGGCAGAGGATGGAAGGGACGAGGGAGAACCCATGAGAGAGTAGCTGTTAGGCATTTGGACGGGCACATGTCACTCTAATTTCCCGGCAGGAAGAAGAATTAACAAAAGTCTCAGCCACCCACCGGGAACCAGTATAGGACATGATCCAAAATTTTGTACTTGCGTTCAGCTCACAAAAAAAGAGTTGAGAAATGGAGCTTAGGGGCACAGCAATTCACAAAGTGGCAGAGTGATAAAGGACAACTATCGTCCAAAAATCTGTTGAGGGAAGTCAACGAGGCGGACTTGAAAGCGAGGCAAAATAGCAGGAAACAGATTTCAAGAGGTACCTTGGAATCGCCTGTAAAGCACAGGAAGAGGGGCACAACTTGGACAATGGTGCACTTGGCCAAAGAGGGTGTATGCGTTTTCTCCTGAATATATTCAGGAGAAAACGCATACGCCCTTTTTGGCCAAGCAAGCAAGCGCGCAATGCAAATCTGCACTACAAAGTAGTATCACTTCCCACCATTCAAAAGAGATATCCACAAAATGTGTCAAAACCAGAAAGGCAAGACAGGCCCTGGAGAACAGGGAGCCTTGTTATGCTGATGGGCGGGATGTAAATTGCCAACTGCCTCACTGGAGGATTGCATTGTGTTCCCTAAAACAAGTAAACAACAGAGCTACAGAGCCAAGGCCACTTCCAGTCTAGGGAATATACCTTGGGAAAACTGAAAATCAATAAGAAAGAGCCACCTCCAAATTTAGGGCTGCACTGACTACACGAACCTCAACTTGGGTACACCTTTAATATCCCAGGAAATATAAAAATGGTTCAAAACATTGTGGTACTTACGTACGATGGAATATCCCTCAGCCATGAAATCAATGTCATAAGACCAGTAGCAGCAAAGTGAGTGGATTCAGGTACGATGATTCTAAGTGAAATAAGTCACACAGAAAAAGAAACTTATCATAAGATATCACTTATGAAGATCCTGTAAACAAGGCTACACGTGAACTGAGTTAGGAAAGAGAACAGAGTCTCACATTTAGAAAACACTCTTATGCCTGCATAAAGGGGAAGGAGAGGTGGGGTGATGCATAAAACCAGAGTTTGATATAAGCACAGGGACCGTTCCAAAAACCAACTTTGGAATAGACAAGACCTACACCTTCCTCAGTGAAAGAGACTCAAAACCCCATATTTCCCGCAGAGGAATATATCTGACTAGTAAGAATCTTAAAACCTATGTATTGATATGACTCCATAAGGGAATCAAGTGTGTCTAAAATGGCATAAACATGGCAGCGAGAATCAGCTCAAACCCACTATAAAAAGGAATTTCAAAAGCAAAACCAAAAAACAGGGTAATTCTTTACAATTCCTTCAGGGTGTCTTAGGAAACCTGGAAAGACCCTATCTACAATGACAGCTGGATGTGACATAAGGCTGGACACTTGGGACTGAGAGGATTGGTGAGATTGGGTGAGCAAATGCAGACCCTTTCAAGCAATAATGCATGGCCCCCATTCCATGGGTCCCAACTCTCCAGGTTGAAGGGAATATTACTACAGCTATAACATGTACAGGAAACCTAGAGAATGTACACAATGTGAATACGAAAGGTTTCTAAAACTCAACGAATAGTCCCTCTCCTGGTGCTCCAGTTTGACTTTCCAACTGCCTTACTATCAATCTCCCAATTTGGAGAGACAGGCCCTTTAACCTCCTGGTTTGCACAGGTTCCCAATTTGGCAGAGGATGGAAGGGACGAGGGAGAACCCATGAGAGAGTAGCTGTTAGGCATTTGGACGGGCACATGTCACTCTAATTTCCCGGCAGGAGGAAGAATTAACCAAAGTCTCAGCCACCCACCGGGAACCAGTATAGGACATGATCCAAAATTTTGGACTTGCGTTCAGCTCACAAAAAACGAGTTGAGAAATGGAGCTCAGGGGCACAGCAATTCACAAACTGGCAGAGTGATAAAGGACAACTATCGTCCAAAAATCTGTTGAGGGAAGTCAACGAGGCGGACTTGAAAGCGAGGCAAAATAGCAGGAAACAGATTTCAAGAGGTACCTTGGAATCGCCTGTAAAGCACAGGAAGAGGGGCACAACTTGGACAATGGTGCACTTGGCTACGAAGGGCGTATGCGTTTTCTCCTGAATATATTCAGGAGAAAACGCATACGCTCTTTTTGGCCAAGCAAGCAAGCGCGCAATGCAAATCTGCACTACACAGAAGTATCACTTCCCACCATTCAAAAGAGACATCCACAAAATGTGTAAAAACCAGAAAGGCAAGACAGGCCCTGGAGAACAGGGAGCCTTGTTATGCTGATGGGCGGGATGTAAATTGCCAACTGCCTCACTGGAGGAGTGCATTGTGTTCCCTAAAACAAGTAAACAACAGAGCTACAGAGCCAAGGCCACTTCCAGTCTAGGGAATATACCTTGGGAAAACTGAAAATCAATAAGAAAGAGCCACCTCCAAATTTAGGGCTGCACTGACTACAAGAACCTCAACTTGGGTACACCTTAAATATCCCAGGAAATATAAAAATGGTTCAAAACATTGTGGTACTTACGTACGATGGAATATTCCTCAGCCATGAAATCAATGTCATAAGACCAGTAGCAGCAAAGTGAGTGGATTCAGGTACGATGATTCTAAGTGAAATAAGTCACACAGAAAAAGAAACTTATCATAAGATATCACTTATGAAGATCCTGTAAACATGGCTACACGTGAACTGAGTTAGGAAAGAGAACAGAGTCTCCCATTTAGAAAACACTCTTATGCCTGCATAAAGGGGATGGAGAGGTGGGGTGATGCATAAAACCAGAGTTTGATATAAGCACAGGGACCGTTCCAAAAACCAACTTTGGAATAGACAAGACCTACAGCTTCCTCAGTGAAAGAGACTCAAAACCCCATATTTCCCGCAGAGGAATATATCTGACTAGTAAGAATCTTAAAACCTATGTATTGATATGACTCCATAAGGGAGTCAAGTGTGTCTAGAGTAGCATAAACATGGCAGCGAGAATCAGCTCAAACCCACTATAAAAAGGAATTTCAAAAGCAATATCAAAAAACAGGGAAATTCTTTCCAATTCCTTCAGGGTGTCTGAGGAAACCTGGAAAGACCCTATCTACAATGACAGCTGGATGTGACATAAGGCTGGACACTTGGGACTGAGAGGATTGGTGAGATTGGGTGAGCAAATGCAGACCCTTTCAAGCAATAATGCATGGCCCCCATTCCATGGGTCCCAACCTTCCAGGTTGAAGGGAATATTACTACAGCTATAACATGTACAGGAAACCTAGAGAATGTACACACTGTGAATACGAAAGGTTTCTAAAACTCAACGAATAGTCCCTCTCCTGGTGCTCCAGTTTGACTTTCCAACTGCCTTACTATCAATCTCCCAACTTGGAGAGACAGGCCCTTTAACCTCCTGGTGTGCACAGGTTCCCAATTTGGCAGAGGATGGAAGGGACGAGGGAGAACCCATGAGAGAGTAGCTGTTAGGCATTTGGACGGGCACATGTCACTCTAATTTCCCGGCAGGAAGAAGAATTAACAAAAGTCTCAGCCACCCACCGGGAATCAGTATAGGACATGATCCAAAATTTTGGACTTGCGTTCAGCTCACAAAAAAAGAGTTGAGAAATGGAGCTTAGGGGCACAGCAATTCACAAAGTGGCAGAGTGATAAAGGACAACTATCGTCCAAAAATCTGTTGAGGGAAGTCAACGAGGCGGACTTGAAAGCGAGGCAAAATAGCAGGAAACAGATTTCAAGAGGTACCTTGGAATCGCCTGTAAAGCACAGGAAGAGGGGCACAACTTGGACAATGGTGCACTTGGCCAAAGAGGGTGTATGCGTTTTCTCCTGAATATATTCAGGAGAAAACGCATACGCCCTCTTTGGCCAAGCAAGCAAGCGCACAATGCAAATCTGCACTACAAAGAAGTATCACTTCCCACCATTCAAAAGGGACATCCACAAAATGTGTAAAAACCAGAAAGGCAAGACAGGCCCTGGAGAACAGGGAGCCTTGTTATGCTGATGGGCGGGATGTAAATTGCCAACTGCCTCACTGGAGGATTGCATTGTGTTCCCTAAAACAAGTAAACAACAGAGCTACAGAGCCAAACCACTTCCAGTCTAGGGAATATACCTTGGGAAAACTGAAAATCAATAAGAAAGAGCCACCTCCAAATTTAGGGCTGCACTGACTACACGAACCTCAACTTGGGTACACCTTAAATATCCCAGGAAATATAAAAATGGTTCAAAACATAGTGGTACTTACGTACGATGGAATATCCCTCAGCCATGAAATCAATGTCATAAGACCAGTAGCAGCAAAGTGAGTGGATTCAGGTACGATGATTCTAAGTGAAATAAGTCACACAGAAAAAGAAACTTATCATAAGATATCACTTATGAAGATCCTGTAAACATGGCTACACGTGAACTGAGTTAGGAAAGAGAACAGAGTCTCACATTTAGAAAACACTCTTATGCCTGCATAAAGGGGAAGGAGAGGTGGGGTGATGCATAAAACCAGAGTTTGATATAAGCACAGGGACCGTTCCAAAAACCAACTTTGGAATAGACAAGACCTACACCTTCCTCAGTGAAAGAGACTCAAAACCCCATATTTCCCGCAGAGGAATATATCTGACTAGTAAGAATCTTAAAACCTATGTATTGATATGACTCCATAAGGGAATCAAGTGTGTCTAAAATGGCATAAACATGGCAGCGAGAATCAGCTCAAACCCACTATAAAAAGGAATTTCAAAAGCAAAACCAAAAAACAGGGTAATTCTTTACAATTCCTTCAGGGTGTCTGAGGAAACCTGGAAAGACCCTATCTACAATGACAGCTGGATGTGACATAAGGCTGGACACTTGGGACTGAGAGGATTCGTGAGATTGGGTGAGCAAATGCAGACCCTTTCAAGCAATAATGCATGGCCCCCATTCCATGGGTCCCAACTCTCCAGGTTGAAGGGAATATTACTACAGCTATAACATGTACAGGAAACCTAGAGAATGTACACAATGTGAATACGAAAGGTTTCTAAAACTCAACGAATAGTCCCTCTCCTGGTGCTCCAGTTTGACTTTCCAACTGCCTTACTATCAATCTCCCAATTTGGAGAGACAGGCCCTTTAACCTCCTGGTTTGCACAGGTTCCCAATTTGGCAGAGGATGGAAAGGACGAGGGAGAACCCATGAGAGAGTAGCTGTTAGGCATTTGGATGGGCACATATCACTCTAATTTCCCGGCAGGAGGAAGAATTAACCAAAGTCTCAGCCACCCACCGGGAACCAGTATAGGACATGATCCAAAATTTTGGACTTGCGTTCAGCTCACAAAAAACGAGTTGAGAAATGGAGCTCAGGGGCACAGCAATTCACAAACTGGCAGAGTGATAAAGGACAACTATCGTCCAAAAATCTGTTGAGGGAAGTCAACGAGGCGGACTTGAAAGCGAGGCAAAATAGCAGGAAACAGATTTCAAGAGGTACCATGGAATCGCCTGTAAAGCACAGGAAGAGGGGCACAACTTGGACAATGGTGCCCTTGGCCAGAAAGGGCGTATGCGTTTTCTCCTGAATATATTCAGGAGAAAACGCATACGCCCTTTTTGGCCAAGCAAACAAGCGGGCAATGCAAATCTGCACTACAAAGATGTATCATTTCCCACCGGTCAAAAGGGACATCCACAAAATGTGTAAAAACCAGAAAGGCAAGACAGGCCCTCAAGAACAGGGAGCCTTGTTATGCTGATGGGCGGGATGTAAATTGCCAACTGCCTCACTGGAGGAGTGCATTGTGTTCCCTAAAACAAGTAAACAACAGAGCTATAGAGCCAAGGCCACTTCCAGTCTAGGGAATATACCTTGGGAAAACTGAAAATCAATAAGAAAGAGCCACCTCCAAATTTAGGGCTGCACTGGCTACAAGAACCTCAACTTGCGTACACCTTAAATATCCCAGGAAATATAAAAATGGTTCAAAACTTTGTGGTACTTACGTACGATGGAATATTCCTCAGCCATGAAATCAATGTCATAAGACCAGTAGCAGCAAAGTGAGTGGATTCAGGTACGATGATTCTAAGTGAAATAAGTCACACAGAAAAAGAAACTTATCATAAGATATCACTTATGAAGATCCTGTAAACATGGCTACACGTGAAGTGAGTTAGGAAAGAGAACAGAGTCTCCCATTTAGAAAACACTCTTATGCCAGCATAAAGGGGATGGAGAAGTGGGGTGATGCATAAAACCAGAGTTTGATATAAGCACAGGGACCGTTCCAAAAACCAACTTTGGAATAGACAAGACCTACAGCTTCCTCAGTGAAAGAGACTCAAAACCCCATATTTCCCGCAGAGGAATATATCTGACTAGTAAGAATCTTAAAACCTATGTATTGATATGACTCCATAAGGGAATCAAGTGTGTCTAGAGTAGCATAAACATGGCAGCGAGAATCAGCTCAAACCCACTATAAAAAGGAATTTCAAACGCAATACCAAAAAACAGGGAAATTCTTTCCAATTCCTTCAGGGTGTCTGAGGAAACCTGGAAAGACCCTATCTACAATGACAGCTGGATGTGGCATAAGGCTGGACACTTGGGACTGAGAGGATTGGTGAGATTGGGTGAGCAAATGCAGACCCTTTCAAGCAATAATGCATGGCCCCCATTCCATGGGTCCCAACTCTCCAGGTTCAAGGGAATATTACTACAGCTATAACATGTACAGGAAACCTAGAGAATGTACACACTGTGAATACGAAAGGTTTCTAAAACTCAACGAATAGTCCCTCTCCTGGTGCTCCAGTTTGACTTTCCAACTGCCTTACTATCAATCTCCCAACTTGGAGAGACAGGCCCTTTAACCTCCTGGTTTGCACAGGTTCCCAATTTGGCAGAGGATGGAAGGGACGAGGGAGAACCCATGAGAGAGTAGCTGTTAGGCATTTGGACGGGCACAGGTCACTCTAATTTCCCGGCAGGAAGAAGAATTAACAAAAGTCTCTGCCACCCACCGGGAACCAGTATAGGACATGATCCAAAATTTTGGACTTGCGTTCAGCTCACAAAAAACGAGTTGAGAAATGGAGCTCAGGGGCACAGCAATTCACAAAGTGGCAGAGTGATAAAGGACAACTATCGTCCAAAAATCTGTTGAGGGAAGTCAACGAGGCGGACTTGAAAGCGAGGCAAAAGAGCAGGAAACAGATTTCAAGAGGTACCTCGGAATCGCCTGTAAAGCACAGGAAGAGGGGCACAACTTGGACAATGGTGCACTTGGCCAAAAAGGGCGTATGCGTTTTCTCCTGAATATATTCAGGAGAAAACGCATACGTCCTTTTTTGCCAAGCAAGCAAGCGGGCAATGCAAATCTGCACTACAAAGAAGTATCATTTCCCACCGGTCAAAAGGAACATCCACAAAATGTGTAAAAACCAGAAAGGCAAGACAGGCCCTGGAGAACAGGGAGCCTTGTTATGCTGATGGGCGGGATGTAAATTGCCAACTGCCTCACTGGAGGAGTGCATTGTGTTCCCTAAAACAAGTAAACAACAGAGCTACAGAGCCAAGGCCACTTCGAGTCTAGGGAATATACCTTGGGAAAACTGAAAATCAATAAGAAAGTGCCACCTCCAAATTTAGGGCTGCACTGACTACAAGAACCTTAACTTGGGTACACCTTAAATATCCCAGGAAATATAAAAATGGTTCAAAACATTGTGGTACTTACGTACGATGGAATATCCCTCGGCCATGAAATCAATGTCATAAGACCAGTAGCAGCAAAGTGAGTGGATTCAGGTACGATGATTCTAAGTGAAATAAGTCACACAGAAAAAGAAACTTATCATAAGATATCACTTATGAAGATCCTGTAAACATGGCTACACGTGAACTGAGTTAGGAAAGAGAACAGAGTCTCACATTTAGAAAACACCCTTATGCCTGCATAAAGGGGAAGGAGAGGTGGGGTGATGCATAAAACCAGAGTTTGATATAAGCACAGGGACCGTTCCAAAAACCAACTTTGGAATAGACAAGACCTACACCTTCCTCAGTGAAAGAGACTAAAAACCGCATATTTCTCACAGAGGAATATATCTGACTAGTAAGAATCTTAAAACCGATGTATAGATATGACTGCATAAGGGAATCAAGTGTGTCTAGAGTGGCATAAACATGGCAGCGAGAATCAGCTCAAACCCACTCTAAAAAGGAATTTCAAAAGCAAAACCAAAAAACATGGAAATTCTTTACAATTCCTTCAGGGTGTCTGAGGAAACCTGGAAAGACCCTATCTACTATGACAGCTGGATGTGGCATAAGGCTGGACTCTTGGGACTGAGAGGATTGGTGAGATTGGGTGAGCAAATGCAGACCCTTTCAAGCAATAATGCATGGCCCCCATTCCATGGGTCCCAACTCTCCAGGTTGAAGGGAATATTACTACAGCTATAACATGTACAGGAAACCTAGAGAAAGTACATACTGTGAATACGAAAGGTTTCTAAAACTCAACGAATAGTCCCTCTCCTGGTGCTCCAGTTTGACTTTCCAACTGCCTTACTATCAATCTCCCAACTTGGAGAGACAGGACCTTTAACCTCCTGGTTTGCACAGGTTCACAATTTGGCAGAGGATGGAAGGGACGAGGGAGAACCCATGAGAGAGTAGCTGTTAGGTATTTGGACGGGCACATGTCACTCTAATTTCCCGGCAGGAAGAAGAATTAACCAAAGTCTCAGCCACCCACCGGGAACCAGTATAGGACATGATCCAAAATTTTGGACTTGCGTTCAGCTCACAAAAAACGAGTTGAGAAATGGAGCTCAGGGGCACAGCAATTCACAAACTGGCAGAGTGATAAAGGACAACTATCGTCCAAAAATCTGTTGAGGGAAGTCAACGAGGCGGACTTGAAAGCGAGGCAAAATAGCAGGAAACAGATTTCAAGAGGTACCTTGGAATCGCCTGTAAAGCACAGGAAGAGGGGCACAACTTGGACAATGGTGCACTTGGCCAGAAAGGGCGTATGCGTTTTCTCCTGAATATATTCAGGAGAAAACGCATACGCCCTTTTTGGCCAAGCAAACAAGCGGGCAATGCAAATCTGCACTACCAAGAAGTATCATTTCCCACCGGTCAAAAGGGACATCCACAAAATGTGTAAAAACCAGAAAGGCAAGACAGGCCCTCAAGAACAGGGAGCCTTGTTATGCTGATGGGCGGGATGTAAATTGCCAACTGCCTCACTGGAGGAGGCATTGTGTTCCCTAAAACAAGTAAACAACAGAGCTATAGAGCCAAGGCCACTTCCAGTCTAGGGAATATACCTTGGGAAAACTGAAAATCAATAAGAAAGAGCCACCTCCAAATTTAGGTCTGCACTGGCTACAAGAACCTCAACTTGCGTACACCTTAAATATCCCAGGAAATATAAAAATGGTTCAAAACTTTGTGGTACTTACGTACGATGGAATATTCCTCAGCCATGAAATCAATGTCATAAGACCAGTAGCAGCAAAGTGAGTGGATTCAGGTACGATGATTCTAAGTGAAATAAGTCACACAGAAAAAGAAACTTATCATAAGATATCACTTATGAAGATCCTGTAAACATGGCTACACGTGAAGTGAGTTAGGAAAGAGAACAGAGTCTCCCATTTAGAAAACACTCTTATGCCAGCATAAAGGGGATGGAGAAGTGGGGTGATGCATAAAACCAGAGTTTGATATAAGCACAGGGACCGTTCCAAAAACCAACTTTGGAGTAGACAAGACCTACAGCTTCCTCAGTGAAAGAGACTCAAAACCCCATATTTCCCGCAGAGGAATATATCTGACTAGTAAGAATCTTAAAACCTATGTATTGATATGACTCCATAAGGGAATCAAGTGTGTCTAGAGTAGCATAAACATGGCAGCGAGAATCAGCTCAAACCCACTCTAAAAAGGAATTTCAAACGCAATACCAAAAAACAGGGAAATTCTTTCCAATTCCTTCAGGGTGTCTGAGGAAACCTGGAAAGACCCTATCTACAATGACAGCTGGATGTGACATAAGGCTGGCACTTGGGACTGAGAGGATTGGTGAGATTGGGTGAGCAAATGCAGACCCTTTCAAGCAATAATGCATGGCCCCCATTCCATGGGTCCCAACTCTCCAGGTTGAAGGGAATATTACTACAGCTATAACATGTACAGGAAACCTAGAGAATGTACACACTGTGAATACGAAAGGTTTCTAAAACTCAACGAATAGTCCCTCTCCTGGTGCTCCAGTTTGACTTTCCAACTGCCTTACTATCAATCTCCCAACTTGGAGAGACAGGCCCTTTAACCTCCTGGTTTGCACAGGTTCCCAATTTGGCAGAGGATGGAAGGGACGAGGGAGAACCCATGAGAGAGTAGCTGTTAGGCATTTGGACGGGCACAGGTCACTCTAATTTCCCGGCAGGAAGAAGAATTAACAAAAGTCTCAGCCACCCACCGGGAACCAGTATAGGACATGATCCAAAATTTTGGACTTGCGTTCAGCTCACAAAAAACGAGTTGAGAAATGGAGCTCAGGGGCACAGCAATTCACAAAGTGGCAGAGTGATAAAGGACAACTATCGTCCAAAAATCTGTTGAGGGAAGTCAACGAGGCGGACTTGAAAGCGAGGCAAAAGAGCAGGAAACAGATTTCAAGAGGTACCTCGGAATCGCCTGTAAAGCACAGGAAGAGGGGCACAACTTGGACAATGGTGCACTTGGCCAAAAAGGGCGTATGCGTTTTCTCCTGAATATATTCAGGAGAAAACGCATACGTCCTTTTTTGCCAAGCAAGCAAGCGGGCAATGCAAATCTGCACTACAAAGAAGTATCATTTCCCACCGGTCAAAAGGAACATCCACAAAATGTGTAAAAACCAGAAAGGCAAGACAGGCCCTGGAGAACAGGGAGCCTTGTTATGCTGATGGGCGGGATGTAAATTGCCAACTGCCTCACTGGAGGAGTGCATTGTGTTCCCTAAAACAAGTAAACAACAGAGCTACAGAGCCAAGGCCACTTCGAGTCTAGGGAATATACCTTGGGAAAACTGAAAATCAATAAGAAAGTGCCACCTCCAAATTTAGGGCTGCACTGACTACAAGAACCTTAACTTGGGTACACCTTAAATATCCCAGGAAATATAAAAATGGTTCAAAACATTGTGGTACTTACGTACGATGGAATATCCCTCGGCCATGAAATCAATGTCATAAGACCAGTAGCAGCAAAGTGAGTGGATTCAGGTACGATGATTCTAAGTGAAATAAGTCACACAGAAAAAGAAACTTATCATAAGATATCACTTATGAAGATCCTGTAAACATGGCTACACGTGAACTGAGTTAGGAAAGAGAACAGAGTCTCACATTTAGAAAACACCCTTATGCCTGCATAAAGGGGAAGGAGAGGTGGGGTGATGCATAAAACCAGAGTTTGATATAAGCACAGGGACCGTTCCAAAAACCAACTTTGGAATAGACAAGACCTACACCTTCCTCAGTGAAAGAGACTAAAAACCGCATATTTCTCACAGAGGAATATATCTGACTAGTAAGAATCTTAAAACCGATGTATAGATATGACTGCATAAGGGAATCAAGTGTGTCTAGAGTGGCATAAACATGGCAGCGAGAATCAGCTCAAACCCACTCTAAAAAGGAATTTCAAAAGCAAAACCAAAAAACATGGAAATTCTTTACAATTCCTTCAGGGTGTCTGAGGAAACCTGGAAAGACCCTATCTACTATGACAGCTGGATGTGGCATAAGGCTGGACTCTTGGGACTGAGAGGATTGGTGAGATTGGGTGAGCAAATGCAGACCCTTTCAAGCAATAATGCATGGCCCCCATTCCATGGGTCCCAACTCTCCAGGTTGAAGGGAATATTACTACAGCTATAACATGTACAGGAAACCTAGAGAAAGTACATACTGTGAATACGAAAGGTTTCTAAAACTCAACGAATAGTCCCTCTCCTGGTGCTCCAGTTTGACTTTCCAACTGCCTTACTATCAATCTCCCAACTTGGAGAGACAGTACCTTTAACCTCCAGGTTTGCACAGGTTCACAATTTGGCAGAGGATGGAAGGGACGAGGGAGAACCCATGAGAGAGTAGCTGTTAGGTATTTGGACGGGCACATGTCACTCTAATTTCCCGGCAGGAAGAAGAATTAACCAAAGTCTCAGCCACCCACCGGGAACCAGTATAGGACATGATCCAAAATTTTGGACTTGCGTTCAGCTCACAAAAAACGAGTTGAGAAATGGAGCTCAGGGGCACAGCAATTCACAAACTGGCAGAGTGATAAAGGACAACTATCGTCCAAAAATCTGTTGAGGGAAGTCAACGAGGCGGACTTGAAATCGAGGAAAATAGCAGGAAACAGATTTCAAGAGGTACCTTGGAATCGCCTGTAAAGCACAGGAAGAGGGGCACAACTTGGACAATGATGCACTTGGCCAAAGAGGGTGTATGCGTTTTCTCCTGAATATATTCAGGAGAAAACGCATACGCCCTTATTGGCCAAGCAAGCAAGCGGGCAATGCAAATCTGCACTACAAAGAAGTATCACTTCCCACCATTTAAAAGAGACATCCACAAAATGTGTAAAAACCAGAAAGGCAAGACAGGCCCTGGAGAACAGGGAGCCTTGTTATGCTGATGGGCGGGATGTAAATTGCCAACTGCCTCACTGGAGGAGTGCATTGTGTTCCCTAAAACAAGTAAACAACAGAGCTACAGAGCCAAGGCCACTTCCAGTCTAGGGAATATACCATGGGAAAACTGAAAATCAATAAGAAAGAGCCACCTCCAAATTTAGGGCTGCACTGACTACAAGAACCTCAACTTGGGTACACCTTAAATATCCCAGGAAATATAAAAATGGTTCAAAACATTGTGGTACTTACGTACGATGGAATATTCCTCAGCCATGAAATCAATGTCATAAGACCAGTAGCAGCAAAGTGAGTGGATTCAGGTACGATGATTCTAAGTGAAATAAGTCACACAGAAAAAGAAACTTATCATAAGATATCACTTATGAAGATCCTGTAAACATGGCTACACGTGAACTGAGTTAGGAAAGAGAACAGAGTCTCCCATTTAGAAAACACTCTTATGCCTGCATAAAGGGGATGGAGAGGTGGGGTGATGCATAAAACCAGAGTTTGATATAAGCACAGGGACCGTTCCAAAAACCAACTTTGGAATAGACAAGACCTACAGCTTCCTTAGTGAAAGAGACTCAAAACCCCATATTTCCCGCAGAGGAATATATCTGACTAGTAAGAATCTTAAAACCTATGTTTTGATATGACTCCATAAGGGAATCAAGTGTGTCTAGAGTGGCATAAACATGGCAGCGAGAATCAGCTCAAACCCACTCTAAAAAGGAATTTCAAAAGCAAAACCAAAAAACAGGGAAATTCTTTACAATTCCTTCAGGGTGTCTGAGGAAACCTGGAAAGACCCTATCTACAATGACAGCTGGATGTGGCATAAGGCTGGACACTTGGGACTGAGAGGATTGGTGAGATTGGGTGAGCAAATGCAGACCCTTTCAAGCAATAATGCATGGCCCCCATTCCATGGGTCCCAACTCTCCAGGTTCAAGGGAATATTACTACAGCTATAACATGTACAGGAAACCTAGAGAATGTACACACTGTGAATACGAAAGGTTTCTAAAACTCAACGAATAGTCCCTCTCCTGGTGCTCCAGTTTGACTTTCCAACTGCCTTACTATCAATCTCCCAACTTGGAGAGACAGGCCCTTTAACCTCCTGGTGTGCACAGGTTCCCAATTTGGCAGAGGATGGAAGGGACGAGGGAGAACCCATGAGAGAGTAGCTGTTAGGCATTTGGACGGGCACATGTCACTCTAATTTCCCGGCAGGAAGAAGAAGTAACCAAAGTCTCAGCCACCCACCGGGAACCAGTATAGGACATGATCCAAAATTTTGGACTTGCGTTCAGCTCACAAAAAACGAGTTGAGAAATGGAGCTCAGGGGCACAGCAATGCACAAACTGGCAGAGTGATAAAGGACAACTATCGTCCAAAAATCGGTTGAGGGAAGTCAACGAGGCGGACTTGAAAGTGAGGCAAAATAGCAGGAAACAGATTTCAAGAGGTTCCTTGGAATCGCCTGTAAAGCACAGGAAGAGGGGCACAACTTGGACAATGGTGCACTTGGCCAAAAAGGGCGTATGCGTTTTCTCCTGAATATATTCAGGAGAAAACGCATACGCCCTTTTTGGCCAAGCAAGCAAGCGGACAATGCAAATCTGCACTACAAAGAAGTATCACTTCCCACCGCTCATAAGGGACATCCACAAAATGTGTAAAAACCAGAAAGGCAAGACAGGCCCTGGAGAACAGGGAGCCTTGTTATGCTGATGGGCGGGATGTAAATTGCCAACTGCCTCACTGGAGGAGTGCATTGTGTTCCCTAAAACAAGTAAACAACAGAGCTACAGAGCCAAGGCCACTTCCAGACTAGGGAATATACCTTGGGAAAACTGAAAATCAATAAGAAAGAGCCACCTCCAAATTTAGGGCTGCACTGACTACAAGAACCTCAACTTGGGTACATCTTAAATATCCCAGGAAATATAAAAATGGTTCAAAACATTGTGGTACATACGTACGATGGAATATCCCTCAGCCATGAAATCAATGTCATAAGACCAGTAGCAGCAAAGTGAGTGGATTCAGGTACGATGATTCTAAGTGAAATAAGTCACACAGAAAAAGAAACTTATCATAAGATATCACTTATGATGATCCTGTAAACATGGCTACATGTGAACTGAGTTAGGAAAGAGAACAGAGTCTCACATTTAGAAAACACTCTTATGCCTGCATAAAAGGGAAAGAGAGGTGGGGTGATGCATAAAACCAGAGTTTGATATAAGCACAGGGACCGTTCCAAAAACCAACTTTGGAATAGACAAGACCTACACCTTCCTCAGTGAAAGAGACTCAAAACCCCATATTTCCCGCAGAGGATTATATCTGACTAGTAAGAATCTTAAAACCGATGTATAGATATGACTGCATAAGGGAATCAAGTGTGTCTAGAGTGGCATAAACATGGCAGCGAGAATCAGCTCAAACCCACTATAAAAAGGAATTCCAAAAGCAAAACCAAAAAACAGGGAAATTCTTTACAATTCCTTCAGGGTGTCTGAGGAAACCTGGAAAGACCCTATCTACTATGACAGCTGGATGTGGCATAAGGCTGGACACTTGGGACTGAGAGGATTGGTGAGATTGGGTGAACAAATGCAGACCCTTTCAAGCATTAATGCATGGCCCCCATTCCATGGCTCCCAACTCTCCAGGTTGAAGGGAATATTACTACAGCTATAACATGTACAGGAAACCTAGAGAATGTACACACTGTGAATACGAAAAGTTCCTAAAACTCAACGAATAGTCCCTCTCCTGGTGCTCCAGTTTGACTTTCCAACTGCCTTACTATCAATCTCCCAAGTGGGAGAGACAGGACCTTTAACCTCCTGGTTTGCACAGGTTCCCAATTTGGCAGAGGATGGAAGGGACGAGGGAGAACCCATGAGAGAGTAGCTGTTAGGCATTTGGACGGGCACATGTCACTCTAATTTCCCGGCAGGAAGAAGAATTAACCAAAGTCTCTGCCACCCACCGGGAACCAGTATAGGACATGATCCAAAATTTTGGACTTGCGTTCAGCTCACAAAAAACGAGTTGAGAAATGGAGCTCAGGGGCACAGCAATTCACAAACTGGCAGAGTGATAAAGGACAACTATCGTCCAAAAATCTGTTGAGGGAAGTCAACGAGGCGGACTTGAAAGCGAGGCAAAATAGCAGGAAACAGATTTCAAGAGGTACCTTGGAATCGCCTGTAAAGCACAGGAAGAGGGGCACAACTTGGACAATGGTGCACTTGGCCAAAAAGGGCGTATGCCTTTTCTCCTGAATATATTCAGGAGAAAACGCATACGCCCTTTTTGGCCAAGCAAGCAAGCGGGCAATGCAAATCTGCACTACCAAGAAGTATCACTTCTCACGGGTCAAAAGGGACATCCACAAAATGTGTAAAAACCAGAAAGGCAAGACAGGCCCTGGAGAACAGGGAGCCTTGTTATGCTGATGGGCGGGATGTAAATTGCCAACTGCCTCACTGGAGGATTGCATTGTGTTCCCTAAAACAAGTAAACAACAGAGCTACAGAGCCAAGGCCACTTCCAGTCTAGGGAATATACCTTGGGAAAACTGAAAATCAATAAGAAAGAGCCACCTCCAAATTTAGGGCTGCACTGACTACAAGAACCTCAACTTGGGTACACCTTAAATATCCCAGGAAATATAAAAATGGTTCAAAACATTGTGCTACTTATGTACGATGGAATATTCCTCAGCCATGAAATCAATGTCATAAGACCAGTAGCAGCAAAGTGAGTGGGTTCAGGTACGATGATTCTAAGTGAAATAAGTCACACAGAAAAAGAAACTTATCATAAGATATCACTTATGAAGATCCTGTAAACATGGCTACACGTGAACTGAGTTAGGAAAGAGAACAGAGTCTCCCATTTAGAAAACACTCTTATGCATGCATAAAGGGGATGGAGAGGTGGGGTGATGCATAAAACCAGAGTTTGATATAAGCACAGGGACCGTTCCAAAAACCAACTTTGGAATAGACAAGACCTACAGCTTCCTCACTGAAAGAGACTCAAAACCCCATATTTCCCGCAGAGGAATATATCTGACTAGTAAGAATCTTAAAACCTATGTATTGATATGACTCCATAGGGGAATCAAGTGTGTCTAGAGTAGCATAAACATGGCACTGAGAACCAGCTCATACCCACTATAAAAAGGAATTTCAAAAGCAATACCAAAAAACAGGGAAATTCTTTCCAATTCCTTCAGGGTGTCTGAGGAAACCTGGAAAGACCCTATCTACAATGACAGCTGGATGTGACATAAGGCTGGACACTTGGGACTGAGAGGATTGGTGAGATTGGGTGAGCAAATGCAGACCCTTTCAAGCAATAATGCATGGCCCCCATTCCATGGGTCCCAACTCTCCAGGTTGAAGGGAATATTACTACAGCTATAACATGTACAGGAAACCTAGAGAATGTACACACTGTGAATACGAAAGGATTCTAAATCTCAACGAATAGTCCCTCTCGTGTTGCTGCGGTTTGATTTTCCGACTGCTTTACTATCAATCTCCCAACTTGGAGAGACAGTCCCTTTAACCTCCTGGTTCGCACAGGTTGCCAATTTGGCAGAGGATGGAAGGGAAGAGGGAGAACCAATGAGAGAGTAGCTGTTAGGCATTTGTACGGGCACATGTTACTCTAATTTTCCGGCAGGAAAAAGAATTAACCAAAGTCTCAGCCACCCACCGCGAACCAGTATACGTCCTGAACCAAAATTTTGGACTTGCGATCAGCTCACAAAAAAACGAGTTGAAAAATGGAGCTCAGGGGCACAGCAATTCACAAACTGGCAGAGTAATAAAGGACAACTATCGTCCAAAAATCTGTTGAGGGAAGGCAAAGAGGCCGACTTGAAAGCGAGGCAGAATAGCAGGAAACAGATTTCAAGAGGTACGTAGGAATCTCCTGTAAAGCACAGGAAGAGGGGCACAACATCGACAATGATGCACTTGCCCAAACAGGGCTTATGCGTTTTCTCCTGAATATATTCAGGTGAAAATGCATACGCCCTTTTTGGCCAAACAAGCAAGTGGTAAATGCAAATCTGCACTACAAAGAAGTATCACTTCCCACCGGTCAAAGGGGACATCCACAAAATGGGTAAAAACCAGAAAGACAAGAGAGGCCCGGGAGAACAGGGAACATTGTTATGCTGATGGGCGGGATTTAAATTGCCTACTGCCTCACTGGAGGAGTGGATTGTGTTCCCTAAAACAAGTAAACAACAGAGCTACAGAGCCAAGGTCACTACCAGTCTATGGAATATACCTTGGGAAAACTGATAATCAATAAGACCGAGACACCCCCAAATTTAGGGCTGCACTGCTTACAAGAACCTCAACTTGGGTACACCTTAAATATCCCAGGAAATATAAAAATGGTTCAAAAAATTGTGGTACTTAAGTATGATGGAATACCCCTCAGCCATGAAATCAATGTCATAAGATCAGTAGCAGAAAAGTGAGTGTATTCAGGTATGATGATTCTAAGTGAAATAAGTCACACAGAAAAAGAAATTTATCGTAAGATATCACTTATGAAGATCCTGTAAACATGGCTACACATGAACTGATTTAGGAAAGAGAACAGTGTCTCACATTTAGAAAACACTCTTATGCCTGCTTAAGGGGGAAGGAGAGGTGGGTTGATGCAGAAAACCAGAGTTTGATATAAGCACAGGTACCGTTCCGAAAACCAACTATGGAATAGACAAGACCTACACCTTCCTCAGTGAAAGGGACTCAACACCCCATATTTCCCGCAGAGGAATATATCAGACTAGTAAGAATCTTACACCCTATGTATTAATATGTCTCCATAAGGGAATCAAGTGTGTCTAGACTGGCATATACATGGCAGCGAGAATCAGCTCAAACACACTGTAAAAATGAATTTCAAAAACAAAACAAAAAAACAGGGAAATTCTTAACAATTCCTTCAGGGTCTTTGATGAAACCTGGAATGACCCTATCTACAATGACAGTTAGGTGTGGCATAAGGCTGGACACTTGGGACTGAGAGGATTGGTGAGATTGGGTGAGCAAATGCAGACCCTTTAAAGCAATAATGCATGACCGCCATTCCATGGGTCACAACTCTCCAGGTTGAAGGTAATATTACTACAGCTATAACATGTAGGGGAACCATAGAGAATGGACACACTGTGAATATGAAAGTTTTCTAAAACTCAACCAATAGTCCATCTCGTAGTGATCTGGCTTGATTTCCAACTGCTTTACTATCAATCTCCCAACATGGAGAGACAGCCCCTTTAACCTGCTGGTTCGCACAGGTTGCCAATTTGGCAGAGGATGGAAGGGAAAAGGGAGAACCAATGAGAGAGTAGCTGTTAGGCATTTGGACAGGCACATGTCACGCTAATTTCCGGCAGGAAGAAGAATTAACCAAAGTCTCAGCCACCCACCGGGAACCAGTATACGTACTAAACCAAAATTTTGGACTTGCGTTCAGCTCACAAAAAAAAGAGTTGAAAAATGGAGCTCAGGGGCACAGCAATTTACAAACTGGCAGAGTAATAAAGGACAACTATCGTCCAAAAATATGTTGAGGGAAGGCAACGAGGCCGACTTGAAAGCTAGGCAGAATAGCAGAAAGAGATTTCAAGAGGTATGTAGGAATCGCCTGTAAACACAGGAATAGGGGCACAACTTTGACAATGATGCACTGGGCCAAAAAGTGCGTATGCGTTTTCTCCTGAATATATTCAGGAGAAAGCACATACGCCCTTCTTGGCCAAGCAAGCAAGCGGGCAATGCAAATCTGCACTACAGAGAAGTATCACTTCCCACCGGTCCAAAGGGATATCCACAAAATGTGTAAAAACCAGAAAGACAAGACAGGCCCTGGAGAAGAGGTAGCCTTGTTATGATGATGGGCGGGATGTAAATTGCCAACTGCCTCACTGGAGGAGTGCATTGTGTTCCCTAAAACAAGTAAACAACAGAGCTACAGAGCCAAGGGCACTTCGAGTCTAGGGAATATACCTTGGGAAAACTGAAAATCAATAAGACAGAGCCACCCACAAATTTAAGGCTGCACTGCTTACAAGAAACTCAACTAGAGTACACCTCAAATATCCCAGGAAATATAAAAATGGTTCAAAAACTTGTGGTACTTACGTACGATGGAATATCCCTCAGCCATGAAATCAATGTCATAAGACCAGTAGCAGCAAAGTGAGTGTATTCAGGTATGATGATTCTAAGTGAAATAAGTCACACAGAAAAAGAAACTTATCATAAGATATCACTTATGAAGATCCTGTAAACATGGCTACACATGAACTGAGTTAGGAAAGAGAACAGAGTCTCACATTTAGAAAACACTCTTATGCCTGCTTAAGGGGGAAAGAGAGGTGGGGTGATGCATAAAAGCAGAGTTTGATATAAGCACAGGTACCGTTCCAAAAACCAACTATGGATTAGACAACACCTACACCTTCCTCAGTGAAAGGGACTCAACACCCCATATTTCCCGCAGAGGAATAGATCCGACGAGTAAGAAATTACAACCTATGTATTGATATGTCTCCGTAAGGGAATCATGTGTGTCTAGACTGGCATAAACATGGCAGCGAGAATCAGCTCAAACCCACTATAAAAATGAATTTCAAAAACAAAACAAAAAAACAGGGAAATTCTTTACAATTCCTTCAGGGTCTCTGATGAAACCTGGAATGACCCTATCTACAATGACAGCTGGGTGTGGCATAAGTCTGGACTTTTGGGACTTAGAGGATTGGTGAGATTTGGTGAGAAATTGCATACCCTTTAAAGTAATAATGCATGGCCCCCATTCCTTGTGTCCCAACTCTCCAGGTGGAAGGGAATATTACTGCAGCTAAAACATGTACGGGAAACATACAGAATGGACACACTGTGAATACGAAACGTTTCTAAAACTCAACCAATAGTCCCTCTCGTTGTGATCCGGCTTGATTTCCAACTGCTTTACTATCAATCTCCCAACATGGAGAGACAGCCCCTTTAACCTCCTGGTTCGCACAGGTTGCCAATTTGGCAGAGGATGGAAGGGAAGAGGGAGAACCAATGAGAGAGTAGCTGTTAGGCATTTGGACAGGCACATGTCACGCTAATTTCCCGGCAGGAAGAAGAATTAAACAAAGTCGCAGCCACGCACCGGGAACCAGTATACGTCCTGAACCAAAATTTTGGACTTGCGTTCAGCTCACAAAAAAAAGAGTTGAAAAATAAGCTCAGGGGCACAGCAATTTACAAACTGGCAGAGTAATAAAGGACAACTATCGTCCAAAAATCTGTTAGGGAAGGCAACGAGGCCGACTTGAAAGCTAGGCAGAATAGCAGGAAACAGATTTCAAGAGATATGTAGGAATCGCCTGTAAAGCACAGGAAGAGGGGCATAACTTCGACAATGATGCACTTGGCCAAACAGGGCGTATGCGTTTTCTCGTGAATATATTCAGGAGAAAACGCATACGCCCTTTTTGGCCAAGCAAGCAAGCGGGCAATGCAAATCTGCACTACAAAGAAGTATCACTTCCCACTGGTCCAAAGGGACATCCACAAAATATGTAAAAACCAGAAAGGCAAGACAGGACCTGGAGAACAGGGAGCCTTGTTATGCTGATGGGCGGGATATAAATTGCCAACTGCCTCACTGGTGGAGTGCATTATGTTCCCTAAAACAAGTAAACAACAGAGCTACAGAGCCAAGGGCCCTTCCAACCTAGGGAATATACCTTGGGAAAACTGAAAATCAATAAGACAGAGCCACCCCCAAATTTAGGGCTGCACTGCTTACAAGAACCTCAACTTGGGTACACCTTAAATATCCCAGGAAATATAAAAATCGTTCAAAAAACTGTGGTAATTATGTACGATGGAATATAAATCAGCCATGAAATCAATGTCATAAGACCAGTAGCAGCAAAGTGAGTGGATTCAGGTACGATGATTCTAAGTGAAATAAGTCACACAGAAAAAGAAACTTATCATAAGATATCACTTAAGAAGATCCTGTAAACATGGCTACACATGAACTGAGTTAGGAAAGAGAACAGAGTCTCACATTTAGAAAACACTCTTATGCCTGCTTAAGGGGGAAGGAGAGGTGGGCTGATGCATAAAACCAGATTTTGATATAAGAACAGGGACCGTTCCAAAAACCAACTATGGAATAGACAAGACCTACACCTTCCTCAGTGAAAGGGACTCAAAACCCCATATTTCCTGCAGAGGAACAGATCTGAGTAGTAAGAATCTTAAAACCTATGTATTGATATGTCTCCGTAAGGGAATCATGTGTGTCTAGACTGGCATAAACATGGCAGCGAGAATCAGCTCAAACCCACTATAAAAAGGAATTTCAAAAAGAAAACAAAAAAACAGGAAAATTCTTTACAATTCCTTCAGGGTCTCTGATGAAACCTGGAACGACCCTATCTACAATGACAGTTGGGTGTGGCATAAGGCTGGACACTTGGGACTGAGAGGATTGGTGAGATAGGGTGAGCAAATGCAGACCCTTTAAAGCAATAATGCATGGCCGCCATTCCATGGGTCCCAACTCTCCAGGTTGAAGGGAATATTACTACAGCTATAACATGTATGGGAACCTTAGAGAATGGACACATTGTGAATACGAAAAGTTTCTAAAACTCAATGAATAGTCCCTCTCGTGGTGCTCCGGTTTGATTTTCCGACTGCTTTACTATCAATCTCCCAACTTGGAGAGACAGTCCCTTTAACCTCCTGGTTTGCACAGGTTGCCAATTTAGCAGAGGATGGAAGGGAAGAGGGAGAACCAATGAGAGAGTAGCTGTTAGGCATTTGGACGGGCACATATCACTCTAATTTCACAGCAGGAAGAATAATTAACCAAAGTTTCAGCCACCCACCGGGAACCTGTATACGTCCTGAACCAAAATTTTGGACTTGCCTTCAGCTCACAAATATATGAGTTGAAAACTGGAGCTCAGGGGCACAGCAATTCACAAAACTACAGAGTTATAAAGGACTACTCTCCTCCAAAAATCTGTTGAGGGAAGGCAACGAAGCTGACTTGAAAATGCGGCAGAATTGCACAAAACATATTTCAAGAGGTAAATTGGAATTGCCTTTAAAACACAGGAAAATAATCACAACTTTGACAATGATGCACTTGGCCAAAAAGGGCGTATGACTTTTCTCCTGAATATATTCAGGAGAAAACGCATACGACCTTTTTGGCAAATCTAGCAAGCGTGCAATGCAAATCCACACTACAAAGAATTGTCACTTCCCACGGGTCAAAAGGGACATCTGAAAATCTGTAAAAACCAGAAAGGCAAGAGGGAGATGACAAGGGCATGAAACAATGTGATCCCAAGTGTCATGATGGATTGTGATGACAAGCGCATGGAGCATTTTGAAGACAAGATTATGTAGCATATTGCTGACAAAGGCATGGAGCATTTTGATGACAAGATTCATGGAGCACTGTGATGACAAGTGTCATGGAGCATTGTGATTACAGGGGTCATGGAGCATTGGGATGACAAGGGCATGGATCATTTTGATGACAAGAGTCCCAGATCATTTTGCTGTCAGGGTTCATAGATCGTTGTGATGACAGGGGTCATGGAACATTGAGATGACAGGGGTCATGGAGCCTTGTGATGAGAAGGTCAAGGGGCATTGGGCTGAAAATATTCATGGAGTATTGTGATGACAGGGATCCTGGAGGATTGTGATGACAAGGTACTGGAGCATTGTGATGGGAAGACCATGGAAATTTGTGATGACAAGTCTCATGGAATATTCTGATGAAAAGGAGCATGGAGCATTGTGATTACAGGAGTCGTGGAGCATTGTGATGACAAGGGCATCGAGCATTGGGATGAGATGGCCATGGAGCGTTCTGATGACATGCATCATGGAGCTTTATGATGACAAGGGCATGGAACATTGTGATGAAAAAGGCATGGAACCTTGTCATGAGAGGGATCAAGAAGCATACTGATGACAAGTGTCAAGGAGCATTGTGATGACAAGTGTATTGAGCATTGTGATGACAAAGGTCATGGAGCATTGTGATGACAAGACCATGGATAATTGTGATGACGAGCGTCATGGGGTTTTGTGATGATAAGTGTTATAGAACATAGTGATCACAAGGGTTTGGAGCATTATGATGACAGAGGTCAGGGAGAATTCTGATTTCATTGTGATGACAACACCATGAAGCATTATGATGATGGGCATGGTGCATTGTGATGACAGGGTTCATGGATCATTGAAATGAATAGGGGCATGGAGCATTGTGATTACAGGGGTCTTGGAGCATTGTGATGAGAATGGTCATCGAGCCTTGTGATGACAAGTCCATGGAACATCGTGATGGCAGGGGTCATGGAGCATTGTTATGACAGGGCTAATGGAGCATTGTGATGGCAAGGGCATGGAACACTGTGATGAGAAGGCCATGGAGCATTCTGATGACATGGGTCATGGAGCTTTGTGATGACAAGGTCATGGAGCAATGTGATGAGAGCGTTCATGGAGAATTGTGATGACCATGACATGGAGCATTGTGATGAAAACTTCATGGAGCATTGTGGTGACAAATTTCACAGAGCCTGGTGATGATGAGGGCATTGAACATTGTGATGACACAGGTCATGAAGCCTTGTGATGACGGGACACACGGAGCATTTTGATGACTGGGGTCATGTAGCATTGTGATGACAGGGGCATGGAGCATAGGTGTGACAAGTTTCATGGATAATTGTGTTTAGAGTGGGCATGGCACATTGTGATGACAAGGGCATGGAGCATTGTGATGACAAGGTCATGGAGTATTGTGAAGACAGGTGTCAGGGAGCATTGTGATAGCATATTTCATGTTCCATTGTGATGACAATTGCATGGAGCATTGTGATGCCAAGTGTTATGGACGATTGTGATGACAAAGGTAATGGAGCATTGTGATGATAAGGGATTGGAGAATTGTGATGACAGGGGTCATGGAGCATTGTGATGACAAGGGCATGGAGCATTGTGATGACAACGGCCATTGAGAATTTTGATGAAAAGGTCATGAAGCTTTGTGATGACAAATGCATGGATATTGCTATGACAGTTGTCATGGGACATTGCGATGACAAGTGCATTGAGAATTGTGATGACCATAGCATGTAACATTGTGAGGAGAAATGTCATGGAGCATTGTGATGAAAAGGACGTGGAGAATTGTGATGACAAGGGACATGGAGCATTGTGATGACCAGGGCATGGAGCATTGTGATGGCAAGACCGTGGAGCACTGTGATGAGAAGACCATGGATAATTCT
Source organism: Mesoplodon densirostris (assembly GCF_025265405.1). Classification (NCBI taxonomy): domain Eukaryota; kingdom Metazoa; phylum Chordata; class Mammalia; order Artiodactyla; family Ziphiidae; genus Mesoplodon; species Mesoplodon densirostris. The sequence continues at coordinate 124,825,336 of NC_082661.1, forward strand.
GGGGACGAGCATCATGGAGCACTGTAATGACAAGGGGCATGGAGCATTGTGATGATACGTCTCATGGAGCATTGTGATGACAGGGGTCATGGATCATTGTGATGACAAGGGTCATGGAGTATGATGATGAGAAGCTTGTGGAGTATTGTGATGACAAAGCATTTAACACTGTGATGGGAAGTGTCATGGAACATAGTGATGCCAAGAACGTGGAGAATTGTGATGATAGGGAACATGGAGCACTGTGATGACCAGGGCATGGAGCATTGTGATGGCAAGAACGTGGAGCATTGTGATGAGAAGACCATGGATAATTGTGATGACGAGCGTCATGGAGCGCTATAATGACAAGGGGTATGGAGCATTGTGATGACAGTGGCCATGGAGCACTGAGATGACAAGGGTCATGGGGCATTTTGATGACAAGGGCGTGGAGCATTGTGATGAGAAGACCATGGATAATTGTGAATGACGAGCGTCATGGAGCACTGTAATGACAAGGGGTATGGAGCATTGTGATGACAAGTGTCATGGAGCATTCTGATGAAAAGCTTATGGATTATTGTGATGACAATGGCATGGAGCATTGTGATGAAAAGGGCATGGAGCATTGTGATGACAGGGGTCATGGAGCATTGAGATGTCAGGGGACATGGAACATTTGGATGAATAGGGTCATGGAGCATTTTGATGACAGGGGTTATGGAACAATGTGATGTCAGGGGTCATCGAACATTGTGATGATAAGTGCATGTAGCATTGGGATGACAGGATTCATGGAACATTGTGATGACAGGGCTGAGGGAGTATTGTGATGAATAGTGATGAAACATTGTGATATCAGTTGTGAGAGAGCATTTTGATGAGAAGTGCATGGAGCATTGTGATGACAAGGTTTATGGAGCATTGTGATGACAAGATTGTGGAGCACTATGATGACAAGCGCATGGCAAATTGTGATGACATGTGTCATGGAGCATTGTGCTGACAAGCACATGGAGCATTGTAATGACAACGTTCATGGAGCATTGTGCTGAGAAAGGCATAGAGTATTGTGATGGCAAGTGTCAAAGAGCATTGTGATGAAAAGTTCATGGAGCATTGTAGTTAAAACGGTCACAGAGACTGTTGATGACGAGGGCATGGACCATTGGGATGACAAAGTTCATGAAGCATTGTGATGACTGGAGTCACGGAGCACTGTGATGACAGGGGTCATGGAGCATTGTGATAACAAGGGCATGGAGCATTGTGATGACAAGGGCATGGATCATTGGTCTAATAAGTTTCATGGATTATTGCAATGACAGTTGGAATGGCGCATTGTGATGACAAGGGGATGGAGCATTGTGAAGACCAGGTCATACAGTATTGTGAAGACAGGTGTCAGGGAGCATTGTGATCACATATGTAATGGCCCATTGTGATGACAATGGCATGGAGCATTGTGTTGCAAGTGTCATGGAGGATTCTGATGACAAATGTAATGGAACATTGTGATGACAATTGCTTGAAGCATTATGATGACAAGGGTCAGGGAGCATAGTGCTGGTAAGTGTATGGAGAATTGTGATGACAAGGGTCATGGAGCATTCTGATGACAAGCTTGTGGAGTATTTTGATGACAATGGCATGGAGCATTTGATTAAAACTGCATGTGGCATTGTGATGAAAAAGGCATGGAGCCTTTTTGTGACAGGGTTCATGGAGCATTCTGACGACAAGTGTCAGGGAGCTTTGTCATGACAAGTGTATTGAGAATTGTGATGACAAAGGTCATGGAGCATTGTGATGAAAAGGGCATGGAGTATTGTGATGACAGGAATCATGGAGCGTTGTGATGACAAGTGTTATGGAAAATGGTGATCACAAGTGTTTGGAGCATTGTGATCAAACAGGTCATGGATCATTTTGATTTCAAGGGTCATGGAGCATTGTGATGACAAGGGCATGAAACAATGTGATTCCAAGGTTCATGGAGGATTTTGAAGTCAATGGTAATGGAGTATTGTGATGACAAGTGCATAGAACATTTTAATGACAAGGTCATGTAGCATTTTGCTGAGAAATGCATGGAGCATTGTGATGACAGGTGTCATGGAGCACTGTGATGACATGTGTCACAGAGCATTGTGAATACAGGGGTCATGGAGCATTGGGATGACAAGGGCATGGATCATTGTGATGACAAGTGTCATGGAACATTGGGCTGAAAATGTTCATGGACTATTGTGATGACAGGGGTCATGGAGCATTGTGATGACAAGAGTCCCGGATCATTGTGTTGTAAGGGGTAATGGAGTGTTGTGATGACAGTGGTCATGGAGCATTGTGATGAGAAGGTCACGGTGCATTAGGCTGAAAATGATCATGGAGTACTGTGATGACAAAGGTCATGGAACATTGTGATGACAAGGAAATGGAGCATGGTGATGACAAAGTCCTGGAGCATTGTGATGAGAAGACCATGGAGACTTGTGATGACAAGTCTCATGGAGTATTCTGATGAAAAGGAGCATGGAGCACTGTGATTACAGTGGTCTTGGAGCATTGTTATGACAAGGGCATGAAGCATTGTGAAGAGCAAGACATGGAGCATTCTGATGAATGTGTCAAGGAGCACTGTGATGAAAAGTGTATGGAACAATGTGATTACATGTGTCTTGGAGCATTGTGATGAAAAGGGCATGGATCATTGTGATGAAAAAGGCATGGAGCCTTGTCATGACAGTGTTCAAGGAGCATACTGACGACAAGTGTCAGGGAGCATTGTGATGACAAGTGTATTGAGCATTCTGATGACAAAGGTTATGGAGCATAGTGATGAGAAGACCATGGATAATTGTGATTATGAGCATCATGGGGTGTTTTGATGATAAGTGTTATGGAATATTGTGATCCCAGTGGTTTGGAGAATTGTGATGACAGATGTTATGGAGCATTTTGATTTCATTGTGATGACAATAGCCTGAAGCATTATGATGATGGGCATGATGCATTGTGATGACAGGGTTCATGGAGCATTGAGATGAAAACGGGCATGGAGCATTGTGATTACAGCGGTCATTGAGCAATTTGATAACAAGGGCATGGAGCATTTTGATGAGAAGGCCATGGAACATTCTGATGACATGTGTCATGGAGGTTTGTGATGACAAGGGCATGGAGCACTTTGATTACAGGGGTCTTGGAGCATTGTGATGACAAGTGTCATGGAACATTGTGATGTCAATGCCGTGGAACATTGTGATGGCAGGGGTCATGGAGCATTGTTATGACAGGGGTAATGCAGCATTGTGATGATAAGGACATGGAGCATTGTGATTACAAGGTTTATGGAGCATTGCCATGACAAATTTGTGGACCGCTGTTATGAAAAGCGTGTGGCACATTGTGATGACAAGGGTCATGGAGCATTTTTCTGACAAAGACATGGAGCATTATGATGACAAGAGTCACGGAGCATTGTGATGGAAAGTTCATGGAGCATTGTGGTTACAAAGGTCACAGAGCCTTGTGATGACGCAGGCATGGACCACTGTGATGACAAATATAATGAAGCATTGTGATGACTGGAGTCACGGAGCATTGTGATGACAGGGGTCAGGGAGCATAGTGATGACAAGGGCATGGAGCATTGTGATATCAGGGGCATGGAACATTGGTCTGACAAGTTTCATAGATTATTGTCATGAGAGTGGACATGGTGCATTGTGATGACAAGGGCATGGATCATTGTGATGAGATGGTCATGGAGTATTGTGAAGACAGTTGTCAGGGAGCATTGTGATGACATATGTCAGGGTCCATTGCGATGACAATGGCAGGGAGCATTGTGATGCCAAATGAAATGGAGGATTGTGATGACAAATTTAAAGGAGCATTGTGATGACTAGGGCTTGGAGCATTATGATGACACGGGCCATTGAGAATTTTCATGACAAGTCGTGAAGCATTGTGATGACAAGGTCCTGGAGCATTGTGATGAGAAACCATGGAGCCTTGTGATGACAAATCACATCGAGCATACTGATGAAAAGGGGCATGGACCATTGTCATTAGAGTGGTCTTTGCACATTGTGATGACAAGGGCATGGAGCATTGTGAGGAGAAAGCCAAGGAGCATTCTGATGACATGTGTCATGGAGCTTTGTGATGACAAGGGCATGGAGCACTGTGATTACAGGGGTCTTGGAGCACTGTGATGACAAGGGTATTGAGCATTTTGATGAGAAGGCCATGGAACATTCTGATGACATGTGTCATGGAGCTTTGTGATGACAAGCACATGGAGCATTGTGATTACAGGGGTCTTGGAGCACTGTGAAGACAAGGGCATGGAGCATTTTGATTAGAAGGCCATGGAACATTCTGATGGCATGTGTAATGGAGCTTTGTGATGACAAGGGCATGGAGCATTGTGATTACAGGGGTCTTGGAGCATTGTGATGACAAGTGTCATGGAGCATTGTGATGACAAGGCCGTGGAACAATGTGATGGCAGGGGTCATGGAGCATTGTTATGACAGGGGTAATGGAGCAGTGTGATGAGAAGTGCTTGGACCATTGTGATTACAAGATTTATGGAGCATTGCAATGACAAGGTTGTGGACAATTGTGATGAAATGCGTGGGACACATTGTGATGACAATGGTCATGGATCATTGTTCTGACAAAGACATGGAGCATTGTGATGACAAGGGTCACAGAGAATTGTGATGAAAAGTTCATGGAGCATTGTGGTTACAAAGGTCACAGAGCCTTGTGATGACACGGGCATGGACCGTTGTGATGACAAACGTTATGAAGCATTGTGATGACTGGAGTCATGGAACATTGTGATGACAGGTGTCATGGAGCATTGTGATGACAAGAGCATGGAGCATTGTGATGACAGGGACATGGAGCATTGTTCTGATAAGTTTCATAGATTATTGTGATGAGAGTGGGCATGGTGCATTGTGATGACAAGGGCATTGAGCATTGTGATGATAAGGTCATGGAGTACTGTGAAGACAGGTGTCAGGGAGCATTGTGATGACATATGTCATGGTCCATTGCAATGACAATGGCATGGAGCATTGTGATGACAAATATAATGGAGCATTGTGATGATTAGGGCTTGGAGCATTATGATGACAAGGGCCATTGGAAATTTTCATGACAAGGTCGAGAAGCTATGTGATGACATGTCCTGGAGCATTGTGATGACAAAACCATGGAGCCTTGTGATGACAAGTCTCATGGAGCATACTGATGAAAAGGGGCATGGAGCATTGTAAGGACAGAGGTCATGGAGCATTTTGATTACACTGTGATGACAATAGCTTGAAGCATTATGACGATGGGCATCGTGCATTGTGATGACAGGGTTCATGGAGCATTGAGATGAAAAGGGGCATGGAGCATTGTGATTACATGGGTCTTGGAGCATTGTGATGACAAGGGCATGAAGCATTGTGATGAGAAGGCAATGGAATATTCTGATGCCATGCGTCATGGAGCTTTGTGAGACAATAGCATGGTGCATTGTGATTACATGCGCTTGGAGCATTGTGATGAAAAGGGCATGGATCATTGTGATGACAAGGGTCATGGAGCACCGGGCTGAAAATATTCATTGAGTGTTGTGATGACAGGGATCATGGAGCATTGTGATGACTAGGGAATGGAGCATTGTGATGACAAGAGTCCCGGATCATTGTTTTGTCAGGTGTCCTGGAGTGCTGTAATGACAGTGGTCATGGAGCATTGTGATGACTAGGGCATGGAGCATTGTGATGAGAAGGGGCATGGAGCATTGTGATTACAGAAGTCTTGTAGCATTGTGATGACTAAGGCGTGGGGCATTGTGATGAGAAGGCCATGGACCATTCTGATGACATGCGTCATGGAGTTTTGTGATGACAAAGGCATGGAGCATTGTGATTACAGGGATTGTGGAGCATTGTGATGAAAAGGGCATGGATCATTGTTATGAAAATGGCATGGAGCCTTGTCATGACAGGGTTCAAGGAGCATACTGACGACAGTATCTGGGAGCATTGTGATGACAAGTGTATTGAGCACTGTGATGACAAAAATCATGGAGCAATGTGATGAGAAGACCATGGATAATTGAGATGATGAGCGTCATGGGGTGTTGTGATGATACGTGTTATGCAACATTGTGATCACAAGAGTTTGGAGCATTATGATGACAGAGGGCATGGAGAATATTGATTTCATTGTGATGACAATAGCCTGAAGTATTACCATGATGGTCATGGTGCATTGTGATGACAGGGTTCATGGAGCATTGTGATATCAGGGGACTTGAGCATTGTGATGAGAATTATCAAGGAACCTTGTGATGACTAGGCCGTGGATCATTGTGATGGCAGGTGTCATGGTGCATTGTTATGACAGGGGTAATGGAGCATTTTGATTAGAACGGCATGGAACATTGGTCTGAAATATTTCTTGGATTATTGTGATGATAGTGGGAATGGAGCATTATTATGACTTGGGCACGGAACACTGTGATCCATGGGTCATGCAGGATTGTAATGACAAGGGCATGGAGCATTGTGATGAGAAGGGCATTGAGCATTGTGATGACAAGTGTCATGGAGCTTTGTGATAACAAAGGCATGGAGCATTGTGATGACAAGGGCATGGAACATTGGTCTAATAAGTTTCATGGATTATTGTGATGACAGTTGGAATGGCGCATTGTGATGACAAGGGCATGGAGCATCCCGATGACAAGGTCATGCAGTATTGTGAAGACAGGTGTCAGGGAGCATTGTGATGACATATATAATGGCCCATTTTGATGACGATGGCATGGAGCATTGTGATGCCAAGTTTCATGGAGGATTCTGATGACAAAAGTAATGGAGCATTGTGCTGACAAGTGCATGGAGCATTGTGATGACAAGGGTCATGGAGCATTCTGATGACAAGCTTTTGGAATATTTTGATGACAATGGCATGGAGCATTGTGAAGAAAATGGCATGGGGCATTGTGATGAAAAAGGCATGGAGCCTTTTCGTGACAGTGTTCAAGGAGCATTCTGATGACAAGTGTCAGGGAGCATTGTGATGACAAGTGTATTGAGAATTGTGGTGACAAAGGTCATGGAGCATTGTGATGACAAGTGTATTGAGAATTGTGGTGACAAACGTCATGGAGCTTTGTAATGAAAAGGGCATGGAGTATTGTGATGACAGGCATCATGGAGTGTTGTGATGACAAGTGTTATGGTACATTGTGATCACAAGGTTTTGGAGCATTGTGATGACAGAGGTCATGGATCATTTTGATTTCAAGGAGCATGGAGCATTGTGATGACAAGGGCATGAAGCAATGTGATCCCAAGTTTCATGGAGGATTGTGATGACAATGGAAATGGAGTATTGTGATGACAAGCGCACAGAGCATTGTCATGACAAGGTCATGTAGCATTTTGATGACAAAGGCATGGAGCATTCTGATGACATGTGTCATGGCCACAGTGATGACAATCGTTACCGTCCATTGTGAATACAGGGGTCAGGGATCATTGGGATGACAAGGGCATGGATCTTTGTAATGACAAGGGTCATGTAGCACTGGGCTGAAAATGTTCATGGAGTGTTGTGATGACAGGAGTAATGGAGCATTGTGATGACTAGGGAATGGAGCATTTTGATGAAAAGAGTCCCGGATCATTGTGTTGTCAGGTGTCATGGAGTGCTGTGATGACAGTGGTCATGGAGCATTGTGATGATATTGGCCATGGAGCATTGTGATGAGAATATCGTGGAGCATTGGGCTGAAAATGTTCATGGATTATTGTGATGACAGGGGTCATGGAGCATTGTGATGACAAGGGAATGGAGCATGGTGGTGACAAGGTCCTGGAGCATTGTGAAAAGAAGACCATGGAGAGTTGTGATGACAAGCCTCATGGAGCATTCTGAAGAAAAGGGGCCTGGAGCACTGTGTTTACAGGGGTCTTGAGCATTGTGATGAGAAGTGTCATGGAACCTTGTGATGACTAGGCCGTGGAACATTGTGATGGCAGCGGTCATGGTGCATTGTTATGACAGGGGTAATGGAGCATTGTGATGAGAATGGTATGGAACTTTGCTCTGAAATGTTTCATGGATTATTGTGATGAGAGTGGGCATGGAGCATTGTGATGACAAGGGCAAGGAACACTGTGATACATGGGTCATGCAGGACTGTAATGACAAGGGCATGGAGCATTGTGATGAGAAGGGCATCGAGCATTGTGATGACAATGACATTGAGCATTGTGATTCCAATGGTCATGGAGCTTTGTGATGACAAGTCATGGAGCATTTTGATGACAAGGGCATGGTGCATTGTGATGAGAAGGGCAGGGAGCATTTTGATGACCGGGTCATGCAGCAATTTCATAAAAAGTGTAATGGAATATTTTGATGGCAGGGGTTATAGAACATTGTGATGTCAGGGGTCATGGAGCTTTGGGATGGAAAGGTTCATTGAGCATTTTGATGACAGGGGTTATGGAACATTGTGATGGCAGGGGTCATGGAATATTTTGATGATAAGGGGATGTATCATTTTGATTACAGGGTCATGGAACATTGTGATTCCAGGGGTGAGGGAGTATTTTGACGACTAGTGATGGAACATTGTGATATCTCTGGTGAGAGACCATTTTGATGAGAAGTGCATGAACCATTGTGATTACAAGGTTTATGGAGCATTGCAATGAAAAAGTTGTGGACCGTTGTGATGAAATGTGCGTGGCACATTGTGATGACAATGGTCATGGAGAATTGTTCTGACAAAGACATGGAGCATTGTGATGACAAGGGTCAAAGAGAATTGTGATGAAAAGTTCATGGAGCATTGTGGTTACAAAGGTTACAGAGCCTTGTGACGACGTGGGCATGGATCATTGTGATGACAAACGTTATGAAGCATTTTGATGACTGGAGTCATGGAGCATTGTGATGACAGGTGTCAAGGAGCATTGTGATGACAAGGGCATGGAGTATTTTGATGACAGGCATCATGGAGCGTTGTGAAGACAAGTGTTATGGAACATTGTGTTCACAAGGGTTTGGAGCATTGTGATGACAGAGGTCATGGATCATTTCGATTTCAAGGAGCATGGAGCATTGTGATGAAAAGGGCATAAAGCAATGTGATCCCAAAGTTCATGGAGGATCGTGATGACAATGGAAATGGAGTATTATGATGACAAGCGCATAGAGGATTGTAATGACAAGGTCATGTAGCATTTTGCTGACAAAGGCATGGAGCATTGTGATGACATGTGTCATGGAGCACTGTGTTGACAAGCGTCACGGAACATTGTGAATACAGGGTTCATCGAGCACTGGGATGACAAGGGCATGGATCATTGTGATGACAAGGGTCATGGAGCACTGGACTGAAAATATTCATGGAGTGTTGTGATGACAGGGGTCATGGAGCATTGTGATGACTAGGGAATGGAGCATTGTGATGACAAGTGTCCCGGATCATTGTGTTGTCAGGTGTCATGGAGTGTAGTGATGACAGTTGTCATGGAGCATTGTCATGATATTGGCCATGGAGCATTGTGATGAGAAGGTCGTGGAGCATTGGGCTGAAAATGTTCATGGATTATTGTGATGACAGGTGTCATGGAGCATTGTGATGACAAGGGATTGGAGCATGGTGATGACAAGGTCCTGGAGCATTTTGATGAGAAGACCATGGAGACTTGTTTTGACAAGTCTCATGGAGCATTCTGATGAAAAGGGGCTTGGAGCATTGTGATTACTGGGGTCTTGGAGAATTGTGATGACAAGGGCATGGAGCATTGTGATGAGAAGGCCATGAAGCATTCTGATGACAAGCGTCATGGAGCTTTTAGATGACAAGTGCATGGAGCATTGTGATTACAGGGATCTTGGAGCATTGTGATGAAAAGGGCATGGATTATTATGATGAAGATGGCATGGAGCCTTGTCATGAAAGGGTTCAAGGAGCATACTGACGACAAGTGTCAGGGAGCATTGTGATGACAAGTGTATTGAGAATTGTGATGACAAAGATCATGGAGCATTGTGAAGAGAAGACCATGGATAATTGTGATGATGAGCGTCATGGGGTGTTGTGATGATAAGTGTTATGGAATATGGTGATCACAAGGGTTTGGAACATTGTTATGACAGAGGTCATGGAGCGTTTTGATTTCATTGTGATGACAATAGCATGAAGCATTATGATGATGGGCATGGAGCATTTTGATGACATGGTTCATGGATCATTGAGATGAAAAGGGGCATCGAGAATTGTGATTACAGTGTTCTTATAGCATTGTGATGAGAAGGGTCATTGAGCCTTGTGATGGCAAAGCCATGGAACATCGTGATGGCAGGGGTCATGGAGCATTGTTATGACAGGGGTAATGGAGCATTGTGATGGCAAAGGCATGGAGCATTGTGATGAGAAAGCCATGGGGCATTCTGATGACATGTGTCATGGAGCTATGTGAAGACAAGGGCACGGAGCAATGTGAAGAGAGGGTTCATGGAGCATTGTGATGACAATGACATGGAGCATTGTGATGCCAAGGGTCAAGGATCTTTGTGATGACAAATGTCATGGAGCTTTTTAATGGCAAGAGCGTTATGCATTGTGATGAGAAGGGCAGGGAGCATTGTGATGACAGGGTCATGGAGCAATTTGATGAAAAGTGTCATGGAATATTTTTATGACAGGTGTTATGGAACATTCTGATGTCAGGGGTCATCGATCATTGTGATGATAAGTGCATGTAGCATTGTGATGTCAGGGGTCATGGAACATTGTGATGACAGGGGTGAGGGAGTATTGTGACAAATAGTGATGTAGCATTGTGATATCAGTGGTGAGAGACCATTTTGATAAGAAGTGCATGGAGCATTGTGATGACAAATTTTATGGAGCATTGTGATGACAAGATTGTGGAGCACTGTGATGACAAGCGCATGGTGCATTGTGATGACAAGGGCATGGAACATTGGTCTAATAAGTTTCATGGATTATTGCGATGAGAGTTGGAATGGTGCATTGTGATGACAAGGGCATGGAACATCGTGATGAGCAGGTCATGCAGTATTGTGAAGACAGGTGTCAGGGAGCATGGTTATGACATATGTAATGGCCCATTGTGATGAGGATGGCATGGAGCATTGTGATGCCAAGTGTCATGGAGGATTCTGATGACAAAGGTAATGGAGCATTGTGATGACAATGGCTTGGAGCATTGTGATGACAAGGGTCAGGGAGCATTGTGCTGAAAAGGGCATGGAGAATTGTAATGACAAGGGTCACGGAGCATTGTGATGAAAATGGCATGGGGCATTGTGATGAAATAGGCAAGGAGCCTTTTCGTGACAGGTTTCAAGGAGCATTCTGATGACAACTGCCAGGGAGCATTGTGAAGACAAGTGTATTGAGAATTTTGATGACAAAGGTCATGGAGAATTGTGATGAAAACGGCATGGAGTATTGTGATGACAGGCATCATGGAGCGTTGTGAAGACAAGTGTTATGGAACATTGTGATCACAAGGTTTTGGAGCATTGTGATGACAGAGGTCATGGATCATTTTGATTTCAAGGAGCATGAGCATTGTGATGACAATGGCATGAAGAAATGTGATCCCAAGTTTCATGGAGGATTGTGATGACAATGGAAATGGAGTATTGTGATGACAAGCGCATAGAGGATTGTAATGACAAGGTCATGTAGCATTTTGCTGTCGAAGGCATGGAGCATTGTGATGACATGTGTCATGGAGCACTGTGATGACAAGCGTCATGGAGCATTGTGAATTCAGGGGTCATGGAGCATTGGGATGACAAGGGCATGGATCACTCTGATGACAAGGGTCATGGAGCACTGGGCTGAAAATGTTCATGGAATGTTGTGATGACAGGGGTCATAGAGCATTGTGATGACTAGGGAATGGAGCATTGTGATGACAAGAGTCCCGGATCACTGTGTTGTCTGGTGTCATGGAGTGTTGTGATGACAGTGGTCATGGAGCATTGTGACGATATTGGCCATGGAGCATTGTGATGAGAAGGTCGTGGAGCATTGGGCTGAAAATGTTCATGGATTATTGTGACGACAGGGGTCATGGAGCATTGTGATGACAAGGGAATGGAGCATGGTGATGACAAGGTCCTGGAGCATTGTGATGAGAAGGCCATGGCGACTTGTGATGACAAGTCTCATGGAGCATTCTGATGAAAAGGAGCATGGAGCATTGTGATTACAGGGGTCTTGGAGCATTGTGATGACAAGGGCATGGAGCATTGTGATGAGAAGTCCATGGAACATTCTGATGACATGCATCATTCAGCCTTTTGATGTGAAGGGCATAGAGAATTGTGATTACAGGGATCTTGGAGCATTGTGATGAAAAGGTCATGGATTATTGTGATGAAAAAGGCATGGAGCCTTCTCATGACAGGGTTCAAGGGGCATACTGTCGACACGTGTCAGGGAGCATTGTGATGACAAGTGTATTGAGCATTGTGATGACAAAGATCATGGAGCATTGTGATGAGAAGTCCATGGTTAACTGTGATGATGAGCATAATGGGATGTTGTGATGATAAGTGTTAATGAACATTGTGATCACAAGGGTTTGGAGCATTGTTACGACAGAGGTCATGGAACATTTTGATTTCGTTGTTATGACAATAGCAAGAAGCATTATGATGATGGGCATGGTGCATTGTGATGACAGGGTTCATGGAACATTGAGAAGAAAAGGGGCATGGAGCATTATGTTTACAGGTGTCTTGGAGCATTGTGATGACAATGGCATGGAGCATTGTGATGAGAAGGCCATGGAACTTTCTGATGACATGCGTCATAGAGCTTTGTGATAACAAGGGCATGGAGCATTGTGATTTCAGTGGTCTTCAGAATTGCGATGACAAGTTTCATGGAACATTTTGATGACTGGGCCGTGGTACATTGTGATGGCAGGGGTCATGGTGCATTGTTATGACAGAGGTAATGGAGCATTGTGATGAGAAGGGCATGGAACATTGGTCTGAAATGTTTCATGGATTTATGTGATGAGAGTGGGCATGGAACCTTGTGATGACAAGTGTCATGGAGCTTTGTGATGACAAGGGCATTGAGCAATGTTATGAGATGTTTCATGGAGCATTGTGATGACAATGACATGGAACATTGTGATGCCAAGGGTCATCGAGCTTTGTGATGACAAGTCATGGAGCATTTTGATTATAAGGGCATGGTGCATTGTGATGAGAAGGGCAGGGAGCATTTTGATGACCGGGTAATGCAGCAATTTGATGAAAAGTGTAATGGAATATTTTGATGGAAGGGGTTATAAAACATTGTGATGTCAGGGGTCTTGGAGCTTAGGGATGAAAAGGGTCATGGAGCATTATCATGACAGGGTTTATGGAACATTGTGATGTCAGTGGTCATGGAACCTTGTGATGAAATGTGTCAAGGAACATTGTGCTGACAAGTGCATGGAACATAGTGATGACAAGGGTCATGGAGCATGGTGCGGAGAAAAACATAGAGCATTGTTATGCCAAGGGTCAAAGAGCATTGTGATGAAAATTTCATGGAACATTTTGGTTAAAATGGTCACAGAGACTGTTGATGAGGAGGGCATGGACCACTGTAATGACAAAGGTCATGAATCATTTTGATGACTGGAGTCACGGAGCATTGTGATGACAGGGGTCATGGAGCATTTTGATGACAAGGGCATGGAGCATTGTGATGACAGGTGCATGGAGCAATGGTGTGACAAGTTTCATAGATTATTGTGATGAGAGTGGGCATGGTGCATTGTGATGACAAGAGCATGGAGCATTGTAATCATAAAGTCATGGAGTATTGTGAAGACAGGTGTCAGGGAGCATTTTGATGACATATGTCATGGTCCATTGCGATGACAATGGCATGGAGCATTGTGATGACAAATGTAATGGAGGATTGTGATGACAAATATAATGCAGCATTGTGATGATTAGGGATTGGAGCATGATGATGACAAGGGCCATTGAAAATTTTCTTGAAAAGGTCAAGAAGCATTGTGATGACAAGGTCCTGGAGCATTGTGATAACAAAACCATGGAGCCTTGTGATGACAAGTCTCATGGAGCATACTGATGAAAAGGGGTATGGAGCATTGTGATTACAGGGGTCTTCGAACAGTGTGATGACAAGGGCATGGAGCATTGTGAGGAGAAGACCAAGGAGCATTCTGATGGCATGCGTCATTGAGCTTTGTGATGACAAGGGCATGGACCATTGTGATTACATGGGTTTTGGAGCATTGTGATGAAAAGGGCATGGAGCATTGTGATGAAAAGGGCATGGATCATTGTGATGAAAAAGGCATGGACACATGTCAATACAGTGTTCAAGGAGCATACAGACAACAAGTGTCAGGGAGCATTTTGATGACAAGTGTATTGAGCATTTTGATGACGAAGGTCATGGAGCATTGTGATGAGAAGACAATGGATAATTGTGATGACGAGCGTCCTTGGGCATTGTGATGACAAGTGTTATGGAATATTGTGATCACTAGGGTTTGGAGCATTGTTATGACAGAGGTAATGGAGCATTAGATTTCATTGTGATGACAATAGCATGAAGCATTATGATGATGGGCATGGAGAATTGTTATGACAGTGTTCATGGATCATTGAGATGAAAAGGGGCATAGAGCATTGTGATTACAGTGTTCTTGGAGCATTGTGATGAGAAGGGTCATGGAGCCTTGTGATGACAAGGCCATGGATCGTCGTGATGGCAGGGGTCATGGAGCATTGTTATGACAGGTGTAATGGAGCATTGTGATGGCAAGGGCATGGAGCATTGTGATGAGAAGGCCATGGAGCATTCTGATGACATGTGTCATGGAGCTATGTGAAGACAAGGGCATGGAGCAATGTGATGAGAGTGTTCATGGAGCATTGTGATGACAATGACATGGAGCACTGTGATGCCAAGGGTCATGGATCTTTGTGATGACAAAGGTCATGGAGCATTTTGATGGCAAGGGCGTTGTTCATTGTGATGAGAAGGGCATGGAGCATTGTGATGACAGGGTCATTGAGCAAGTTGATGAAAAGTCTCATGGAACATTTTGATGACAAGTGTTATGGAACATTGTGATGCCAGGGGTCATCGATCATTGTGATGATAAGTGCATGTAGCATTGTGATGACAGGAGTCATGGAACATTGTGATGACAGGGGTGAGGGAGTATTGTGACAAATAGTAATGTAGCATTGTGATATCAGTGTTGAGATAGCATTTTGATGAGAAGTGCATGGAGCATTGTGATGACAAATTTTATGGGGAATTGTGATGACAAGATTGTGGAGCACTTTGATGACAAGCGCATGGTGCACTGTGATGAAATGTGTCATGGAGCATTGTGATGACAAGCGCATGGAGCATTGTGATGACAAGGGTCATGGAGCATTGTGCTGAGAAAGGCATAGAGCATTGTGAAGACAAGCGTCAAAGAGCATTGTGATGAAAAGTTCATGGAGCATTGTGGTTAAAAAGTCACAGAGACTGTTGATGACGAGGACATGGACCATTGTGATGACAAAGGTCATGAAGCATTGTGATGACTGGAGTCACGGAGCATTGTGATGACAGGGGTCATGGAGCATTGTGATAACAAGGGCATGGAGCATTGTGATGACAAGGGCATGGAACATTGGTCTAATAATTTTCATGGATTATTGCGATGACAGTTGGAATGGCGCATTGTGATGACAAGGGCATGGAGCATCCTGATGACCAGGTCATGCAGTATTGTGAAGCCAGGTGTCAGGGAGCATTGTGATGACATATGTAATGGCCCATTGTGATGACGATGGCATGGAGCATTGTGATGCCAATTGTCATGCAGGATTCTGATGACAAAGTTAATGGAGCATTGTGATGACAATGGCTTGGAGCATTGTGATGACAAGGGTCAGGGAGCTTTGTGCTGACAAGTACATGGAGAATTGTGATGACAAGGGTCATGGAGCATTCTGATGACAAGCTTGTTGAGTATTTTGATGACAATGGCATGGACTATTGTGATGAAAATGGAATGGGGCCTTTTGATGAAAAACGTATGAAGCGTTTTCATGACAGGTTTCAAGGAGCATTCTGATGACAAGTGTCAGGGAGCGTTGTGATGACAAGTGTATTCAGAATTGTGATGACAAAGGTCATGGAGGTTGTAATGAAAAGGGCATGGAGTATTGTGACGACAGGCATCATGGAGCGTTGTAATGACAAGTGTTATGGAACATGTGATCACAATTGTTTGGAGCATTGTGATGACAGAGGTTTGGATCATTTTGACTTCAAGGAGCATGGAGCATTGTGATCACAAGTGCATGAAGCAATGTGATCCCAAGGTTCATGGAGGATTGTGATGACAATGAAAATGGAGTATTGTGATGACAAGCGCATAGAGGACTGTAGTGACAAGGTCTTGTAGCATTTTGCTGACAAAGGCATGGACCATTGTGATGACATGTGTCATGGATCACTGTGATGACAAGCTTCACGGAGCATTGTGAATACAGGGGTCATGGATCATTTGGATGACAAGGGCATGGATCTATGTGATGACAAGGGTCATGGAGCACTGGGCTGAAAATATTCATGGAGTGTTGTGATGACAGGGGTCATCGAGCATTGTGATGACTAGGAAACTGAGCATTGTGATGACAAGTGTCCCGGATCATTGTGTTGTCAGCTGTCATGGAGTGTTGTGATGACAGTGGTCATGGAGCATTGTGATGATATTGGCCATGAAGCATGGTGATGAGAACGTCGTGGAGCACTGGGCTGACAATATTCATGGATAACTCTGATGACAGTGGTCATGGAGCATTGTGATGACAAGGGAATGGAGCATGGTGATGACAAGGTCCTGGACCATTGTGATGAGAAGACCATGGAGACTTGTGATGACAAGTCTCATGGAGCATTCTGATGAAAAGGGGCATGGAGCATTGTGATTACAGGGGTCTTGGAGCATTGTGATGACAAGGGCAAGGAACATTGTGATGAGAAGGCCATGGAGCATTCTGATGACATGTGTCATGGAGTTTTGTGATGACAAGGGCATGGAGCATTGTGATTACAGGGATCTTGGAGGATTGTGATGAAAAGGTCATGGATCATTGTGATGAAAAAGGCATGGAGCCTTGACATGACAGGGTACAAGGAGCATACTGACAAGTGTCAGGGAGCATTGTGATGACAAGTGTATTGAGCATTGTGATGAAAAAGATCATGGAGCATTGTGATGAGAAGACCATGGATAATTGTAATGATGAGCGTCATGGGTTGTTGTGATGATACGTGTTATGCAACATTGTGATCACAAGGGTTTGGAGCATTATGATGACAGAGGTCATGCAGAATATTGATTTCATTGTGATGACAATAGCCTGAAGAATTATGATGATGGACATGGTGCATTGTGATGACAGGGTTCATGGAGCATTGAGATGAAAAGGGGCATGGAGCATTGTGATTACAAGGGTCTTGGAGCATTGTGATGACAGATTTCATGGAGCATTGAGATGAAATGGGGCATGGAGCATTGTGATGACAAGGGTCTTGGACCATTGTGATGAGAAGCCCATGGAACATTTTGATGACATGCGTCATCGAGCTTTGTGATGACAAGGGCATGGAGCATTGTGATATCAGGGGTCTTGAGCATTGTGATGAGAAGTATCATGGAACCTTGTGATGACTAGGCCGTGGATCATTGTGATGGCAGGTGTCATGGTGCATTGTTATGACAGAGGTAATGGAGCATTGTGATGAGAAGGGTATGGAACTTTGGTCTGAAATGTTTCATGGATTATTGTGATGAGAGTGGGCATGGAGCATTGTGATGACAAGGGCACGGAACACTGTGATACATGGGTCATGCAGGACTGTAATGACAAGGGCATGGAGCATTGTGATGAGAAGGGCACCGAGCATTGTGATGACAAGTGTCATGGAGCTGTGTGATGACTAGGGCATGGATCAATGTGGTGAGAGGGTTCATGGAGCATTGTGATGACAATGACAGGGAGCATTGTGATGCCAAGTGTCTTGGAGCTTTGTGATGACAAGTCATGGAGCATTTTGATGAGAAGGGCAGGGAGTATTTTGATGACCGGGTCATGCAGCAATTTGATAAAAAGTGTAATGGAACATTTTGATGGCAGGGGTTATAGAACACTGTGATGGCAGGGGTCTTGGAGCTTTTGGATTGAAAGGGTCATGGAGCATTTTGATGACAGGGCTTATGGAACATTGTGATGGCAGGGGTCATGGAACATTGTGATGATAAGGGGATGTAGCATTGTGATGACAGTGTAATGGAACATTGTGATTACAAGGATGAGGGTGTATTGTGAAGACTAGTGATGGAACATTGTGATATCTCTGGTGAGAGAGCATTTTGATGAAAAGTGCATGGACCATTGTGATTACAAGGTTTATGGAGCATTGCAATGACAAGGTTTGGAACGTTGTGATGAAATGCACGTGGCACATTGTGATGACAATGTTCATGGAGAATTGTTCTGACAAAGACATGGAACATTGTGATGACAAGTTTCTCAGAGAATTGTGATGAAAAGTTCATGGAGAATTGTGGTTACAAAGGTCACAGAGCCTTGTGATGACAGGGGCATGGACCATTGTGATGACAAACGTTATGAAGCATTGTGATGACTGGAGTCACGGAGCATTGTGATGACAGGGGTCATGGAGCATTGTGATGACAAGGGCATGGAGCATTGTGATGACAGTGGCATGGAGCATTGGTCTGACAAGTTTCATAGATTATTGTGATGAGAGTGGGCATGGTGCATTGTGATGACAAGGGCATGGAGCATTGTGATGATAAGGTCATGGAGTATTGTGAAGACAGGTGTCAGGGAGCATTCTGATGACATATGTCATGGTCCATGGCGATGACAATGGCATGGAGCTTTGTGATACCAAATGTAATGGAGGATTGTGATGACAAATATAATGGAGCATTGTGATGATTAGGGTTTGGAGCATTATGATGACAAGGGCCATTGAAAATTTTGATGACAAGTTCGTGAAGCATTGTGATGACATGTCCTGGAGCATTGTGATGACAAAACCATGGAGCCTTGTGATGACAAGTCTCATGGAGCATACTGATTAAAAGGGGAAAGGAGCATTGTGATTACAGGGGTCTTGGAACATTGTGAAGACAAGGGCATGGAGCATAGTGAGGAGAAGACCAAGGAGCATTCTGATGTCATGCGTCATTGAGTTTTGTGATGACAATGACAAGGACCATTGTGATTACATGGGACTTGGAGCATTGTGATGTAAAGGGCATGGATCATTGTGATGAAAAAGACATGGAGCCTTGTCATGACAGGGTTCAAGGAGCATACAGACAACAAGTGTCAGGGAGCATGTTGATGACAAGTGTATTGAGCATTGTGATGACGAAGTTCATGGAGCATTGTGATGAGAAGTCCATGGATAATTTTGATGACGAGCATCCTGGGGCATTGTGATGACAAGTGTTATGGAATATTGTGATCACAAGGGTTTGGAGCATTGTTATGACAGAGGTCATGGAACATTTTGATTTCGTTGTGATGACAATAGCATGAAGCATTATGATGATGGGCATAGTGCATTGTGATGACAAAGTTCATGGATCATTGAGATGAAAAGGGGCATAGAGCATTGTGATTACAGTGTTCTTGGAGCATTGTGATGAGAAGGGTCATGGAGACTTGTGATGACAAGGCCATGGAACATCGTGATGGCAGGGGTCATGGAGCATTGGTATGACAGGGGTAATAGAGCATTGTGATGGCAAGGGCATGGAGCATTGTGATGAGAAGGCCATGGAGCATTCTGATGACATGTGTCATGCAGCTATGTGAAGACAAGGGCATGGAGCAATGTGAAGAGAGGGTTCATGGAGCATGGTGATGACAATGACATGGAGCATTGTGATGCCAAGGGTCATGGATCTTTGTGATGACAAAGGTCATGGAGCATTTTGATGGCAAGGGCGTTGTGCATTGTGATGAGAAGGGCAGGGAGCATTCTGATGAGAGGGTCATGGAGCAATTTGATGAAAAGTGTCATGGAACATTTTGATGACAGGTGTTATGGAACATTGTGATTTCACGGATCATCGAACATTGTGATGATAAGTGCATGTAGCATTGTGATGACAGGAGTCATGGAACATTGTGATGACAGGGGTGAGGGAGTATTGTGACAAATAGTGATGAATCATTGTGATATGAGTGGTGAGAGAGCATTTTGATGAGAAGTGCATGGAGCATTGTGATGACAAATTTTATGGAGCATTGTCATGACAAGGTTGTGGAGCACTGTGATGACAAGTGCATGGTGCATTGTGATAACATGTGTCATGGAGCATTGTGCTGACAAGCGCATGGAGCATTGTGATGACAAGGGTCATGGAGCATTGTGCTGAGAAAGGCATAGAGCATTGTGATGACAAGGGTCAAAGAGCATTGTGATGAAAAGTTCATGGAGCATTGTGGGTAAAAAGGTCACAGAGACTGTTGATGATGAGGGCATGGACCATTGTGATGACAAAGGTCATGAAGCATTGTGATGACCCGGTCATGCCGTATAGTGAAGACAGGTGTCAGGGAGCATTGTGATCACATATGTAATGGACCATTGTGATGAGGATGGCTTGGAGCACTGTGATGCCAAGTGTCAGGGAGGATTCTGATGACAAAGGTAATGGAGCATTGTGATGACAATGGCTTGGAGCATTGTGATGACAAGAGTCAGGGAGCATTGTGCTGACAAGTGCATGGAGAATTGTGATGACAAGGGTCATGGAGCATTCTGATGACAAACTTGTGGAGTATTTTGATGACAATGGCATGGAGCATTGTGATGAAAATGGCATGGGGCATTGTGATGAAAAAGGCATGGAGCCTTTTCGTGACAGGTTTCAAGGAGCATTCTGATGACAAGTGTCAGGGAGCATTGTGATGACAAGTGTATTGAGAATTTTGGTGACAAATGTGATGGAGCATTGTGATGAAAAGAGCATGGAGTATTTTGATGACAGGCATCATGGAGCGTTGTGATGACAAGTGTTATGGAACATTGTGATCACAAGGGTTTGGAGCTTTGTGATGACAGAGGTCATGGATCCTTTTGATTTCAAGGAGCATGGAGCATTGTGATGACAAGGGCATGAAGCAATGTGATTACAGGGACCTTGGAGCATTGTGATGAAATGGTCATGGATCATTGTTATGAAAAATGCATGGAAACTTGTCATGACAGGGTTCAAGGAGCATACTGACGACACGGGTCAGGGAGTATTGTGATGACCAGTGTATTGAGCATTGTGATGACAAAGATCATGGAGCATTGTGATGAGAAGACCATGGATAATTGTGATGATGAGCGTCATGGGGTGTTGTGATGATACGTGTTATGCAACATTGTGATCACAAGGGTTTGGAGCATTATGATGACACAGGTCATGCAGAATATTGATTTCATTGTGATGACAATAGCCTGAAGCATTATGATGATGGGCATGGTGCATTGTGATGACAGGTTTCATGAAGCATTGAGATGAAAAGGGTCTTGGAGCATTGTGATGACAGATTTCATGGAGCATTGAGATGAAATGGGGCATGGAGCACTGTGATGACAAGGGTCTTGGAGCATTGTGATGACAAGTGCATGGAGCATTGTGATGAGAAGGCCATGGAACATTCTGATGACATGCGTCATTGAGCTTTGTGATGACAAGTGCATGGAGCATTGTGATATCAGGCGTCTTGAGCACTGTGATGAGAATTATCATGGAATCTTGTGATGACTAGGCCGTGGATCATTGTGATGGCAGGTGTCATGGTGCATTGTTATGACAGGGGTAATGGAGCATTGTGATGACAAGGGCATGGAGCATTGTGATGAGAAGGCCATGGAACATTCTGATGACATGCATCATGGAGCTTTGTGATGACCAGTGATTGGAGCATTGTGATATCAGGGGTCTTGAGCATTGTGATGAGAATTATCATGGAACCTTGTGATGACTAGCCCGTGGATCATTGTGATGACAGATTTCATGGTGCATTGTTATGACAGGGGTAATGAAGCATTGTGATGAGAAGGGTATGGAACTTTGGTCTGAAATGTTTCATGGATTATTGTGATGAAAGTGGGCATGGAGCATTGTGATGACAAGGGCACGGAACACTGTGATACATGGGTCATGCAGTACTGTAATGACAAGGGCATGGAGCATTGTGATGAGAAGGTCATCGAGCATTGTGATGACAAGTGTCATGGAGCTGTGTGATGACAAGGGCATGCAGCAATGTGATGAGAGGGTTCATGGAGCATTGTGATGACAATGACATGGAGCATTGTTATGCCAATGGTCTTGGAGATTTTTGATGACAAGTCATGGAGCATTTTGATGACAAGAGCATGGTGCATTTTGATGAGAAGGGCAGGGAGCATTTTGATGACGGGGTCATGCAGCAATTTGATAAAAAGTGTAATGGAACATTTTGATGGCAGGGGTTATAGAACTTTGTGATGTCAGGGGTCTTGGAGCTTTGGGATGGAATGGGTCATAGATCATTATGATGACAGTGGATATGGATCATTGTGATGGCAGGGGTCATGGAAGAATGTGATGGTAAGGGGATGTAGCATTGTGATGACAGGGTCATGGAATATTGTGATTACTAGGGTGAGGGAGTATTGTGATGACTATTGATGGAACATTGTGATATCTCTGGTGAGAGAGCATTTTGATGAGAAGTGCATGGACCATTGTGATTACAAGTTTTATGGAGCATTGCAATGACAAGGTTGTGGACCTTTGTGATGAAATGTGCATGGCACATTTTGATGACAATGGTCATGGAGCATTGTTCTGACAAAGACATGGAGCATTGTGATGACAAGTTTCACAGAGAATTGTGATGAAAAGTTCATGGAGCATTGTGGTTAAAAAGGTCACAGAGCCTTGTGAAGACGTGGACATGGACCATTGTGATCACAAACGTTATGAAGCGTTGTGATGACTGGAGTCATGGAGCATTGTGATGACAGGGGTCATGGAGCATTGTGATGACAAGGGCATGGAACATTGTGATGACAGTGGCATGGAGCATTGGTCTGACAAGTTTCATAGATTTTTGTGATGAGAGTGGAATGGTGCATTGTAATGACAAGGGCATGGAGCATTGTGATGATAAGGTCATGGAGTATTGTGAAGACAGGTGTCAGGGAGCATTGTGATGAAATATGTCATGGTCCATTGCGAAGACAATGGCATGGACCATTGTGGTACCAAATGTAAGGGAGGATTGTGATGATAAATATAATGGAGCATTGTGATGATTAGGGCTTGGAGCATTATGATGACAAGGGCCATTGAAAATTTTCAGGACAAGGTCTTGAAGCATTGTGATGACAAGGTCCTGGAGCACTGTGATGTCAAAACCATGGAGCCTTGTGATGACAAGTCTCATGGAGCATACTTATGAAAAGGGGCATGGAGTATTGTGATTACAGGGGTCTTGGAACATTGTGATGACAAGGGCAAGGAGCATTGTGAGGAGAACACCAATGAGCATTCTGATGGCATGCGACATAGAGCTTTGTGATGACAAGGGCATGGACCAATGTGATTACTTGGGTCTTGGAGCACTGTGATGAAAAGGGCATGGATCATTGTGATGAAAACGGCATGGAGCCTTGTCATGACAGGGTTCAAAGAGCATAGAGACAACAAGTGTTAGGGAGCATTTTGATGACAAGTGTAATGAGCATTGTGATGTCGAAGGTCATGGAGCATTGTGATGAGAAGTCCATGGATAATTGTGATGACGAGCGTCATGGGGCATTGTGATGACACGTGTTATGGAATATTGTGATCACAAGGATGTGGAGCATTGTTATGACAGAGGTAATGGAACATTTTGATTTCATTGTTATGACAATTGCATGAAGCATTATGATGATGGCCATGGAGCATTGTGATGACAGTGTTCATGGCGCATTGAGATGAAAAGAGGCATAGAGCATTGTGATTACAGTGTTCTTGGAGCATTGTGATGAGAAGGGTCATGGAGCCTTGTGATGACAAGGCCATCGAACATCGTGATGGCAGGGGTCATATAGCATTGCTATGACTGGGGTAATGGAGCAATGTAATGGCAAGGGCATGGAGCATTTTGATGAGAAAGCCATGGAGCATTCTGATGACATGTGTCATGGATCTATGTGAAGACATTGACATGGAGCATTGTGATGCCAAGGGTCATGGATCTTTGTGATGACAAAGGTCATGGAGCATTTTGATGGCAAGGGCGTTGTGCATTGTGATGAGAAGGGCAGGGAGCATTCTGCTGACAGGGTCATGGAGCAATTTGATGAAAAGTGTCATGGAACATTTTGATGACAGGTGTAATGGAACATTGTGATGTCAGGGGTCATCGAACATTATGATGATAAGTGCATGTAGCATTGTGATGACAGGAGTCATGGAACATTGTGATGACAGAGGTGAGGGAGTATTGTGACAAATAGTGATGAAGCATTGTGATATCAGTGGTGAGAGAGCATTTTGATGAGAAGTGCATGGAGCATTGTGATGACAAATTTTATGGAGCATTGTGAAGACAATGTTGTGGAGCACTGTGATGACAAGTGCATGGTGCATTGTGATGACATGTGTCATGGAGCATTGTGCTGACAAGCGAATGGAGCATTGTGATGACAAGGGTCATGGAGCATTGTGCTGAGCCAGTCATAGAGCATTGTGATGACAAGGGTCCAAGAGCATTGTGATGAAAAGTTCATGCAACATTGTGTTTAAAATGGTCACAGAGACTGTTGATGACGAGGGCATGGACCATTGTGATGACAAAGGTCATGAAGCATTGTGATGACTGGAGTCACGGAGCATTGTGATGACAGGGGTCATGGAGCATTGTGATGACCAGGGCATGGAACATTGGTCAAATAAGCTTCATGGAGTATTGCGATGACAGTTGGAATGGCACACTGTGATGACAAGGGCATCGAGCATAGTGATGACCAGGTCATGCCGTATTGTGAAGACAGGTGTCAGGGAGCATTGTGATCACATATGTAATGGCCCATTGTGATAAGTTTGGCATGGAGCATTGTGCTGCAAAGTGTCAGGGAGGATTCTGATGGGAAAGGTAATGGAGCATTGTGATGACAATGGCTTGGAGCATTGTGATGACAAGGGTCAGGGAGCATTGTGCTGACAAGTGCATGGAGAATTGTGATGACAAGGGTCATGGAGCATTCTGATGACAAGCTTGTGGAGTATTTTGATGACAATGGCATGGAGCATTGTGAGGAAAACGGCAGGGGACATTGTGATGAAAAGGGCATGGAGCCTTTTCGTGACAGGGTTCAAGGAGCATTGTGATGACAAGTGTCTGGGAGCATTGTGATGACAAGCATATTGAGAATTGTGGTGACAAAGGTCATGGAGCATTGTGATGAAAAGGGCTTGGAGTATTTTGATGACAGGCATTATGGAGCGTTGTGAGGACAAGTGTTATGGAACATTGTGATCACAAGGGTTTGGATCATTGTGATGACAGAGTTCATGGATCATTTTGATTTCAAGGAGCATGGAGCATTGTGATGACAAGGGCATGAAGCAATGTGATCCCCAAATTCATGGAGGATTGTGATGACAATGGAAATGGAGTATTGTGATGACAAGCTCATAGAGGATTGTAATGACAAGGTCATGTAGCATTTTGCTGACAAAGGCATGGAGCATTGTGATGGCATGTGTCATGGAGCACTGTGATGAGAAGCGTCAAGGAGCATTGTGAATACAGGAGTCATGGAGCATTGGGATGACAAGGGCATTGATCATTGTGATAACAAGGGACATGGAGCACTGGGCTGAAAATGTTCATGGGGAGTTGTGATGACAGGTGTCATGGAGCATTTTGATGACTAGGGAATGGAGCATTGCGATGACAAGAGTCCCGGATCATTGTGTTGTCAGGTGTCATGGAGTGTTGTGATGACAGTAGTCATGGAGCATTTTGATGATACAAGGCATGGAGCATTGTGATGAGTAGGTCGTGGAGCATTGGGCTGAAAATGTTCATGGATTATTGTGATGACAGTGGTCTTGGAGCAATTTGATGAAAAGTGTCATGGAACATTTTGATGACAGGTGTTATGGCACATTGTGATGTCAGGGGTCATCGAACATTGTGATGATAAGTGCATATAGCATTGTGATGACAGGAGTCATGGAACATTGTGATGACAGGGGTGAGGGAGTATTGTGACAAATAGTGATGTAGCATTGTGATATCAGTGGTGAGAGAGCATTTTGATGAGAAGTGCATGGAGCATTGTGATGACAAATATTATGGAGCATTGTGATGACAATGTTGTGGAGCACTGTGATGACAAGCGCATGGTTCATTGTGATGACATGTGTCATGGAGCATTGTGCTGACAAGCGCATGGAGCATTGTGATGACAAGGGTCATGGAGCATTGTGCTGAGAAAGGCATAGAGTATTGTGATGACAAGGGTCAAAGAGCATTGTGATGAAAAGTTCATGGAGCATTGTGGTTAAAAAGGTCACAGAGACTGTTGATGACGAGGGCATGGATCATTGTGATGACAAAGGTCATGAAGCATTGTGATGACTGGAGTCACGGACCATTGTGATGACAGGGGTCATGGAACATTGTGATAACAAGGGCATGGAGCATTGTGATGAAAAGGGCATGGAACATTGGTCTAATAAGTTTCATGGAGTATTGCGATGACAGTTGGAATGGCACACTGTGATGACAAGGGCCTGGAGCATTGTGATATCCAGGTCATGCCATATTGTGAAGACAGGTGTCAGGGAGCATTGTGATCACATATGTAATGGACCATTGTGATGAGGATGGCATGGAGCATTGTGGTGCCAAGTGTCAGGGAGGATTCTGATGAGAAAGGTAATGGAGCATTGTGATGACAAGGGTCAGGGAGCATTGTGTTGACAAGTGCTTGGAGAACTGTGATGACAAGCGTCATGGAGCATTCTGATGACAAGCTTGTGGAATATTTTGATGACAATGGCATGGAGCATTGTGAGGAAAACGGCATGGGGCATTGTGATGGAAAATGCATGGAGCCTTTTCGTGACAGGTTTCAAGGAGCATTCTGATGACAAGTGTCTGGGAGCATTGTGATGACAAGTGTATTGAGAATTGTGGTGACAAAAGTCATGGAGCATTGTGATGAAAAGTGTATGGAGTATTGTAATGACAGGCATAATGGAGCGTTGTGATGACCAGTGTTATGGAACATTTTGATCACAAGGGTTTGGAGCATTGTGATGACAGAGGTCATGGATCATTTTGATGTCAAGGAGCATGAAGCATTTTGATGACAAGGGCATGAAGCAATGTGATCCCAAAGTTCATGGAGGATTGTGATGACAATGGAAATGGAGTATTGTGATGACAAGCGCATAGAGCATTGTAATGACAAGGTCATGTAGTATTTTGCTGACAAAGGCATGGAGCATTTTGATGACATGTGTCATGGAGAACTGTGATGACAAGCGTCAAGGAGCATTGTGAATACAGGGGTCATGGAGCATTGGGATGACAAGGGCATGGATCATTGTGATGACAAGGGTCATGGAACACTGTGCTGAAAATGTTCATGGAGAGTTGTGATGACAGGTGTCATGGAGCATTGTGACGACAAGGGAATGGAGCACTGTGATGACAAGAGTCCCGGATCACTGTTTTGTCAGGTGTCATGGAGTGTTCTGATGACAGTGGTCATGGAGCATTGTGATGATATTGGCAATGGAGCATTGTGATGAGAAGTTCGTGGAACATTGGGCTGAAAATATTCATGGATTACTGTGATGTCAGGGGTCATGGAGCATTGTGATGACAAGGGAATGGATCATGGTCATGAAAAGTTCCTGGAGCATTGTGATGAGAAGACCATGGAGACTTGTGATTGCAAGTCTCATGGAGTATTCTGATGAAAAGGGGCATGGAGCATTGTGATTACAAGGGTCTTGGAGCATTGTGATGACTAGGGCATAAAGCATTGTGAAGAGAAGGATATGGAGCATTCTGATGACATGCGTCATGGAATTTTGTGATGACAAGGACATGGAGCATTGTGATTACAGGGACCTTGGAGGATTGTGATGAAATGATCATGGATCATTGTGATGAAAAATGCATGGAACCTTGTCATGACAGGGTTCAAGGAGCATACTGACGACAAGGGTCAGGGAGCATTTTGATGACAAGTGTATTGAGCATTGTGATGACAAAGATCATGGAGCATTGTGATGAGAAGACCATGGATCATTGTGATGATGAGCGTCATGGGGTGTTGTGATGATACGTGTTATGCAACATTGTGATCACTAGGGTTTGGAGCATTATGATGACAGAGGTCATGCAGAATATTGATTTCATTGTGATGACAATAGCCTGAAGCATTATGATGATGGGCATGGTGCATTGTGATGACAGTGTTCATGGAGCACCGAGATGAAAAGGGGCATGGAGCATTGTGATTACAAGGGTCTTGGAGCATTGTAATGACCAGGGCATGGAGCATTGTGATGAGAAGGCCATGGAACATTCTGATGACATGCATCATGGAGATTTTTGATGACAAGGGAATGGAGCATTGTGATTTCAGGGGTCTTGAGCATTGTGATGAAAATTATCATGGAAACTTGTGATGACTAGGCCGTGGAACATTGTGATGGCAGGTGACATGGTGCATTCTTATGACAAGGGTAATTAAGCATTGTGATGAGAAGGGTATGGAACTTTGGTCTGAAATGTTTCATGGAATATTGTGATGAGAGTGGGCATGGAGCACTGTGATGACAAGGGCACGTAACACTGTGATTCATGGGTCATGCAGGACTGTAATGACAAGGGCATGGAGCATTGTGATGAGAAGGGCATCGAGCATTGTGATGACAAGTGTCATGGAGGTTTGTGATGACAAGGGCATGGAGCAATGTGATGAGAGTGTTCATGGAGCATTGTGATGACAATGACATGGAGCTTTGTGATTCCAAGGGTCTTGGAGCTTTGTGATGACAAGTCATGGAGCATTTTGATGAGAAGGGCAAGGGGCATTTTGATGACCAGGTCATGAAGCAATTTGATAAAAAGTGTAATGGAAAATTTTGATGGAAGGGGTTATAGAACATTGTGATGTCAGCGGTCTTGGAGCTTTGGGATGGAAAGGGTCATGGAGCATTTTGATGACAGGGCTTATGGAACATTTTGATGGCAGGGCTCATGGATCATTGTGATGATAAGGGGATGTAGCATTGTGATGACAGTGTCAAGGAACATTGTGATTACAAGGGTGAGGGTGTATTGTGATGACTAGTGATGGAACATTGTGATATCTCTGGTGAGAGAGCATTTTGATGAGAAGTGCATGGACCATTGTGATTACAAAGTTTATGGAGCATTGCAATGGCAAGGTTTGGAACGTTGTGATGAAATGCAAGTGGCACATTGTGATGATAATGGTCATGGAGCATTGTTCTGACAAATAAATGGAGCATTGTGATGACAAGTTTCTCAGAGAATTGTGATGAAAAGTTCATGGAGCATTGTGGTTACAAAGGTCACAGAGCCTTGTGATGACGCGGGCATGGACCATTGTGATGACAAACGTTATGAAGCATTGTAATGACTGGAGTCACGGAGCATTGTGATGACAGTGGTCATGGAGCATTGTGATGACAAGGGCATGGAGCATTGTGATGATAAGCTCATGGAATATTGTGAAGACAGGTGTCAGGGAGCATTGTGATGACATATGTCATGGTCCATTGCGATGACATTGGCATGGAGCATTGTAATACCCAATGTAATGGAGGATTGTGATGACAAATATAATGGAGCATTGTGATGATTAGGGCTTGGAGCATTATGATGACAAGGGCCATTGAAAATTTTCAGGATAAGGTCGTGAAGCATTGTGATGAAAAGGTCCTGGAGCATTGTGATGACAAAACTATGGAGGCATGTGATGACAAGTCTCATGGAGCATACTGATGAAAAGGGGCATGGAGCATTGTGATTACAGGGGTCTTGGAACATTGTGATGATAAGGGCATGGAGAATTGTGAGGAGAAGACCAAGGAGCTTTCTGATGGCTTGTGTCATTGGGCTTTGTGATGACAATGGCATGGACCATTGTGATTACATTGGACTTGGAGCATTGTGATGAAAAGGGCATGGACCATTGTGATGAAAAATTCATGGAGCCTTGTCATGACAGTGTTCAAGGAGCATACAGACAACAAGTGTCAGGGAGCATGTTGATGACAAGTGTATTGAGCATTGTGATGACGAAGGTCATGGAGCATTGTGATGAGAAGACCATGGATAATTGTGATGACGAGCATCATGGGGCATTGTGATGACAAGTGTTACGGAATATTGTGATCACAAGGGTTTGGAGCATTGTTATGACAGAGGTCATGGAGCATTTTGATTTCATTCTTATGACTATAGCACGAAGAATTATGATGATGGGCATGGTGCATTGTGATGAGAGGGTTCATGGAACATTGAGATGAAAATGGGCATGGAGCATTGGGATACAGGGGTCTTGGAGCATTGTAATGAGATGGGTCATGGAGCCTTGTGATGACAAGACAATTGAACATCGTGATGGCAGGGGTCATGGAGGACTGTTATGACAGGGGTAATGGAGCATTGTGATGGCAGGGGCATGGAGCATTGTGATGAGAAGGCCATGGAGCATTCTGATGACATGTGTCATGGAGATATGTGAAGACAAGGGCATGGAGCAATGTGATGAGAGCATTAATGGAGCATTGTGATGACAATGACATGGAGCATTCTGATGCCAAGTGTCATGGATCTTTGTGATGAC
This sequence comes from Mesoplodon densirostris, assembly GCF_025265405.1. Classification (NCBI taxonomy): domain Eukaryota; kingdom Metazoa; phylum Chordata; class Mammalia; order Artiodactyla; family Ziphiidae; genus Mesoplodon; species Mesoplodon densirostris. The sequence goes on from NC_082661.1 coordinate 124,856,390, forward strand.
AAAGGTCATGGAGTATTTTGATAGCAAGGGCGTTGTGCATAGTAATGAGAAGGGCAGGGAGCATTGTGATGACAGGGTCATGGAGCAATTTGATGAAAAGTGGCATGGAACATTTTGTTGACAGGTGTTATGGAACCTTGTGATTTCAGGGGTCCTCGAACATTATGATGATAAGTGCATGTAGCATTGTGATGACAGGAGTCATGGAACATTGTGATGACAGAGGTGAGGGAGTATTGTGACAAATAGTGAAGTAGCATTGTGATATCAGTGGTGAGAGAGCATTTGATGAGAAGTGCATGGAGCATTGTGATGAAAAATTTTATGGAGCATTGTGAAGACAATGTTGTGGAGCACAGTGATGACAAGTGCATGGTGCATTGTGATGACATGTGTCATGCATCATTGTGCTGACAAGCGAATGGAGCATTGTGATGACAAGGGTCATGGAGCATTGTGCTGAGCCAGTCATAGAGCATTGTGATGACAAGGGTCCAAGAGCATTGTGATGAAATGTTCATGCAACATTGTGGTTAAAAAGGTCACAGAGACTGTTGATGACGAGGGCATGGACCATTGTGATGACAAAGGTCATGAAGCATTGTGATGACTGGAGTCACGGAGCATTGTGATGACAGGGGTAATGGAGCATTGTGATAACAAGGGCATGGAGCATTGTGATAACAAGGGCATGGAACATTGGACTAATAACTTTCATGGAGTATTGCGATGATAGTTGGAATGGCACACTGTGATGACAAGGGCATGGAGCATTGTGATGACCAGGTCCTGCCGTATTGTGAAGACAGGTGTCAGGGAGCATTGTGATCACATATGTAATGGCCCATTGTGATGAGGATGGCATGGAGCATTGTGATGCCAAGTGTCAGGGAGGATTCTGATGACAAAGGTAATGGAGCATTGTGATGACAATGGCTTGGAGCATTGTGATGACAAGGGTCAGGGAGCATTGTGCTGACAAGTGCATGGAGAATTCTGATGACAAGGGTCATGGAGCATTCTGATGAAAAGCTTTTGGAGTATTTTGATGACAATGGCATAGAACATTGTGTTGAAAATGGCATGGGGCATTGTGATGAAAAAGGCATGGAGCCTTTTCGTGACAGTGTTCAAGGAGCATTCTGATGACAAGTGTCAGGGAGCATTGTGATGACAAGTTTATTGAGAATTGTGGTGACAAAGGTCATGGAGCATTGTGATGAAAAGGGCATGGATCATTGTGATGACAGGCATCATGGAGCGTTGTGATGACAAGTGTTATGGAACATTGTGATCACAAGGGTTTGGAGCATTGTGATGACAGAGGTCATGGATCATTTTGATTTCAAGGAGCATGGAGCATTGTGATGACAAGGGCATGAAGCAATGTGATCCCAAAGTTCATGGAGGATTTTGATGACAATGGAAATGGAGTATTGTGATGACAAGCGCATAGAGCATTGTAATGACAAGGTCATGTAGAATTTTGCTGACAAATGCATGGAGCATTGTGATGACATGTGTCATGCAGCACTGTGATGACAAGCGTCAAGGAGCATTGTGAATACAGGGGTCATGGAGCACTGGGATGACAAGGGCATGGATCATTGTGATGACAAGGGTCATGGAGCACTGGGCTGAAAATGTTCATGGAGAGTTGTGATGACAGGTGTCATATAGCATTGTGACGATAAGGGAATGGAGCATTGTGATGACAAGAGTCCTGGATCATTGTGTTGTTAGGTGTCATGGAGTGTGGTGATGACAGTGGTCATGGAGCATTGTGATGATATTGGCAATGGAGCATTGTGATGAGAAGGTCGTGGAGCATTGTGCTGAAAATGTTCATGGATTATTTTGATGAGAGTGGTCATGGAGCACTGTGATGACAAGGGAATGGATCATGGTGATGTCAAGGTCTTGGAACATTGTGAGGAGAAGACCATGGAGACTTGTGATGGCAAGTCTCATGGAGCATTCTGATGAAAAGGGGCATGGAGCATTGTGATTACAGGGGTCGTTGAGCATTGTTATGACTATGGCATAGAGCATTGTGATGAGAAGGCCATGGAGCATTCTGATGACATGCGCCATGGAGTTTTGTGATGACAAGGGCATGGAGCATTGTGATTACAGGGACATTGGAGCATTGTGATGAAATGGTCATGGATCATTGTGATGAAAAATGCATGGAAACTTGTCATGACAGGGTTCAAGGAGCATACTGATGACAAGGGTCAGGGAGCATTGTGATGACAAGTCTATTGAGCATTGTGATGACAAAGGTTATGGAGCATTGTGATGAGAAGACCATGGATAATTGTGATGATGAGCGTCATGGGGTGTTGTGATGATACGTGTTATGCAACATTGTGATCACAAGGGTTTGGAGCATTATAATGACAGAGGTCATGCAGAATATTGATTTCATTGTGATGACAATAGCCTGAAGCACTATGATGATGGGCATGGTGCACTGTGATGACAGGGTTCATGGAGAATTGAGATGAAAAAGGGCATGGAGCATTGTGATTACAAGGGTCTTGGAGCATTGTGATGACAGATTTCATGGAGCATTGAGATGAAATGGGGCATGGAGCATTGTGATGACAAGGGTCTTGGAGCATTGTGATGACAAGGGCATGGAGCATTGTGATGAGAAGGCCATGGAACATTCTGATGACATGTGTCATGGAGCTTTGTGATGACAAGGGCATGGAGCATTGTGATATCAGGGGTCTTGAGCATTGTGATGAGAATTATCATGGAACCTTGTGATGACTAGGCCGTGGATCATTGTGATGGCAGGTGTCATGGTGCATTGTTATGACAGTGGTAATGGAGCATTGTGATGAGAAGGGTATGGAACTTTGGTCTGAAATGTTTCATGGATTATTGTGATGAGAGTGGGCATGGTGCTTTGTGATGACAAGGGCATGGAGCATTGTGATGATAAGCTCATGGAGTATTGTGAAGACAGGTGTCAGGGAGCATTGTGATGACATATGTCATGGTCCATTGCGATGACAATGCCATGGAGCACTGTGATTCCAAATGTAATGGAGGATTGTGATGACAAATATAATGGAGCATTGTGATGATTAGGGTTTGGAGCATTATGATGACAAGGGCCATTGAAAATTTTCATGACAATTCATGAAGCATTGTGATGACAAGGTCCTGGAGCATTGTGATGACAAAACCGTGGAGCCTTTTGATGACAAGTCTCATGGAGCATACTGATGAAAAGGGGCATGGATCATTGTGATTACAGGGGTCTTGGAACATTGTGATGCCAAGGGCAGGGAGCATGGTGAGGAGAAGACCAAGGAGCATTCTGATGGCATGCATCATTGAGCTTTGTGATGACAAGGGCATGGAGCATTGTGATTACATTGGTCTAGGAGCACTGTGATGAAAAGTGCATGGATCATTGTGATGAAAAAGGCATGGAGCCTTGTCATGACAGGGTTCAAGGAGCATACAGACAACAAGTGTCAGGGAGCATTTTGATGACAAGTGTCTTGAGCATTGTGATGACGAAGGTCATGGAGCATTGTAATGAGAAGACCATGGATAATTGTGATGACGAGCGTCATGGGGCTTTGTGATGACACGTGTTATGGAATATTGTGATCACAAGGGTTTGGAGCATTTTTATGACAGAGGTCATGGAGCATTTTTATTTCTTTGTGATGACAACAGCATGAAGCATTATGATGATGGGCATGGTGCATTGTGATGACAGGGTTCATGGATCATTGAGATGAAAAGAGGCATAGAGCATAGTCATTACAGTGTTCTTGGAGCATTGTGATGAGAAGGGTCATGGAGCCTTGTGATGACAAGGCCATGGAACATCGTGATGGCAGGGGTTATGAGCATTGTTATGACAGGGGTAATGGAGCATTGTGATGGCAAGGGCCTGGAGCATTGTGATGAGAAGGCCATGGAGCATTCTGATGACAAGTGTCATGGAGCTTTGTGATGACAAGGACATGGAGCAATGTGGTGAGAGGGTTCATGGAGCATTGTGATGACAATGACATTGATCATTGTGATGCCAAGGGTCTTGGAGCTTTGTGATGACAAGTCATGGAGCATTTTGATGAGAAGGGCAGGGAACATTTTGATGACCGGGTCATGCAGCAATTTGATAAAAAGTGTAATGGAACGTTTTGATGGCAGGGGTTATAGAACATTGTGATGGCAGGGGTCTTGGAGCTTTGGGATGGAAAGGGTCATTGAGCATTTTGATGACAGAGCTTATGGAACATTGTGATGTCAGGGGTCATGGAACATTGTGATGATAAGGGGATGTAGCATTGTGATGACAGTGTCATGGAACTTTGTGATTACAATGGTGAGGGAGTATTGTGATGACTAGTGATGGAACATTGTGATATCTCTGGTGACACAGCATTTTGATGAGAAGTGCATGGACCATTGTGATTACAAGGTTTATGGAGCATTGCAATGATAAGGTTGTGGAATGTTGTGATGAAATGCGTGTGGCACATTGTGATGACAATGGACATGGAGCATTGTTCTGACAAAGACATGGAGCACTGGGATGACAAATTTCACAGAGAATTGTGATGAAAATTTCATGGAGCATTGTGGTTAAAAAGGTCACAGAGCCTTGTGATGACGCGGGCATAGACCATTGTGATGACAAACGTTATGATGCATTGTGATGACTGGAGTCATGGAGCATTGTGATGACAAGGGCAGGGAGCATTGTGATGAAAGTGGCATGGAGCATTGGTTTGACAAGTTTCATACATTATTGTGATGAGAGGGGGCATGGTGCATTGTAATGACAAGGGCATCGAGCATTGTGATGATCAGGTCATGGAGTATAGTGAAGACAGTTGTCAGGGAGCATTGTGATGACATATGTCATGGTCCATGGCGATGACAATGGCATGGAGCTTTGTGATACCAAATGTAATGGAGGATTGTGATGACAAATATAATGGAGCATTGTGATGATTAGGGCTTGGAGCATTATGATGACAAGGGCCATTGAAAATTTTGATGACAATGTCGTGAAGCATTGTGATGACAAGGTCCTGGAGCATTGTGATGACAAAACCATGGAGCCTTGTGATGACAAGTCTCATGGAGCATACTGATTAAAAGGGGAATGGAGCATTGTGATTACAGGGGTCTTGGAACATTGTGAAGACAAGGGCATGGAGCATTGTGAGGAGAAGACCAAGGAGCATTCTGATGGCATGTGTCATTGAGCTTTGTGATGACAATGGCATGGACCATATTGATTACATGGGACTTGGAGCATTGTGATGAAAAGGGCATGGATCATTGTGATGAAAAAGGCATGGAGCCTTGTCATGACAGGGTTCAAGGAGCATACAGAAAACAAATGTCAGGGATCATGTTGATGACAAGTGTATTGAGCATTGTAATGATGAACGTCATGGAGCATTGTGATGAGAAGACCATGGATAATTGTGATGACGAGCATCATGGGGCATTGTGATGACAAGTGTTATGGAATATTGTGATCACAAGTGTTTGGAGCATTTTTATGACAGAGGTCATGGAACATTTTGATTTCGTTGTTATGACAATAGCATGAAGCATTATGATGATGGGCATGGTGCATTGTGATGACAGGGTTCATGGAACATTGAGATGAAAAGGGGCATAGAGCATTGTGATTACAGTGTTCTTGGAGCATTGTGATGAGAAGGGTCATGGAGCATTGTGCTGAGAAAGGCATAGAGCATTGTGATGACAAGGGTCAAAGAGCATTGTGATGAAAAGTTCATGGAACATTGTGGTTAAAAAGGTCACAGTGACTGTTGATGACGAGGGCATGGACCATTGGGATGACAAAGGTCATGAAGCATTGTGATGACTGGAGTCTCGGAGCATTGTGATGACAGGGGTCATGGAGCATTGTGATAACAAGGGCATGGAGCATTGTGATGACAAGGGCATGGAACATTGGTCTAATAACTTTCATGGAGTATTGCGATGAGAGTTGGAATGGCACACTGTGATGACAAGGGCATGGAGCATTGTGATGACCAGGTCATGCCGTATTGTGAAGACAGGTGTCAGGGAGCATTGTGATCACATATGTAATGGCCCATTGTGATGAGGATGGCTTGGAGCATTGTGATGAAAATGGCATGGGGCATTGTGATGAAAAAGGCATGGACCCTTTTCGTGACAGGTTTCAAGGAGCATTCTGATGACAAGTGTCAGGGAGCATTGTGATGACAAGTGTATTGAGAATTGTGGTGACAATGGTCATGGAGCATTGTGATGAAAAGGGCATGGAGTATTGTGATGACAAGCATCATGGAGCGTTGTGATGACAAGTGTTATGGAACATTGTGATCACAAGGGTTTGGTGCATTGTGATGACAGTGGTCATGGATCATTTTGATTTCAAGGAGCATGGAGCATTGTGATGACAAGGGCATGAAGCAATGTGATCCCAAAGTTCATGGAGGATTGTGATGAGAATGGAAATGGTGTATTGTGATGAAAAGCGCATAGAGCATTGTAATGACAAGGTCATGTAGCATTTTGCTGACAAAGACATGGAGCACTGTGATGACAAGCATCAAGGAGCATTGTAAATACAGGGGTCATGGAGCATTGGGATGACAATGGCATGGATCATTGTGATGACAAGGGTCATGGAGCACTGGGCTGAAAATCTTCATGGAGAGTTGTGATGACAGGTGTCATGTAGCATTGTGACGACAAGGGAATGGAGCATTGTGATGACAAGAGTCCTGGATCATTTTGTGGTCAGATGTCATGGAGTGTTGTGATGACAGTGGTCATGGAGCATTGTGATGATCTTGGCAATGGAGCATTGTGATGAGAAGGTCGTGGAGCATTGGGCTGAATATGTTCATGGATTATTGTGATGAAAGGTGTCATGGAGCATTGTGATTTCAGGGGTCTTGAGCACTGTGATGAGAAGTATCATGGAACCTTGTGATGACTAGGCCGTGTAATATTGTGATGGCAGATTTCATGGTGCATTGTTATGACAGGGGTAATGGAGCATTGTGATGAGAAGGGTATGGAACTTTGGTCTGAAATGTTTCATAGATTATTGTGATGAGAGTGGGCATGGAGCATCGTGATGACAAGGGCACTGAACACTGTGATACATGGGTAGTGCAGGACTGTAATGACAAGGGCATGGAGCATTGTGATGAGAAGGGCATCGAGCATTGTGATGACAATTGTCATGGAGCTTTGTGATGACAAGGGCATGGAGCAATGTGATGAGAGTGTTCATGGAGCATTGTGATGACAATGACATGGAGCATTGTGATGCCAAGTGTCTTGGAGCTTTGTGATGACAAGTCATGGATCATTTTGATGAGAAGGGCAGGGAGCATTTTGATGACTGGGTCATGCAGCAATTTGATAAAAAGTGTAATGTAACATTTTGATGGCAGGGGTTATAGAACATTGTGATGTCAGGGGTCTTGGAGCTTTGGGATGGAAAGGGTCATTGAGCATTTTGATGACAGAGCTTATGGAACATTGTGATGGCAGGGGTCATGGAACATTGTGATGATAAGTGGATGTAGCATTGTGATGACAGTGTCATGGATCTTTGTGATTACAAGGGTGAGGGTGTATCGTGATGACTAGTAATGGAACATTGTGATATCTCTGGTGACACAGCATTTTGATGAGAAGTGCAAGGACCATTGTGATTACAAGGTTTATGGAGCATTGCAACGACAAGGTTGTGGACCGTTGTGATGAAATGCGTGTGGCACATTGTGATGACAATGGACATGGAGCATTGTTCTGACAAAGACATGGAGCACTGTGATGACAAGTTTCACAGAGAATTGTGATGAAAATTTCATGGAGCATTGTGGTTAAAAATGTCACAGAGCCTTGTGATGATGCGGGCATGGACCATTGTGATGACAAACGTTATGATGCATTGTGATGACTGGAGTCATGGAGCATTGTGATGACAGGGTTCATGGAGCATTGTGATGAAAAGGACAGGGAGCATTGTGATGAAAGTTGCATGGAGCATTGGTCTGACATGTTTCATAGATTATTGTGATGAAAGGGGGCATGGTGCATTGTAATGACAAGGGCATCGAGCATTGTGATGATAAGGTCATGGAGTATAGTGAAGACAGGTGTCAGGGAGCATTGTGATGACATATGCCATGGTCCATTGCGATGAGAATGGCATGGAGCACTCTGATACCCAATGTAATGGAGGATTGTGATGACAAATATAATGGATCATTGTGATGATTAGGGCTTGGAGCATTATGATGACAAGGGCCATTGAATATTCTCAGGACAAGGTCGTGAAGCATTTTGATGACAAGGTCCTGGAGCATTGTGATGACAAAACTATGGAGCCCTGTGATGACCAGTCTCATGGAGCATACTGATGAAAAGGGGCATGGAGCATTGTGATTACAGGGGTCTTTGAACATTGTGATGATAAGGGCATGAAGAATTGTGAGGAGAAGACCAAGGAGCATTTTGATGGCATGCGTCATTGAGCTTTGTGATGACAAAGGCATGGACCATTGTGATTACATGTGTCTTGGAGCATTGTGATGAAAAGGGCATGGATCATTGTGAGGAAAAAGGCATGGAGCCTTGTCATGACAGGGTTCAAGGAGCATACAGACAACAAGTGTCAGGGAGCATTGTGATGACAAGTGTATTGAGCATTGTGATGACGAAGGTCATGGAGCATTCTGATGAGAAGACCAAGGATAATTGTGATGACGAGCGTCAAGGGGCATTGTGTTGACAAGTGTTATGGTATATTGTGATCACAAGGGTTTGGAGTATTGTTACGACAGAGGTCATGGAACATTTTGATTTCGTTGTTATGACAATAGCATGAAGCATTATGATGATGGGCATGGTGCATTGTGATGACAGGGTTCATGGATCATTGAGATGAAAAGGGGCATAGAGCATTGTGATTACAGTGTTCTTGGAGCATTGTGATGAGAAGGGTCATGGAGCCTTGTGATGACAAGGCCATGGAACATCGTGATGGCAGGGGTCATGGAGCATTGTTATGACAGGTGTAATGGAGCATTGAGATGGCAAGGGCTTGGAGCATTGTGATGAGAAGGCCATGGAGCATTCTGATGACATGTGTCATGGAGCTATGTGAAGACAAGGGCATGTAGCAATGTGATGAGAGCGTTCATGGAGCATGGTGATGACAATGACATGGAGCATTGTGATGCCAAGGGTCATGGATCTTTGTGATGACAAAGGTCATGGAGCATTTTGATGGCAAGGGCGTTGTGCATTGTGATGAGAAGGGCAGGGAGCATTCTGATGACAGGGTCATGGAGCAATTTGATGAAAAGTGTCATGGAACATTTTCATGACAGGTGTTATGGAACATTGTGATTTCAGGGATCATCGAACATTGTGATGATAAGTGCATGTAGCATTGTGATGACAGGAGTCATGGAACATTGTGATGACAGGGGTGAGGGAGTATTGTGACAAATAGTGATGTAGCATTGTGATATCAGTGGTGAGAGAGCATTCTGATGAGAACTGCATGGAGCATTGTGATGACAAGTGTCATGGAGCATTGTGCTGAGAAAGGCATAGAGCATTGTGTTGACAAGGGTCAAAGAGCATTGTGATGAAAAGTTCATGGAGCATTGTTGTTAAAAAGGTCACAGAGACTCTTGATGACGAGGGCATGGACCATTGTTATGACAAAGGTCATGAAGCATTGTGATGACTGGAGTCACGGAGCATTGTGATGACAGGGGTCATGGAGCATTGTGATAACAAGGGCATGGAGCATTGTGATGAAAAGGGCATGGAACATTGGTCTAATAACTTTCATGGAGTATTGCTATGAGAGTTGGAATGGCACACTGTGATGACAAGGGCATGGAGCATTGTGATGACCAGGTCATGCCATATTGTGAAGACAGGTGTCAGGGAGCATTGTGGTCATATATGTAATTGCCCATTGTGAAGAGGATGGCATGGAGCATTGTGCTGCCAAGTGTCAGGGAGGATTCTGATGACAAAGGTAATAGAGCACTGTGATGACAATGGCTTGGAGCATTGTGATGACAAGGGTCAGGGAGCATTGTGCTGACAAGTGCATGGAGAATTGTGATGACAAGGGTCATGGAGCATTCTGATGACAAGCTTCTGGAGTATTTTGATGACAATGGCATGGAGCATTGTGATGAAAATGGCATGGGGCATTGTGATGAAAAAGGCATGGAGCCTTTTCGTGACAGTGTTCAAGGAGCATTCTGATGACAAGTGTCAGGGAGCATTGTGATGACAAGTTTATTGAGAATTGTGGTGACAAAGGTCACGGAGCATTGTGATGAAAAGTGCATGGAGTATTGTGATGACAGGCATCATGGAGCATTGTGATGACAAATGTTATGGAACATTGTGATCACAAGGGTTTGGAGCATTGTGATGACAGAAGTCATGGATCATTTTGATGTCAAGGAGCATGGAGCATTGTGATGACAAGGGCATGAAGCAATGTGATCCCAAAGTTCATGGAGGATTGTGATGAAAATGTAAATGGAGTATTGTGATGACAATGCATAGAGCATTGTAATGACAATGTCATGTAGCATTTTGCTGACAAAGGCATGGAGCATTGTGATGACATGTGTCATGGAGCACTGTGATGACAAGCGTCAAGGAGCATTGTGAATACAGTGGTCATGGAGCATTGGGATGACAAGGGCATGGATCATTGTGATGACAAGTGTCATGGAGCACTGGGCTGAAAATGTTCATGGAGAGTTGTGATGACAGGTGTCATGTAGCATTGTGACGACAAGGGAATGGAGCATTATGATGACAAGAGTCCTGGATCATTGTGTGGTCAGGTGTCATGGAGTGTTGTGATGACAGTGATCATGGAGCATTGTGAAGATATTGGCAATGGAGCATTGTGATGAGAAGGTCGTGGAGCATTGGGCTGAAAATGTTCATGGATTATTGTGATGACAGGGGTCATGGAGCATTGTGATGACAAGGGAATGGATCATGGTGATGTCAAGGTCCTGGAACATTGTGATGAGAAGACCATGGAGACTTGTGATGGCAAGTCTCATGGAGCATTCTGATGAAAAGGGGCATGGAGCATTGCGATTTCAGAGGTCTTGAGCATTGTGATGAGAAGTATCATGGAGCCTTTGATGACTAGGCCGTGGAACATTGTGATGGCAGGGTTCATGGTGCATTGTTATGACAGGGGTAATGGAGCATTGTGATGAGAAGGGTATGGAACTTTGGTCTGAAATGTTTCATGGATTATTGTGATGAGAGTGTGCATGGAGCATTGTGATGACAAGGGCACGGAACACTGTGATACATGGGTCATGCAGGACTGTAATGACAAGGCCATGGAGCATTGTGATGAGAAGGGCATCGAGCATTGTGATGACAAGTGTCATGGAGCATTGTGATGCCAAGTGTCTTGGAGCTTTGTGATGACAAGACATGGAACATTTTGATGAGAAGGGCAGGTAGCATTTTGGTGACCGTGTCATGCAGCAATTTGATAAAAAGTGTAATGGAACATTTTGATGGCAGGGGTTATAGAACATTGTGATGTCAGGGGTCTTGGAGCTTTGGGATGGAAAGGGTCATGGAGCATTTTGATGACAGGGCTTATGGAACATTGTGATGGCAGTGGTCATGGAACATTGTGATGATAAGGGGATGTAGCATTGTGATGACAGTGTCATGGAACTTTGTGATTACAAGGATGAGGGTGTATTGTGATGACTAGTGATGGAACATTGTGATATCTCTGGTGAGAGAGCATTTTGATGAGAAGTGCATGGACCATTGTGATTACAAGGTTTATGGAGCATTGCAATGACAAGGTTTGGAACGTTGTGATGAAATGCGTGGGGCACATTGTGATGACAATGGTCATGGAGCATTGTTCTGACAAATACATGGAGCATTGTGATGACAAGTTTCTCAGAGAATTGTGATGAAAAGTTCATGGAGCATTGTGGTTACAAAGGTCAAAGAGCCTTGTCATGACACGGGCATGGACCATTGTGATGACAAACGTTATGAGGCATTGTGATGATGGAGTCACGGAGCATTGTGATGACAGGGGTCATGGAGCATTGTGATGACAAGGGCATGGAGCATTGTGATGACAGTGGCATGGAGCTTTGGTCTGACAAGTTTCATAGATTATTGTGATGAGAGTGGGCATGGTGCATTGTGATGACAAGGGCATGGAGCATCGTGGTGGCAGGGTTCATGGAACATTGTTATGACAGTGGTAATGGAGCATTGTGATGGCAAGGGCATGGAGCATTGTGATGAGAAGGGCAGGGAGCATTCTTATGACAGGGTCATGGAGCAATTTGATGAAAAGTGTCATGGAACATTTTCATGACAGGTGTTATGGAACATTGTGATTTCAGGGGTCATCGAACATTGTGATGATAAGTGCATGTAGCATTGTGATGACAGGAGTCATGGAACATTGTGATGACAGGGGAGAGGGAGTATTGTGACAAATAGTTATGTAGCATTGTGATATCAGTGGTGAGAGAGCATTTTGATGAGATGTGCATGGAGCATTGTGATGACAAATTTTATGGAGCATTGTGATGACAATGTTGGCGAGCACTCTGTTGACAAGCGCATGGTGCATTGTGATGACATGTGTCATGGAGCATTGTGCTGAGAAGCGCATGGAGCATTGTGATAACAAGGGACATGGAGCATTCTGCTGAGAAAGGCATAGAGCATGGTGATGACAAGGGTCAAAGGGCATTGTGATGAAAAGTTCATGGAGCATTGTGGTTAAAAAGGTCACAGAGACTGTTGATGACGAGGGCATGGACCATTGTGATGGCAAAGGTTATGAAGCATTGTAATGACTGGAGTCACGGAGCATTGTGATGACAGGGGTCATGGAGCATTGTGATAACAAGGGCATGGAGCATTGTGATGACAAGGGCATGGAACATTGGTCTAATAACTTTCATGGAGTATTGTGATGACAGTTGGAATGGCACACTGTGATGACGAGGGCATGGAGCATTGTGATGACCAGGTCATGCCGTATTGTGAAGACAGGTGTCCAGGAGCATTGTGATCACATATGTAATGGCCCATTGTGATGAGGATGGCATGGAGCATTGTAATGCCAAGTGTCAGGGAGGATTCTGATGAGAAAGGTAATTGAGCATTGTGATGACAAGGGTCAGGGAGCAGTGTGCTGACAAGTGCATGGAGAATTGTGATGACAAGGTTCATGGAGGATTCTGATGAAAAGCTTGTGGAGTATTTTGATGACAATGGCATGGAGCATTGTGATGAAAATGCATGGGGCATTGTGATGAAAAAGGCATGGAGCCTTTTTGTGACAGAGTTCAAGAACCATTCTGATGACAAGTGTCTGGGAGCATTGTGATGACAAGTGTATTGAGAATTGTGGTGACAAAGGTCATGGAGCATTGTGATGAAAAGGGCATGGAGTATTGTATTGACAGGCATCATGGAGCGTTGTGATGACAAGTGTTATGGAACATTGTGATCACAAGGGTTTGGAGCATTGTGATGACAGAGGTCATGGATCATTTTAATTTCAAGAAGCATGGAGCATTGTGATGACAAGGGCATGAATCAATGTGATCCCAAGGTTCATGGAGGATTGTGATGACAAGTGTATTGAGCATTGTGATGACAAAGATCATGGAGCGTTGTGATGAGAAGACCATGGATAATTGTGATGATGAGCGTCATGGGGTGTTGTAATGATACGTGTTATGCAACATTGTGATCACAAGGGTTTGGTGCATTATGATGACAGAGGTCATGCAGAATATTGATTTCATTGTGATGACAATAGCCTGAAGCATTATGATGATGGGCATGGTGCATTGTGATGACAGGGTTCATGGAGCATCGAGATGAAAAGGGGCATGGAGCATTGTGATTACAAGGGTTTTGGAGCATTGTGATGACAGATTTCATGGAGCATTGAGATGAAAAGGGGCATGGAGCTTTGTGATGACAAGGGCATGGAGCATTGTGATGACAAGACCATGGAACATTCTGATTACATGAGTCATGGAGCTTTGTGATGACAAGGGCATGGAGCATTGTGATTTCAGAGGTCTTGAGCATTGTGATGAGAAGTATCATGGAGCCTTGTGATGACTAGGCCGTGGAACATTGTGATGGCAGGGGATATGGTGCATTGTTATGACAGGGGTAATGGAGCATTGTGATGAGAAGGGTATGGAACTTTGGTCTGAAATGTTTCATGGATTATTGTGATGAGAGTGGGCATGGAGCATTGTGATGACAAGGGCACGGAACAATGTGATACATGGGTCATGCAGGACTGTAATGACAAGGGCATGGAGCATTGTGATGAGAAGTGCATCGAATATTGTGATGACAAGTGTCATGTAGCTTTGTGATGACAAGGGCATGGAGCATTGTGATGAGAGGGTTCATGGAGCATTGTGATGACTATGACATGGAGCATTGTGATACCCAATGTAATGGAGGATTGTGATGACAAATATAATGGAGCATTGTGATGATTAGGACTTGGAGCATTATGATGACAAGGAACATTGAAAATTTTCAGGACAAGTTCGTGAAGCATTGTGATGATAATGTCCTGGAGCACTGTGATGACAAAACTATCGAGCCTTGTGATTACAATTCTCATGGATCATACTGACGAAAAGGGGCATAGAGCATTGTGATTACAGGGGTCTTGGAACATTGTGATGACATGGGCATGGAGAATTGTGAGGAGAAGACCAAGGAGCATTTTGATGGCATGCGTCATTGAGCTTTGTGATGACAATGGCATGGATCATTGTAATTACATGGGTCTTGGAGCATTGTTGTGTAAAGGGCATGGATCATTGTGATGAAAAAGGCATGGAGCCTTGTCATGACTGGGTTCAAGGCGCATACTGACGACAAGAGTCAGGGAGCATTGTGATGACAAGTGTATTGAGCATTGTGATGACAAAGATCATGGAACATTGTGATAAGAAGACCATGGTTAATTGTGATGATGAGCGTCATGGGGTGTTGTGATGACAAGTGTTATGGAATATTGTGATCACAAGGGTTTGGAGCATTGTCATGACAGAGGTCATGGAGCATTTTGATTTCATACGTATGACAATAGCATGAAGCATTATGATGATGGGCATGGTGCATTGTGATGACAGGGTTCATGGATCATTGAGATGAAAAGGGGCATAGAGTATTGTGATTACAGTGTTCTTGGAGCATTGTGATGAGAAGGCCATGGAACATCGTGATGGCAGGGGTCATGTAACATTGTTATGACAGCTGTAATGGAGCATTGTGATGGCAAGGGCATGGAGCATTGTGATGAGAAGGCCATGGAACATTCTGATGACATGCATCATGGAGCTTTGTGATGGCCAGGGCATGGAGCATTGTGATATCAGGGGTCTTGAGCATTGTGATGAGAATTATCATGGAACCTTGTGATGACTAGGCCGTGGAACATTGTTATGGCATGGGTCATGGTGCATTGTTATGACAGGGGTAATGGAGCATTGTGATGAGAAGGGTATGGAACTTTGGTCTGAAATGTTTCATGGATTATTGTGATGAGAGTGGGCATGGAGCATTGTGATGACAAGGGCACGGAACACTGTGATACATGGGTCATGCAGGACTGTAATGACAAGGGCATGGAGCATTGTGATGAGAAGGGCATCGAGCATTGTGATGACAAGTGTCATGGAGCTTTGTGATGACAAGGGCATGGAGCAATGTGATGAGAGGATTCATGGAGCATTGTGATGACAATGACATTGAGCATTGTGATACCGAATGTAATGGAGAATTGTGATGACAAATATAATGGAGCATTGTGATGATTAGGGCTTGGAGCATTATGATGACAAGGGCCATTGAAAATTTTCAGGACAATGTCGTGAACCATTGTGATGACAAGGTCTTCGACCATTGTGATGACTTAACTATGGAGCCTTGTGATTACAAGTCTCATGGAGCATACTGATGAAAACGGGCATGGAGCATTGTGATTACAGGGGTCCTGGAACATTGTGATGACAAGGGCATGGAGAATTGTGAGGAGAAGACCAAGGAGCATTTTGATGGCATGCATCATTGAGCTTTGTGATGACAAGGGCATGTACCATTGTAATTACATGGGTCTTGGAACATTGTGATGAAAAGGGCATGGATCATTGTGATGAATAAGGCATTGAGCCTTGTCATGACTGGGTTCAAGGAGCATATTGACGACAAGAGTCAGGGAGCATTGTGATGACAAGTGTATTGAGAATTGTGATGACATAGATCATGGAGCATTGTGATAAGAAGACCATGGTTAATTGTGATGATGAGCGTCATGGGGTGTTGTGATGACAAGTGTTATGGAATATTCTGATCACTAGGGTTTGGATCATTGTCATGACAGAGGTCATGGAGCATTTTGATTTCATTGTTATGACAATAGCATGAAGCATTATGATGATGGGCATGGTGCATTGTGATGACAGGGTTCATGGATCATTGAGATGAAAAGTGGCATAGAGTATTGTGATTAGAGTGTTCTTGGAGCATTGTGATGAGAAGGGTCATGGAGCCTTGTGATGACAAGGCCATGGAATATTGATGGCTGGGGTCATGGAGCATTGTTATGACAGGGGTAATGGAGCATTGTGATGGCAAGGGCATGGAGCATTGTGATGAGAAGGACATGGAGCATTCTGAAGACATGTGTCATGGAGCTATGTGAAGACAAGGGCATGGAGCAATGTGATGAAGCGTTCATGGAGCACTGTGAGGACAATCACATGGAGCATTGTGATGCCAATGGTCATGAACCATTGTGATGACAAAGGTCATGAAGCATGGTGATGACTAGAGTCACGGAGCACTGTGATGACAGGGGTCATGAAGCATTGTGATAACAAGGGTATGGAGCATTGTGATGACAACGGCATGGATTATTGTGATGAAAAATGCATGGAGCCTTGTCATGACTGGGTTCAAGGAGCATACTGACGACAAGTGTCAGGGAGCATTGTGATGACAAGTGTATTGAGCATCGTGATGACAAAGATCATGGAGCATTGTGATGAGAAGACCATGGATAATTGTGATGATGAGCATCATGGGGTGCTGTGATAATAAGTTTTATGGAACATTGTGATCACAAGGGTTTGGAGCATTATGATGTCAGAGGTCATGGAGAATATTGATTTCATTGTGATGACAATAGATGGAAGTATTATGATGATAGGCATCGTGCACTGTGATGACAGGGTTCATGGAGCATTGAGATGAAAAGGGGCATAGAGCATTGTGTTTACAAAGGTCTTGGAGCATTGTGATGACAAGGGCATGGAGCATTGTGAGGAGAAGGCCATGGAGCATTCTGATGACATGTGTCATGGAGCATTGTGAAGACAAGTGCAAGGAGCAATGTTCTGAGACCGTTCATGGAGCATTGTGATAACAATGACATGGAGCATTGTGATGCCAAGGGTCATGGATCTTTGCGATTACAAAGGTCATGGAGCATTTTGATGGCAAGAGCGTTGTGCATTGTGATGAGAAGGGCAGGGAGCATTGTGATGACAGGAGTCATGGAACATTGTGATGACAGGGGTGAGGGTGTATTGTGACAAATAGTGATGTAACATTGTGATATCAGTGGTGAGAGAGCATTTTGATAAGAAGTGCATGGAGCATTGTGATGACAAATTTTATGGAGCATTGTGATGACAAGATTGTGGATCACTGTGATGACAAGCGCATGGCGCATTGTGATGTCGTGTCATGGCTCATTGTGCTGAGAAGCGCATGGAGCATTGTGATGACAAGTGTAACTGAGCATTGTGGGAGAAAGGCATAGAGCATTTTGATGAAAAGGGTCAAAGAGCATTGTGATGAAAAGTTCATGGAGCATTGTGGTTAAAAAGTCACAGAGACTGTTGATGACGAGGGCATGGACCATTGTGATGACAAAGGTCATGAAGCATTGTGATGAATGGAGTCACGGAGCATTGTGATGACAGGGGTCATGGAGCATTGTGATAACAATGGCATGGAGCATTGTGATGACAAGGGCATGGATCATTGGTTTAATAAGTTTCATGGATTATTGTGATGACAGTTCGAATGGCGCATTGTGATGACAAGGGAATGGAGCATTTTAATGACCAGGTCATGCATTATTGTGAAGACAGGTGTCAGGGAGCATTGTGATGACATATGTAATTGCACATTGTGATGACAATGGCATGGATCATTGTGATGCCAAGTGTCATGGAGGATTCTGATGACAAAGGTAATGGAGCATTTTGATGACAATGGCTTGGAGCATTGTGATGACAAGGGTCAGCGAGCATTGTGCTGACAAGTGCTTGGAGAATTGTGATGACAAGGGTCATGGAGCATTCTGATGACAAGCTTCTGGAGTATTTTGATGACAATGGCATGGAGCATTGGGATCAAAACGGCATGGGGCATTGTGATGAAAATGGCATGGAGCCTCTTCGTGACACGGTTCCAGGAGCATTCTGATGACAAGTGTCAGGGAGCATTGTGATGACAACTGTACTGAGAACTGTGATGACAAAAGTCATGGAGGATTGTGATGAAAAGGGCATGGAGTATTGTGATGACAGGCATCATGGAGCGTTGTGATGACAAGTGTTATGGAACCTTGTGATCAAAAGTGTTTGGAGCATTGTGATGACACAAGTCATGGCTCATTTTGTTTTCAAGGAGCATGGAGCATTGTAATGACAAGGGCATGAAGCAATGTGATCCCAATTTTCATGGAGGATTGTGATGGCATTGGTAATGGAGTACTGTGATGACAAGCGCATAGAGCATCGTAATGACAATGTCATGTAACATTTTGCTGACAAAGGCATGGAGCATTTTGATGACAGGTATCATGGAGCATTGTGATGACAAGCGTCACGGAGCATTGTGAATACAGGGGTCATGGAGCATTGGGATGACAAGGGCATGCATCATTGTGATGACAAGGGTCATGGTGCATTGGGCTGAAAATATTCATGGAGTGTTGTGATGACAGGGGCCATGGAGCATTGTGATGACAAGGGAATGGAGTGCTGTGATGGCAAGGCCGTGGAGCACTGTGATGTGAAGCCCATGGATCCCTGTGATGACAAATCTCATGGAGCATTCTGATGAAAATGCACAGGGAACATTGTGATTACAGGGGTCTTGGAGAATTGTGATGACAAGGGCATGGAGCATTATGATGAGAAGGCCATGGAGCATTCTGATGACATGCGTCATGGAGCTTTGCGATGACAAGTGCCAGGAGCATTGTGATTACAGGGGTCTTGGAGCATTGAGATGAAAAAGGCATGGAGCCTTGTCATGAAAGAGTTCAAGGTGCATACTGAGGTCAACAGTCAGAGAGCATTGTGATGACAAGTGTATTGAACATTGTGATGACAAAAGTCATGGTGCATTGTGATGAGAAGACCATGGATAATTGTGCTGACCAGCTTCATGGGGCATTGTTATGACAAGTGTTATGGAGCATTGTGATCACAAGGTTTTGGGGCATTGTGATGACAGAGGTCATGGAGCATTTTGATTTCATTGTGATGACAATAGCACGAAGCATTACGATGATGGGCAAGGTGCATTGTGATGACAGCGTTCATGGAGCCTTGTGATGAAAACTGGCATGGAGCATTGGTCTGAAAAGTTTCATGGATATTTTTGATAAGAATGGGCATGACACATTGTGATGACAAGGGCATGGAGCACTGTGATGACAAGGTCCTGGATTATTGTGAAGAAAGTTGTCAGGGAGCATTGTGATTAAATATGTCATGTTTCAGTTTGATCACAATATCATGGAGCATTGTGATGCCAAGTGCCATGGCGGATTGTTGTGACAAAGTAAACAAGCATTGTGACGACAAGGACATGGAGCATTGTGATATCAAGGGTCATTGATAATTTTAATGTCCAGGTCGTGAAACATTGCGATGAAAAACGCATGGAACTTCCTATGACAGGGGTCATGGAGCATTGCGATGACAAGTGCATGGAGTATTGTGATGACAAGTGCATATAACATTGTGATGTGAAGTGACATGGAGCATTGTAATGACAAGGACGTGTAGAATTGTGAGGACAAGGGACATTGAGATTTGAGATGACAAGGCATGGAGCATGGTGATGGAAAAACCGTGGAGCATTGTGATGAGAAGATCTTGGGTAAATGTGATGTCGAGCATCATGGAGCACTGTAATGACAAGGGGCATGAAGCATTGTGATGACAGGTGTCAGGGAGCATTGTGATGACAGGGGTCATGAAGCATTGTTATGACAAGGGCATGGAGCATTGTGATGACAAGTGCATGGAGCATTGCAATGTCAATTGCATGGAGAATTGTGATGACAAGAGCATGTAACATTTTGATGAGAAATGTCATGTGGCATTGTGATGACAATGACGTGGAGAATTGTGATGACAAGGGACAAGGAACATTGTGATAACCAGGGCATGGAGCATTGTGATGATAGGGGTCATGGAGCATTATTATGACAAGGGCCATGTTGCATACTGACATAAGATATCACTTATGAAGGGAATGTAAACATGGCTACATATGAAATGAATTAGGGAAGGGATCAGAGTCTCAGATTTAGAAAACACTCTAACACTTACTTAAGGACAAAGAGACGTGGGGAGATGCACAAAACAAAAGGTTGATATTAGCACAGGTACCGTTCCATAAAGCAAAAACAGAAGAGACAACCCCTACTCCTTCCTCAGTGAACAAAACTCAACATCCCTATTCCCCGCAGAGAAATATATCTGACTAGTAAGAATTTTAAAACCTATGTATTGATATGTCTCCGTAAGGGAACCAAGTGTGTCTAGAACGACATAAACATGGCAGTGAGAATCAGCTCAAACCCACTATAAAAATGAATTTCAAAACAAAAGATAAAAACAGTAAAATTCTTACACAATACCTTCAGGGGTTCTAATGAAACCTAGAATGACCCTATCTATAATGACAGGTGGATGTGTCATAACGCTGGTCACTTGGGACTGAGATGATTGGTAAGATTGGGTGAGCAAATGCAGACCCTTTAAAGCAATAATGCCTGCCACCCATTCCATGGTTCCCAACTCTCCAGATAGTAGGGAATATCACTACAGTTATAACATGTATGGGAAGCTAGAGAACGGAAACCATCTGATGGTGAAAGAATTCTAAAACTCTACTACTTTTGTCTCCCCTTGTGTTCCAGTTTGCCATTACAACTGCTTTACTATCAATCTCCCAACTTGGAAACTCAGCCCCTATAACCTCCTGGTTCGCACAGTTGGCAAATTGTGCAGAAGATATAAGGGAAGAGAGAGAACCAATGAGAGAGTAGCTGTAGGCATTTAGACGGGCACAAGTCACTCTAATTTCCCGTCATGAAGAGGAATTAACCAAAGTCTCAGCCTGCCCCCCAAGAACCAGTATAGGTCCAGAAGCAAAATTGTGGATTTGCGGTCAGCTCACAAAAACGCGAGGTAAAAATGGAGCTCAGGGCCACAGCAATTCATGAACCTGCGTTGTTATAAAGGACTACTCTCTTCCAAAAATCTGTTGAGGGAAAGCCACGAGGCAGAAGTGAAAATGAGGCAGAATGGTATGAAACAGATTTCAAGAGGTACATTGGAATCACCTTTAAACACAGGAAAAGCATCACAACTTCGAAAATTATGGAAATGGCCATAAAGGGCATATGGGTTTTCACGTGAATATATTCAGGAGAAAACGCATATGCCCTTTTTGGACAAGCAAGCAAGTGGGCAAGGCAAATCTGCACTACAAAGAAGTATCACTTCCCACCGGTCAAAAGGGATATCCACAAAATGTGTAAAAACCAGAAAGGCAAGACAGGCCCTGGAGAACAGGGAGCCTTGTTATGCTGATGGGCGGGATGTAAATTGCCAACTGCCTCACTGGAGGAGTGCACTGTGTTCCCTAAAACAAGTAAACAACAGAGCTACAGAGCCAAGGCACTTCCAGTCTAGGGAATATACCTTGGGAAAACTGAAAATCAATAATTCAGAGCCACCCCCAAATTTAGGGCTGCACTGCTTACAAGAACCTCAACTTGGGTACACCTTAAATATCCCAGGAAATATAAAAATGGTTCAAAAAATTGTGTTACTTTTGTACGATGGAAAATCCCTCAGGCATGAAATCAATGTCATAAGACCAGTAGCAGCAAAGTGAGTGGATTCAGGTACGATGATTCTAAGTGAAATAAGTCACACAGAAAAAGAAACTTATCATAAGATATGACTTATGAAGATCCTGTAAACATGGCTACACATGAACTGAGTTAGGAAAGAGAACAGAGTCTCACATTTAGAAAACACTCTTATGCCTGCTTAAGGGGGAAGGAGAGGTGGGGTGATGCATAAAACCAGAGTTTGATATAATCAGAGGTACCGTTCCAAAAACCAACTATGGAATAGACAAGGCCTTCACCTTCCTCAGTGAAAGGGACTCAAAACCCCATATTACACACAGAGGAATAGATCTGACTAGTAAGAATCATACAACCTATGTATTGATATGTCTCCGTAAGGGAATCAAGTGTGTCTAGACTGGCATAAACATGGCAGCGAGAATCAGCTCAAACCCACTATAAAAAGGAAATTCAAAAACAAAACAAAAAAAACAGGGAAATTCTTTACATTCCTTCAGGGTCTCTGATGAAACCTGGAATGACCCTATCTACAATGAGAGCTGGGTGTGGCATAAGGCTGGACACTTGGGACTGAGAGGATTGGTGAGATTGGGTGAGCAAATGCAGACCACTTAAAGCAATAATGCATGGCCCCCATTCCATGGGTCCCAACTCTCCAGGTTGAAGGGCATATTACTATAGCTATAACATGTACAGGAAACCTAGAGAATGGACACACTGTGAATACGAAAGGTTTCTAAAACTCAACCAATAGTCCCTCTCGTTGTGATCTGGCTTGATTTCCAACTGGTCTACTATCAATCTCCCAACATGGAGAGACAGCCCCTTTAACCTCCTGGTTCGCACAGGTTGCCAATTTGGCAGAGGATGGAAGGGACGAGGGAGAACCAATGAGAGATTAGCTATTAGGCATTTGGACAGGCACATGTCACACTAATTTCCCGGCAGGAAGAAGAATTAACCAAAGTCTCAGCCACCCACCGGGAACCAGTATACGTCCTGAACCAAAATTTTGGACTTGCGTTCAGCTCACAAAAAAAGAGGTGAAAAATGGAGCTCAGGGGCACAGCAATTTACAAACTGGCAGAGTAATAAAGGACAACTATCGTCCAAAAATCTGTTGAGGGAAGGCAACGAGGCCGACTTGAAAGCGAGGCAGAATAGCAGAAACAGATTTCAAGAGGTATGTAGGAATCGCCAGTAAACACAGGAAGAGGGGCACAACTTTGACAATGATGCACTGGTCCAAAAACGGCGTATGCGTTTTCTCCTGAATCCTGAATATATTCAGGAGAAAACACATACGCCCTTCTTGGCCAAGCAAGCAAGCGGGCAATCCAAGTCTGCACTACAAAGAATTATCAATTCCCACCGGCCCAAAGGGATATCCACAAAATGTGTAAAAACCAGAAATACAAGACCGGCCCTGGAGAACAGGTAGCCTTGTTATGCTGATGGGCGGGATGTAAATTGCCAACTGCCTCACTGGAGGAGTGCATTGTGTTCCCTAAAACAAGTAAACAACAGAGCTACAGAGCCAAGGGCACTTCCAGTCTAGGGAATATACCTTGGGAAAACTGAAAATCAATAAGACAGAGCCACCCACAAATTTAGGGCTGCACTGCTAACAAGAACTTCAACTTGGGTACAACTTAAGTATCCCAGGAAATATAAAATTGGTTCAAAACATTGTGGTAATTATGTACGATGGAATATCCCTCAGCTATGAAATCAATGTCATAAGACCAGTAGCAGCAAAGTGAGTGGATTCAGGTACGATGATTCTAAGTAAATTAAGTCACACAGAAAAAGAAACTTATCATAAGATATCACTTAAGAAGATCCTGTAAACATGGCTACACGTGAACTGAGTTAGGAAAGAGAACAGAGTCTCACATTTAGAAAACACTCTTATGCCTGCTTAAGGGGGAAGGAGAGATGTGGTGATGCATAAAATCAGAGTTTGATATAAGCACAGGTACCGTTCCAAAAACCAACTATGGAATAGACAAGACCTACACCTTCCTCAGTGAAAGGGACTCAAAACCACATATTTCCCGCAGAGGAATAGATCTGACTAGTAAGAATCTTAAAACCTATGTATTGATATGTCTCCATAAGGGAATCAAGTGTGTCTAGAATGGCATAAACATTGCAGCGAGAATCAGGTCAAACCCACTATAAAAAGGAATTTCAAAAACAAAACAAAAAAAAAAACAGGGAAATTCTTTACAATTCCTTCAGGGTCTCTGATGAAACCTGGAATGACACTATCTACAATGACAGCTGGATGTGGCATAAGGCTGGACACTTGGGACTGAGAGGATTGGTGAGATTGGGTGAGCAAATGCAGACCCTTTAAAGCAATAATGCATGGGCGCCATTCCATGGGTCCCAATACTCCAGGTTGAAGGGAATATTACTACAGCTATCACATGTACGGGAAACCTAGAGAATGGATACACTGTGAATACAAAAGGTTTCAAAAACTCAAGGAATAGTCCCTCTCGTGTTGCTGCGGTTTGATTTTCCGACTGCTTTACTATCAATCTCCCAAATTGGAGAGACAGTCCCTTTAACCTCCTGGTTCGCACAGGTTGCCAATTTGGCAGAGGATGGAAGGGAAGAGGGAGAACCAATGAGAGAGTAGCTGTTAGGCATTTGGACGGGCACATGTCACTCTAATTTCCCTGCAGGAAATAGAATTAACCAAAGTATCAGCCACCCACCGGGAAACAGTATACGTCCTGAACCAAAATTTTGGACTTTTGTTCAGCTCACAAAAAAACGAGTTGAAAAATGGAGCTCAGGGGCACAGCAATTCACAAACTGGCAGAGTAATAAAGGACAACTATCGTCCAAAATCTGTTGAGGGAAGGCAAGGAGCCCAAATTGAAAGCGAGGCAGAATAGCAGGAAACAGATTTCAAGAGGTACGTAGGAATCTCCTGTAAAGCACAGGAAGAGGGGCACAACTTCGTCAATGATGCACTTGGCCAAACAGGGCTTATGCGTTTTCTCCTGAATATATTCAGGAGAAAACGCATATGATCGTTTTGGCCAAGCAAGCAAGCGGGCAATGCAAATCTGCAATAGAAAGAAGTATCACTTCCCAACGGTCCAAAGGGACATCCACAAAATGTGTAAAAACGAGAAAGGCAAGACAGGCCCTGGAGAACAGGGAGCCTTCGTATGCTGATGGGCGAGATGTAAATTGCCAACTGCCTCACTGGAGGAGTACACTGTGTTCCCTAAAACAAGTAAACAACAGAGCTACAGAGCCAAGGGCACTTCCAGTCTAGGGAATATACCTTGGGAAAACTGAAAATCAATAAGACAGAGCCACCCCCAAATTTAGGGCTGCACTGCTTACAAGAACCTCAACTTGGGTACACCTTAAATATCCCAGGAAATATAAAAATGGTTCAAAAAATTGTGGTACTTACGTACAATGGAATATCCCTCAGCCATGAAATCAATGTCATAAGACCAGTAGCAGCAAACTGAGTGGTACAGGTACGATGATTCTAAGTGAAATAAGTCACACAGAAAAAGAAACTTAGCATAAGATATGACTTATGAAGATCCTGTAAACATGGCTACACATGAACTGAGTTAGGAAAGAGAACAGAGTCTCACATTTAGAAAACACTCTTATGCCTGCTTAAGGGGGAAGGAGAGGTGGGGTGATGCATAAAACCAGAGTTTGATATAAGCACAGGTACCGTTCCAAAAACCAACTATGGAATAGACAAGACCTACACCTTCCTCAGTGAAAGGGACTCAAAAACCCATATTTCCCACAGAGGAATAGATCTGACTAGTAAGAATCTTAAAACCTATGTATTGATATGTCTCCGTAAGGGAATCAAGTGTGTCTAGACTGGCATAAACATGGCAGTGAGAATCAGCTCAAACCCACTATAAAAAGGAATTTCAAAACCAAAACAAATAAACAGGGAAATTCTTTACAATTCCTTCAGGGTGTCTGATGAAACCTGGAATGACCCTATCTACAAGGACAGCTGGATGTGGCATAAGGCTGGACACTTGGGACTGAGAGCATTGGTGAGATAGGGTGAGCAAATGCAGACCCTTTAATGCAATAATGCATGGACCCCATTCCCTGGGTCCGAACTCTCCAGGTTGAAGGGAATATTACTACAGCTATAACATGTACGGGAAACCAAGAGAATGGACACACTGTGAATACGAAAGGTTTCTAAAACTCAACGAATAGTCCCTCTCGTGGTGCTCCGGTTTGACTTTCCAACTGCTTTACTATCAATCTCCCAACTTGGAGAGACAGCCCCTTTAACCTCCTGGTTCGCACAGGTTGCCAATTTGGCAGAGGATGGAAGGGAAGAGGGAGAACGAATGAGAGAGTAGCTGTTAGGCATTTGGACGGGCACATGTCACTCTAATTTCCCGGCAGGAAGAAGAATTAACCAAAGACTCAGCCACCCATCGGGAACCAGTATAGGTCCTGAACCAAAATTTTCGACTTGCATTCAGCTCACTAAA
This sequence comes from Mesoplodon densirostris, assembly GCF_025265405.1. Taxonomy (NCBI): domain Eukaryota; kingdom Metazoa; phylum Chordata; class Mammalia; order Artiodactyla; family Ziphiidae; genus Mesoplodon; species Mesoplodon densirostris. The sequence goes on from NC_082661.1 coordinate 124,883,234, forward strand.
AAACGAGTTGAAAATTGAGCTCAGGGGCACAGCAATTCACAAACTGGCAGAGTAATAAAGGACAACTATCGTCCAAAAATCTGTTGAGGGAAGGCAACGAGGCCAACTTAAAAGCGAGGCAGAATAGCAGGAAACAGATATCAAGAGGTACGTGGGAATCGCCTGTAAAGCACAGGAAGAGGGGCACAACTTCGACAATGATTCACTTGGCCAAAAAGGGCGTATGCGTTTTCTCCTGAATATATTCAGGAGAAAACGCATACGCCCTTTTTGGCCAAGCAAGCAAGCGGGCAATGCAAATCTGCACTACAAAGAAGTATCACTTCCCACCGGTCCAAAGGGACATCCACAAAATGTGTAAAAACCAGAAAGGCAAGACAGGCCCTGGAGAACAGGGAGCCTTGGTATGCTGATGGGCGAGATGTAAATTGCCAACTGCCTCACTGGAGGAGTGCATTGTGTTCCCTAAAACAAGTAAATACCAGAGCTACAGAGCCAAGGGCACTTCCAGTCTAGGGAATATACCTTGGGAAAACTGAAAATCAATAAGACAGAGCCACCCCCAAATTTAGGGCTGCACTGCTTACAAGAACCTCAACTTGGGTACACCTTAAATATCCCAGGAAATATAAAAATGGTTCAAAAAATTGTGGTACTTACGTACAATGGAATATCCCTCAGCCATGAAATCAATGTCATAAGACCAGTAGCAGCAAAGTGAGTGGTTCAGGTACGATGATTCTAAGTGAAATAAGTCACACAGAAAAAGAAACTTAGCATAAGATATGACTTATGAAGATCCTGTAAACATGGCTACACATGAACTGAGTTAGGAAAGAGAACAGAGTCTCACATTTAGAAAACACTCTTATGCCTTCTTAAGGGGGAAGGAGAGGTGGGGTGATGCATAAATCCAGAGTTTGATATAAGCACAGGTACCGTTCCAAAAACTAACTATGGAATAGACAAGACCTACACTTTCCTCAGTGAAAGGGACTCAAAAACCCATATTTCCCACAGAGGAATAGATCTGACTAGTAAGAATCATAAAACCTATGTATTGATATGTCTCCGTAAGGGAATCAAGTGTGTCTAGACTGGCATAAACATGGCAGTGAGAATCAGCTCAAACCCACTATAAAAAGGAATTTCAAAACCAAAACAAAAAAACAGGGAAATTCTTTACAATTCCTTCAGGGTGCCTGATGAAACCTGGAATGACCCTATCTACAAGGACAGCTGGATGTGGCATAAGGCTGGACACTTGGGACTGAGAGGATTGGTGAGATAGGGTGAGCAAATGCAGACCCTTTAAAGCAATAATGCATGGCCCCCATTCCCTGGGTCCGAACTCTCCAGGTTGAAGGGAATATTACTACAGCTATAACATGTACGGGAAACCTAGAGAATGCACACACTGTGAATACGAAAGGTTTCTAAAACTCAACGAATAGTCCCTCTCGTGGTGCTCCGGTTTGACTTTCCAACTGCTTTACTATCAATCTCCCAACTTGGAGAGACAGCCCCTTTAACCTCCTGGTTCGCACAGGTTGCCAATTTGGCAGAGGATGGAAGGGAAGAGGGAGAACGAATGAGAGAGTAGCTGTTAGGCATTTGGACGGGCACATGTCACTCTAATTTCCCGGCAGGAAGAAGAATTAACCAAAGACTCAGCCACCCATCGGGAACCAGTATAGGTCCTGAACCAAAATTTTGGACTTGCATTCAGCTCACTAAAAAACGAGTTGAAAAATGGAGCTCAGGGGCACAGCAATTCACAAACTGGCAGAGTAATAAAGGACAACTATCGTCCAAAAATCTGTTGAGGGAAGGCAACGAGGCCAACTTAAAAGCGAGGCAGAATAGCAGGAAACAGACTTCAAGAGGTACGTAGAAATCGCCTGTAAAGCACAGGAAGAGGGGCACAACTTCGACAATGATTCACTTGGCCAAAAAGGGCGTATGCGTTTTCTCCTGAATATATTCAGGAGAAAACGCATACGCCCTTTTTGGCCAAGCAAGCAAGCGGGCAATGCAAATCTGCAATAGAAAGAAGTATCACTTCCCACCGGTCCAAAGGGACATCCACAAAATGTGTAAAAACCAGAAAGGCAAGACAGGCCCTGGAGAACAGGGAGCCTTGGTATGCTGATGGGCGAGATGTAAATTGCCAACTGCCTCACTGGAGGAGTGCATTGTGTTCCCTAAAACAAGTAAACAACAGAGCTACAGAGCCAAGGGCACTTCCAGTCTAGGGAATATACCTTGGGAAAACTGAAAATCAATAAGACAGAGCCACCCCCAAATTTAGGGCTGCACTGCTTACAAGAACCTCAACTTGGGTACACCTTAAATATCCCAGGAAATATAAAAATGGTTCAAAAAATTGTGGTACTTACGTACAATGGAATATCCCTCAGCCATGAAATCAATGTCATAAGACCAGTAGCAGCAAAGTGAGTGGTACAGGTACGATGATTCTAAGTGAAATAAGTCACACAGAAAAAGAAACTTAGCATAAGATATGACTTATGAAGATCCTGTAAACATGGCTATACATGAACTGAGTTAGGAAAGAGAACAGAGTCTCACATTTAGAAAACACTCTTATGCCTGCTTAAGGGGGAAGGAGAGGTGGGGTGATGCATAAAACCAGAGTTTGATATAAGCACAGGTACCGTTCCAAAAACCAACTATGGAATAGACAAGACCTACACCTTCCTCAGTGAAAGGGACTCAAAAACCCATATTTCCCACAGAGGAATAGATCTGACTAGTAAGAATCTTAAAACCTATGTATTGATATGTCTCCGTAAGGGAATCAAGTGTGTCTAGACTGGCATAAACATGGCAGTGAGAATCAGCTCAAACCCACTATAAAAAGGAATTTCAAAACCAAAACAAAAAAACAGGAAAATTCTTTACAATTCCTTCAGGGTGTCTGATGAAACCTGGAATGACCCTATCTACAAGGACAGCTGGATGTGGCATAAGGCTGGACACTTGGGACTGAGAGGATTGGTGAGATAGGGTGAGCAAATGCAGACCCTTTAATGCAATAATGCATGGACCCCATTCCCTGGGTCCGAACTCTCCAGGTTGAAGGGAATATTACTACAGCTATAACATGTATGGGAAACCAAGAGAATGGACACACTGTGAATACGAAAGGTTTCTAAAACTCAACGAATAGTCCCTCTCGTGGTGCTCCGGTTTGACTTTCCAACTGCTTTACTATCAATCTCCCAACTTGGAGAGACAGCCCCTTTAAACTCCTGGTTCGCAAAGGTTGCCAATTTGGCAGAGGATGGAAAGGAAAAGGGAGAACCAATGCGAGAGTAGCTGTTAGGCATTTGGACGGGCACATGTCACTCTAATTTCTCGGCAGGAAGAAGAATTAACCAAAGACTCAGCCACCCATCGGGAACCAGTATATGTCCTGAACCAAAATTTTGGACTTATATTCAGCTCACAAAAAAACGAGTTGAAAAATGGAGCTCAGGGGCACAGCAATTCACAAACTGGCAGAGTAATAAAGGACAACTATCGTCCAAAAATCTGTTGAGGGAAGGCAACGAGGCCAACTTAAAAGCGAGGCAGAATAGCAGGAAACAGACTTCAAGAGGTACGTAGAAATCGCCTGTAAAGCACAGGAAGAGGGGCACAACTTCGACAATGATTCACTTGGCCAAAAAGGGCGTATGCGTTTTCTCCTGAATATATTCAGGAGAAAACGCATATGATCTTTTTGGCCAAGCAAGCAAGCGGGCAATGCAAATCTTCAATAGAAAGAAGTATCACTTCCCACCGGTCCAAAGGGACATCCACAAAATGTGTAAAAACCAGAAAGGCAAGACAGGACCTGGAGAACAGGGAGCCTTGGTATGCTGATGGGCGAGATGTAAATTGCCAACTGCCTCACTGGAGGAGTGCATTGTGTTCCCTAAAACAAGTAAACAACAGAGCTACAGAGCCAAGGGCACTTCCAGTCTAGGGAATATACCTTGGGAAAACTGAAAATCAATAAGACAGAGCCACCCCCAAATTTAGGGCTGCACTGCTTACAAGAACCTCAACTTGGGTACACCTTAAATATCCCAGGAAATATAAAAATGGTTCAAAAAATTGTGGTACTTACGTACAATGGAATATCCCTCAGCCATGAAATCAATGTCATAAGACCAGTAGCAGCAAAGTGAGTGGTACAGGTACGATGATTCTAAGTGAAATAAGTCACACAGAAAAAGAAACTTAGCATAAGATATGACTTATGAAGATCCTGTAAACATGGCTATACATGAACTGAGTTAGGAAAGAGAACAGAGTCTCACATTTAGAAAACACTCTTATGCCTGCTTAAGGGGGAAGGAGAGGTGGGGTGATGCATAAAACCAGAGTTTGATATAAGCACAGGTACCGTTCCAAAAACCAACTATGGAATAGACAAGACCTACACCTTCCTCAGTGAAAGGGACTCAAAAACCCATATTTCCCACAGAGGAATAGATCTGACTAGTAAGAATCTTAAAACCTATGTATTGATATGTCTCCGTAAGGGAATCAAGTGTGTCTAGACTGGCATAAACATGGCAGTGAGAATCAGCTCAAACCCACTATAAAAAGGAATTTCAAAACCAAAACAAAAAAACAGGAAAATTCTTTACAATTCCTTCAGGGTGTCTGATGAAACCTGGAATGACCCTATCTACAAGGACAGCTGGATGTGGCATAAGGCTGGACACTTGGGACTGAGAGGATTGGTGAGATAGGGTGAGCAAATGCAGACCCTTTAATGCAATAATGCATGGACCCCATTCCCTGGGTCCGAACTCTCCAGGTTGAAGGGAATATTACTACAGCTATAACATGTATGGGAAACCAAGAGAATGGACACACTGTGAATACGAAAGGTTTCTAAAACTCAACGAATAGTCCCTCTCGTGGTGCTCCGGTTTGACTTTCCAACTGCTTTACTATCAATCTCCCAACTTGGAGAGACAGCCCCTTTAACCTCCTGGTTCGCAAAGGTTGCCAATTTGGCAGAGGATGGAACGGAATAGGGAGAACCAATGAGAGAGTAGCTGTTAGGCATTTGGACGGGCACATGTCACTCTAATTTCCCGGCAGGAAGAAGAATTAACCAAAGACTCAGCCACCCATCGGGAAGCAGT